>NC_048417.1:7251952-7551287 GCF_013103735.1 Etheostoma cragini
TTTGGAAAAAGGCTGCAATGAAACAAAGAGTGAAAAATTTAAAGGGGTCTGAATACTTTCCGTACCCACTGTATGTTGGTCTCTCTGACCTGAGAGAAGATGTAAGCAGGGAGAGTAGCTGTCAGTGGCTGCTGTGTTTACAGCTTAACATACCTGGCTGGTGGTTTGCCTCCTACAGTCCATCACACCATAAACCCGAGAAGTAATTATCATTTATAGGACTATATCTCAAGGAAGGGGCAAAGTTTAACAGGTGTAAACACAGTCAAACTCTTCCCACGCCTGACTGAGTGAGTAAAAAAAAATGTCATAAGTTCTAGCTGAAAAATAACAAAATCCATTTAAAATGTATTTAACTACTGACCCCCAAAGGACCATTTCTTTAAGATTTCTGGCAAAACACAGACAAAGTTAAGAAATAATGTAGAAACCCCATATGGCCAAATCTGTTGGTGCTGTGATTTATATCTGATGTAATGTGAAGAAAATGGTCAACAGTCTTTCTTTTTTATTGTTTTTGTGTTACCTTGGCCTTTACATAATTAGTAAAGGCTGTACTTTTTAGCAATAGTGTAAGTCAACATTCACAATAAGATTGCTGCTCTATAACACTATAAAATGTGAGGTCTCATTAATCAGTTAGATTTGTAGAGCCCAAAACTATCAACCTAAAAACAATCATGATGGTCATAAATCAACTTCACATTCAATTTATGACTCTGACAAACAGAAATGAAAACATAAAAGCAAGTCAGTAATACTATCAAATCATACGTGAGGATGTTTATTATCAACCAAATGGCAGGTATGCATAACCTGTCCAGAAGATCCATTGTTGAGCTGTGTGTGGAGCCAATCACCTTCTGAATCCTGATCCACAAGGAAAAGTCCCATCTGCAGCAGCTGTGGAATCAGCCGTGCAGCCTGACTTCTTCTCTGGTTCCCATTCTGTGCTGGACCAGCAGAAAGCAGAACAGTTCCTGCTGGGGCAACTTTAACCAAAGACAACTGCACTGTACATGCTTGCCATGTGCTTTTCATTATCTGCGAGATACTAACTTTCCAATTTCTCTCCTTAAGGGGTTAGTTTGTGGGTCAACAGCTGAACCTCCAACCTTACAATGACGCACAATGCACCTTAAGCAGCACCAACCTATGAAGCGGCCTGCTTCATGGTCATATCTACATCAGATCCTATTTTTGATATCAAACTATCAGTTTCTACACTGTCACCTTTAGATTTCAAAGAACCCACTGCAACCTCAGACCAGGAAGGTCCTGGAACCCTGTAGCCTACCAGCCACCTGGGTCCTTTCTGTTTGGAGTATGTTGTCCCCACATCTGTGTGGGTTTTCTGAACGTACTCTTCAAAGGAGCCAACTCTCCAGCCTTTACGTTTCTGGTTGAGTATTTCTTTATGTTTCTTTTCCTTTCAGCCCAATTCTGTCTGAAGATTTGTTGATGATTTTCCAGGTGTAGCTTACGTTCTCAGACTCCCAGCTGCAACAGTAAAGTTGGCTTTTGTTGTCAAAAGGATGATAAGAGAGTCCTAGGGAAAGCTTGGCTTCTCAGTGGGATTCCTCTGCCAGCTTGTAGCTCTCTGTGCAATGATGTCACACCTGATACGATCTATGCCTTTGGTGAATTTCAAAAGCCAAAACAGAAATTAGCTGTGTTTTCCTCCCTACGCTACAGTCTTGACCCACTCCAAAAAGTATGTAACTCCTTGCACAGGATCTCTGGTGACATTCCCACATTTTGTTTTTCTTACACACATTTTGCTGCTTTGGTTACGGAGTTATGTTGCTACGAAAAGCAAAAGTCCCCCTTTAAACCCTTACAAGAGGACAGGACGGTGCATCTGATGTTGTTTAATTTCCAACATGCAAAACATTCCAAAAATAATGGCACTGATAGAGAAATATCTGCGTGCCAACTTCTATCCTATTTTACAATCCTGTACTAATAGAAATAGCTGTTGTAAAACCAAGCATATTATAGCATTGTTTTTTTCCAAGCTGAAACCCCCAAAAATATGATTGTGTGATGATTTATGGGACTCTGTAGAGGCACAGAGCCATTTGAAGAAAAACATGTCGGTTTTTGTTTGACACTTTTTACATCTAAATGCCGCAAATTGCAGGCACAGCTCAGAATATTTTAAGACCTTCAAGTCTTAAAGTCACATAACAGGAGAGAAGATGGTATTTGTTATTTATGTGTGAGGAATGAAGGAGTGTTGGAGTGTGCGTGTGTGTGTGTGTGTGTGTGCGCGCATACGTGTGTGCGCGCATACGTGTGTGCGTGCGTGCGTGTTTCCTTTATTGAAAACACAGTTGTGTGTCAACTTCACTGTGCATTCACATGGGCAAAAATCATCAAACCAAAGCTACACTGGTAAAAACGTGAGGTCAATGAGTGTCAGAAGTCAAATTTCAAAACATCATATTAACAGGCAAATATGCAGACACATGCATGCATCCCTGCTGTTTTCAACGTGCTGGTTTGTGTGCTTTTGTACTTGTGTCCCTTTCATGTGAGTGCAGGTGAAGGTGGGTGGGAAGGCACATGAGTCTGACCTTTGCAATAAAAGAAACGGATTAGGCCAATCTTTCATCTTCCCCTTTGTTATAACCACCAACGCTCTTAACGATGTTCCCTATGAAATGAATGCCCAAATGCTTTGAAGATCTTTTTTTTTTTACAATTGAACCCCAGAATATTCCTCAGGGAACTCCCATTATACGGGGATCTTACATCTCAGGCCCTATGTTGAAGATCAAGATGAGGAACACAGTGAATATCTTTGTATTCCCCCCCATCGCCAATGAAAATTACACTCTTGGTTGGTTGGGTCTCATGAACAAGTGTGAACATGCAGAAGCTTGAATGCACCGTGTGGATCACTCTTGAAATTTTACATTTTGCTCCTGACAGTTTTAGTTTGAACATTCGAATGACCCTTCAAATGGAGCACTTTGTCAGTCTGTGAAAGGGTCCTTTAGTCAGATATTGAATATGCAGCTCTGTGGGCGCTGCCCTCGGCCTTTTTACCTCACTAGCCAATGCTGATGAGAAAGTGAGAGGTTACAAATGTGGATCAATAAACAACTTGTTTTATGATGCACTGTGTTGCAGTTTGCGACAGTCAATGAAACATAGAAGGAAACGTGAGAGAGGTAGGAAACGGCATGGGGCCATGACCTATGAGTAAAGCCAAAAACATCAAGAACCACTAGTACACCCCTGCCCAACATCAAGGCTTCAAAAGCACATTGTTACCCCCCATCAACACCTACACCCCATGTCTCTCTCTGATGACTGACATGTGAGTCATGTTTGGTGGCAGCTCAAAGTTATTCATTTTGAAGGGATAGTGCTCTCTTCTTATGTTTCTATGGATCACTGCAGTGTTTCTGTGGCCATTTTGATCACTACGCAAAGGCTACTGCCGACTGTTTCCTCTTTAAAAATGTACTGCACATGACAGTTTTACCAGCCACACAAAGCAACAAGAATTGTGTTAATTGTACAGCCTACACAGACAGATGTTGTGCTCACTGTGTTAAGAGTTTAGGAAAGTTGTTAAAAGTATTGAAAAAAATTGTCACAGCATATACTCAGCATATACAATACTGATGGATTGATGGTTACAGTTCCTTTTATTGTACAGTAATATGAGAAAGAACCTACCCCAAAGCCCAAAAGTAAAGAAGAGAAAAGAAAGTCTTTCTGACCAGTGTTCCTAACTAATCATGGTGAAAGAAGACAAACCAAATCATCAACAAGGGAAGATTGTTATATGCTATATGAAACATTGCTCAACAACATTAGCCAGACTGCTTTTCAGTCACAGCAAAAAAGTGACACAGAATGTTCATATCTTTTAACTGACTTTGACCTTTGATTTGCGAGCAGAGTGTATTATTTTTTAACAATAGTTACCACATCTTAAGATGTCTTCAGCAACTACCACAGTAAAAGAAACAATTTACAGTTTTCATTTGCTCAATTAATCCATAGAAAAAGGATTTGTGTTACAAATACCCTCAAATTTGATTACAGCAATATAATCATTAATGGTGGCCCTAAGAGGCTTTGGCCGAATTCAATTCATATCTGACTAAATGAACAATAACAGAAGAAAAACTAAGCTGTGTCTTTTCACTGATTAGTGATGGAGCACAATCTACCATTCTGACCCATTTTCTGCTTTTCTATTGGCACACATCCCAGCAATTGTCAGGGGATACAGAGTTCACCAGCTGCCAATAACAAGCCTGTCTTTCCAATATTCAACGCAATTCAGATTATCATTATGCTTCTCCTTTGCATGTGTGTGTTTGTCTGCATGTCCAACATGTTTACACCTGGACTATCACACAGTAAAAATTGGTTTATCTCTGGTTTCTCTAGTGGAAAATGCAAGCAACGTTTCTGAGTTCCTCGAAAGGTTCTTGGCCAATTCAGGAAATTCATGATAAATGTGATGCTCACAAAGTGACACCAAGTCATCTAATACTGGGCCTCAATATGTGTCTGAGTCACATCAGTCGTAAAGGTTTCATGAACACTTTACTGTGTGTTGATGTAGATGCAACAACAAGACTATAAAGAAAAAGAGTATTCAGTCTTTTCTAGAAACCACTTGCAAACTTTTACATCACACGAAGTTCCATTCAGTGTTACAGTAATATTAAATGTTTGCTTAATGCAGCTTTGAAACATTCACTTACAGCATGACGGTATGACAGACATCGAATAGCCAGGACAACTGGAGAGGAACAGAGGAATGTTAACCTGAGCACAGATGTTCTTGCTATGTTTCCAGGTATCGGGGCTTTGGGAAAATTTTAAGCACCGGGTAGTGTGACTGATTGCAAGTTTTTCTTCACATGTAAGGTTGTAAGGTTGTGACTAAACATGCAGGAGCCAATCAGCATCAGAGGTCATTTGTGAAGATGAATCGCTGTTGCAGGGATTGCCAATCACCTTCGGCTAGAGTGTAACTCCCCACAGCTCAGTTTTTGGATGCTGTCTTTCAAAATGGAAAAATGAGTAAAGATGACTAAAGAAAAAATGGCTAATTTACCATTTCATGAAATAAGGTAAAAATATAAATATTCTGAACAATAAGTGGCACCTGGTTTCTCTGGGGAAAGAGCAGAAGAGTCGAGGGATGTTTTTCTTAATGCAAAATTGAGGATAATTTGAAACAAGCAAAGACAAGCATGAGAAGAAGAGAAAACCAGATGGAAAGGAAAACAGAGTGGAAGAGCTGTCAAGTGCAAAAAACACTCTTGTCCTTGTTAAAAGCATCAAAGCGTTGAGTCCTGGCAGGGTTGAGAAGCGCTCGTCCTGTGAGAGGAGGCTGCCGGTCGAAGGTTAAAGTTTGAACTTTGATGGAACAAGACAGAGAGGGAACTATAACTTCAGCTGACATGCAAACTACATCATGAACTTCAGGGTAAGATTGATTTCCAAAACTAGTGTTCTGTAAGTTAACTCCTTAGTTGTAAATCTTTTGGTGATGAAGAGATGGGACAAGACAAATGAAAACAGAAAAACAATGCAGTAAATGTTTTATTTAAAAAAGGCCTGGTCTCACACCTGTTAAGGCGCAGTGTGGAGATCGGAGCCGGAGAGGGATTCCGTGGATCTGAGATCGAGTGAATTTGTTGCTCAAGCAGCTGAACAAATGTAGTTTTTGGCTGACAGGTTTCCAAGCATGAATTTAATTTAAATATATTCAAGCAGGCACACTGTGAGCCAGAGAGCCGGTGTGTGTATGTATGTGCACAGACCAGAGATTTGCCCATTTTACAGCAAGCGTATATTTAGACAAAGACATACAGGAAGAAAGAAGTATAGACAACATGAACACATACAGTAGGTGTGCAGGGTCAAATCAGTTGCAAAGACATATTTAGAAATGACATTTAACTAACTCTTTTGTCGATGTGTGGCTAATGAAGCAATGGCGGGGGTTGCCTGGAAACAATGAAAGGCCCTCGATAAAAAAGCATTAGTCTTAGCACATTGCATGGGGTCTGTTTACTTCTGACCATTTTTGATTTTACCTTTAGCTCAGGTCTGCTAGAGCAGCACATGGAACAAACTTGAGCCAGGAAAAAACAGACATCTATCATTGTTGTGTATATACAGTATTATATACTATATATCCATGTATACATGGATATACAGGGAGGAAAATAAGTATTTGAACACCCCGCTATTTTGCAAGTTCTCACACTTAGAAATCATGGAGGGGTCTGATATTGTCATCGTAGGTGCATGTCCACTGTAAGAGACATTATCTAAAAAAAAATCCAGAAATCACAATGTAGGATGTTTTTTACTATATATTTGTATTTGGGCTTGGATTTGGGCTTAGATTTCTCTAGCTTTTTCTTCTGTTTTGATATGTTTCAAAATTTGACGTCAACGTTAAATACTTTTGAGGATTGGGAAACTTCTGACCAGACTTTGTCAATCTCGCCTTTTTTACAAATATTTACACATTGATAGCCTTTTTCAAACAGCTCTTAACAAAAAAACATTGTGTTTACGTCTGCAGTCACGTTTCTAATGGAGTTTACTGGCAGTCTGAGCTCTTATTTACAGCATCTTTTATGTTTACCAGAGACACATATTATCTTTTAGGTTGGGTAAATCCACAGTGTTTACATCTTCACACAGCGAGCATGAGTATTAGTCTCCCTGTGCACATTAACTAACAGAACATTTTTAGTATCAACAATTACTGACCTCATCAAACTGGAAACACAAGGAACTAAAAATAGAGCTAATACACGCTAAAATACACTAAAATGATCCTAGGCAACTTTTTTTTTAAGTGACATCAGGTCATATATCTATCTGATGTACATAAATACAAACTCACATCTAGGCCAAGTGAGTTCGTACTAAGTGCGGATTTTAACTATGGAGGAAAACAAGGTCCTCTCTTTCTCTCTCTCTCTGACGATTCCCATGAAAGAAAATCTTATCATCCCAATACCAAAACTGGACAGTGAGGGAGAGTGGACAGTGCGGACATGACAAACAATTGACAGGGAACATGTTGTTTAAGTCCAATACTGATATTTTATTGACACAATTTGCCAGTGAATAAGATCTCAAAAAATGTAGTTTGTTCATGAAACAGCCTTTTGCCTATCATGGGTCTCTAAAACTAATAACTGGCCGCTTACGTTATTGCCGTTTAATGGAACTTGAGAACAATCTTATCATGAATGGTAGTAATGATAGCCAACATTACAAAAATATTACACACAAGTAAGACAGCTCGACCCCACACCAACTGCATCAAAATGCATGCTCTGGCTAGAATTGTTGGGTCTACTAAATTCTCTAAATTGTAGAGTGTGATCTAGACCTACTCTACAATTTATGTTATGATTTGACATTACAAATCAAATTGAACTATCAAAACTATTTTACACTCTTGGCTATTATCTGAAAAAGGCACAGGAGTCATGTTGCTGAATGACTTGCTGCTATTCTCACTCTCTCCCACACTCTGTTTTTCGCTTCCTCTCCGTCTTCTTGTCACATTGAATCACCAATTCATCATCCACATTTCAAATTTTGTCTTCCTTCCCTCAGCTTGCCGGCTTCTTCCCTTCATCTCTCTGTGTCTTTATGGCCTCTTTGATGTTGTGATGATGCCATATAAAGCTACGGATACACTGGTCAGGTGCCACATGTCACTGAGTGGTTTGGCTGCATGTGAAAATGCCCCTCTGAGTAAAACTGTGATAATAATCCTACAATAACCTATTATGGGAAGGCAATGCAATTAAGATTTTAGATATCACTGGGCTTGAGTGTATTTCATTCATTTATTTATTGTAATTTGGATGAACTCTAATTTATTTTGTCCCTTCTACGTGCAGACAACACAAATTTTGATCAGGCCACTTTGATTTCTGTTCTCCCGTTTTACATCATAATAAAGGTCATTACAGTACTAACAATACAAGAAAGACAATTACAATACTCATCACCATTAGGGTATAATTTGATGTATTCACCACTTTCTCTGTCAGCAGCACATTGTTCCACCTGCATAATATTTCATTCGGCCTGGAGAAGCACTGAAGACTGGTTTCCATGTTATCCCTCTACACTGCTGAAAACATCACGTCACCTTGCAGGCAAAGCCAATCATGTGTTAAGTCTCTGTTGGTCTGGTTCCCAGAGCTCGACACCCAAACAAAGCTCATATAACTGACATTTACAAGTTTTGAATTGTGTCCAGATGATATATGGAGCAGTGGATATCTGAAGAGAGTTAAACTTGCACCTCTAAAAATATCTCGCTGAGGGAAATTAAAAAAAGCACATTTATTTTCTTGTCCTGTGGTCATCAGCATTACAGTCATTACCTCCACAGAACCAACAACTTATATATGAGAAAGGCCAGATCTGGAGTTATGAGGTGGTAAGATGACGGATATAAGGAATAACTTTGCCAGAGTGGGCTTTCTCTGGCTAATCAAAAGAAGAGAGTTAGGGCCAATTTAAAAGCACCAATGACAAGAGTAAGGCAAAGAATTGTAAGGCAACAGTGAGTAATCCTATTTGCAGTTGAGTTGATTATTTATTTTTTAGACTATCCTGACCTGTGTGATGCTCTCCAAACCCATCGGTTTTTGAAGACATGCAGTACATCTGTAGTAGTTCACAAATATACTGTTGAATAAAAAAATGAGTAAAAGGTATAAGCAATTTCCTTACAAGGTGGGCATTGACTGAAAAATGTAGGAAATTGTCCGTTAGTTAAGGATTATTTTCAGACATAAATTAATTTACATTCAGTGCTTGTGAGTATTTCTAATAATATGGGATTAAGAGAAAAGAAATCACACCACTGTGTGTGTAATTGTGTGTGTGTGTGTGTGTGTGTGTGTTTTTAATTGTAATGAAGGAATATGTTAGCCAGCGCAACAGTTTGGCTCATTGAAAATTATTTTGAATAGTTTTTGGATGACGATTGCAGAGAGTAAAATTATATGTTGTACTTTAGACTTTAGATACTCAGGCAATACTCTAGGATACATTCAATGTTGTTTTTTGTCTTTTCATGGTAAGTTATTTTATTTTAACACTTCAGCTCCTACATAAAAAAGTGACGTGTTTGCTAGTAATTTTGAAAAACATAACGAGGAGTTATAGCTACCACAGCTAACAACAGGAGTGCCACCAACAGAAACAGAAAACTGCAGACAATGCCATACGGGCTAATGGCACAGTACTACAACGTACTGTTTGACTGCAGGTGATTTGTGGAAAGTGCAAAAAAGGAGACAAACTGCAAAAAACATAGCAACAGAGCTTATGGATTCATGCTTTACAGTGTGAAGTACTCTTTGAATCCAAATGTGTCATCTGATTACAGCAGCAGAGCTAAATGAAAACAGACAATTGCATGTCTGAAAGGACAGTACATGATCCAAGTTAATGATTAATGCACAAATGCATGGTATATCCGTCCATATATGGTAGACCTGGTCCTCCATACAGAGTCACACCAACATACAGCGTCAAACCACCGCCATGATTAGATTGAATTGTTCAGCACTGTTTGGGTAATGTTTTAGATGACAAAGTGTTTAAAACACCAGGTGGTAATCTGCTGCCCTCATGTGGCAGCAAAGGAAACCTTTAGTTAGATTTTAAACCAGTGTTTCCCTCCAAAATGTTTTTGGACTAATAATCCCGTAATAGGCCTAATTTTGATCTTTTACAGCTCAACTGTGCACAAAAGGGTGTAAAGTAATTTCACGTACCCCACATGCCTTAATATTTGTGTGCATTTTTTGGCATGTTCAATCATCCAGGGCATTTTGTTGTTCTCCTTGTCCTGGAAATAAGAAATAATTAATGGAACTTGAAAAAGTAATCGAAATACACTTAGGAGGCAACGGTCCCACTTGCTAGCAACATAAAAAAGTGTGGTATTGTGGTACATGAAACATCGTTGGTTGTTCTGTGGTTGCTATTACTTATAGTTTGAGGTAAGTATTTTAAAATTTTAAATATACTTACAGTATATGGGAAATCAACAATACACATCATGCCCAAAGACTGAGGCAACTGAAAGTCATAGACAGTTAAAGAAAGCGAAAGGCACAAATTTGATTCCAGGCGGAGCAGGAAAAGAAAATCCACGGGGGGCTGATTGGCTGCCCAGCTGTAATGTGATTGGCTGTTAGTTGGTAGTCGTTAGTATTACTTTTAAAGGATATGCAGTCAAGGTAAACAATACAGCACACATTTTAAAGTCTGCTTTTGAAGACAAACATTAGAACAATATTGCCCACCAACCGGATATTTCTATGGTTATGAACCAAACCGCTGGTAAAAAAAAAAGAAATCACTTTATATGGAGTGGTTCTCCAGGAAAAATGGCTAACGTTAAGTGCTAGCTTCATCCATGGCTAGCTTGTAACGGAAGGCGCTTTGGTTGGTTACACCGGAATGTTTTACTCCCATTGGTGCATTATAAGATTAAGGATACTCCACCTTTAGTAACCTGGTCAAAAACAGACTTTCAGGATATCGTGCTTCTTTCTGTGATGAACCTCAACACGAAAGGAGCAGGACAATGGCAACGTCGGACCAACATGGACAACGTTAACGTTCCCCACACTGACAGTGCGTTCAAATGCAGTAGGCCTAGCTAATGTTTCAGCAAATTTCGGAGAGCAGGTATGTGCCTAGTCAGATTATTACCCGTTGAACTGTGTGGGGAATATGTTACAGGGCATTACAATTGTGTAACGCTAATTTTCTGATTTTGTATCTGTCCAAAGGAGTTGCTCCACCACCACCGTTTCTAAAAACGCCACTGTGCATATAGATGCATGCATTTTAACTATAGTGCCTATTAAAGGAAGAATAGAGAAAATATGTCCATCAATAGAGTGCTACGTGTGGCACTGATATGAACATTTGTGCTGTCTTTATTTGAGTAATCGAAGTTGGTGACTCATTCATATCCTCTTTAACAGTCCTGTATTTCATTTTGTCCCCTGTTGGGACCTTTATGCTTTTTTAATACTTTGTTCATCAATGTGCTTCTAATCTTACTGGGAGTTGCATAGAGTTTGAGCGTCTTTGTTCTTTTTTTTCTTATGTTTCTGAACACAGACGGAGGGGGAGGTGAATGAGGGCCTGCAGGTCTTGCCCTGATATTTCCTCCAGGAAGATAAAACCCTGCAGACCGGCAACAATAATCATCACATGGGAAGATTAGCCTGAACTACTGTTTAAAGGTCAATGTGAAGTAACCTTTTCTTTGGGCTTTTATAATGAAACAGGACATTTCAAAGATTTAATTTCATACACATAGGCTACATTCACTACAACCCCAGTCATGAGGAGATCTGTTTTGGCAACTTCAGATGGGAGTGTGTTCCAGGTTTTATAAGGTGGATATATGCCACATTGATTCATTAAGGAGTTTGAGAATTCATTTTAGAAGTTAAATTAGACTTACTCCAAAAGAAAACACATGTTGATTATAATGCAGAAAGGGAAGCCCAGTATAGTATGTGTGCTGTAATGGTGGGATTTAAAGTACATTAACTATTTTGTACTTAAGTACAAATTTGAGGTGTTTGCATTCTACAGTATTTTTTTTCCCATAGTACTTTCTACTTCAGTGTTGTGCTTTGCACTCCACTGCATTTATTGGATAGCTGCTTAAATTACTAGTTAACTAGTTACTCTACAAGTTGTTATTTGCACATAAAATGTTTGTAAAATGTACAAGTAGTGGTAGCAGTGTAGCAGAGAAAATGATTAGTTGAATAATATGTCAACATTATTTTTATTCTTTTGTGCAAAAACATTTCATGGTTCTAGCTTCAAATATGTAGTTTTTTTAGGATTAGCCTCTTTCCTTTTATTTTTTTTAAATGTTATTAGTAATTATTGAGGTTTTAGGTCTTTTGGTTGGACAAAATAAGCAAATCTTCATGTTTATGCTTATTCTACCAGCATACATTTGTGAAGCCTTAACATAAAAAGCTCTTATACAGAGAGATCTATCCAAGAACAGCAGAACAGGTGTTTGAGTTGGATTCATCTGTTTGTACCACACTCTGCATATGGATGCAGTTATGCAGACATGTAGGAGAAAGAATGTAGGAATTAAGTTTCTAAAGAAAATGTTCACACTACTACTAAATGGTCTTTGGCTCAGTGGAGGTTATTTACCCTTCTGTACTCCTAAATGTTTTTCAGGAATACATGCCTAAAGTCATTTCATCTTGTTGTGTATGGTGTTACAGTTATTGTCAAAATAAATATTATTGACAGGTTAAAATGTGTAGGATAAATGCTCTGTTGTGAACTAGAAACCAGTCTAAACCTTTCATCTCCAGATGCAGAGAAATTATAACAACTCATCCCAAATCCTTATACATCAAAGTCTTGTTTTTAAGAGCAAGGTTTTTATTCCAGTGCCTTTGTATCTAATGTTACCATGGAGACCAAAAGATGGCTGTCATGTCCCTTAGGAGCCACAAGGTGGGAGTGTTGCACAACAAGAAAATGTTGAAACAACCCACATCAATGAGACATTAATAAAAACAGTTTATTAAGGTTGCAGAAAAAAGCAAGATTAAAAATATGAGTCTTAAAACTTTTCCTGAAATTAATTTAGTTGCATGTGAGATATTCCACCATTTTAGTCCACAGTAACATAAATGCACTTTGAGGTTGCAATATATATGCAAGTATGCAAAGGTTTATCCGTACATATGCATAATATGAAATGTGTAAAGTCTTTGGTGAGTTGTTTGAAAATAATTTTTCCCCGGATGGAGTTTAGACACTGGTGGTGGTGAAGGAGCCCGAAGACCAGACCGAAGGCGCTGATGGGAGCGGTCTGCTGGAGGAGGAACCAGGATGACTGGAGGTGGAAGGTTAGAGAATTTAAAGCAGGGATGCTATGCTGTGATTGGCTCGTGAGATTTATGGCCAATCTGGTTGGTTTAACTGAAAAGGGAACACCTCGAAACAGCTGATTAGTTTTAGGAAGAGAGACAGTTGGATGAAGTATAGAAGTATTCCTGAAAGAATTTAAGCTGAGCTACATTAGTTAAAGGCTTTAATGCCTTAACAACTTCAGTTCACCTGTGTTACTGGAAGAGAATTACACTTCAAGCTGTGTCATTGGAGTGCACCCATGAGATTACTGTAATCTCATTTAATGTACTACATTTCTTCCTGCTGTCTCAAAACATACATATGAGTGAAAGTTAAGAGGACAGAACCGAGAGAGAGAGAGAGAGAGAGAGAGAGAGAGAGAGAAGGAACCAAAATGTGGTTGGGAATGTGAATCAATTGAAAGTATATGAGACATTGAGTTAACATTTTGGCACAGATAACTGTATGGTGATGGTCAGTGTACAGCTGAACCTGAGACCTTCTCTCAAACCATTAGCAACAATTTAACAAGGATCTAAATATTACAAAATAAGCATTGCTTTTGTCATTGGCCATGTCCTCTCTGTCACAACACACTAACATTGTGAGCGTTTAACCTGCTGCAGGATGTGGTATGTTTTACAACAACAGTGTAGGAATGATGGAGAAGAAATCCAAAAGAAAAGATATTTACAAGTGCAATTATTTAATAATTTGGGTCTATCTATTTAACATCTTCACCATACAGCATTTTCATTCTCCTCACAGTGTTCATTGATGTCAGTGAAATTCAAATGGGCCAGAGATCCAAACTGATGAATCAGCCTCCCAAGAGATCTGTCATTATAATCTGGCCTCTATTTTCAACTGACTTCTTTCTCTTTCGCCTGATATAAAGCGGCTAGCATCCAATGCAGCACTGCAGTGCCACATGCTTTATTTGAATGCTGTAGCCTGTATTCAGAGCTAACGTTTGACAAACACTCCTGACAATCTCTCTGGTTTTAAAATACTGCCAAATGTCCTATATATTGTGAGGATCTTACCAAATATTGTTTTGGCAAAATGAGACATGGATGAACAATTAATTCACTAATTCTTGTAAACCTTATAAGTATATCCAATCAGCGCTGAGAACATGAGGGAGGGGATGAGAAGGAGGTCTACAGATTATTTATAATTTTCTTTTGTTTATAGAGAATCTAGATTGAGTGTTGAACCTAAATTGTATATCAAAGGGAAATTAATTTTAGCAAATGAATGGCTTATTGCTAGGGCTGGGTATCATTCAAAAGTTTTCAATACTGATACCAATACTGCGACTATGATACCACTCTAATTTGGTAGCCAGCCTTACTTATTGCAGATTGTATATATTGACATTGGTGTATTAAAATAACTCTGTATAGCCACATATGAGGGATCCTTGGTAAAAGATAGTGCAACTATAAAAATGTTAATAAATAGGTTAATACTCCATGCATGTAGTAGGGGGAAAATGATATCTGCTAATTGTTATCTGAGTATCATTACTCTTAAATAGTGACATCAGCATTGGCTCCAACACAACATCAGAATGGTTCTTAACTGAGTGTACAGAGCAGATTACAGATCACTGATGGTAGTGTCCTGGTGTGTTTTTCTCATCATGACTTTAAGGTCGAGGCAAGATGCATGCCAGTGACTCACAGCTCAAAGATGACACATCTCTCCTCCTCATTACCACGTGGGCTATGTTTCCCAACACAGCTATTTTCATAAAGCTTTTATTTACAGGCAGTGGTGAATGGAGAGCTTTTTCAGGAGATGGGCAGTGTGGGTAATCTATTTGTTTAATTGAGCATTCCCTTTTAGTAGTGGTGAATACATTTATTATGACAGTAAAATGTCACAGGAATTGTGATTCCTGTGTAGATCTTGAGTAAATGTACAACTTAACAAGACTTAACATTCATGGATGGTATGGCATTGACATAGTGTATCCATCATGTTTTTGTTGTCCCATTAGGAAATGGGGAGGCAGTATCCTGCCTAGCCTCTGACACCAAACTAAAAAGTTTTACTCCAAATAAAGTTTTTATAAAAACGAAAAACATAAAAGTAACAGAGTGCACTCTTGGATTAGGTTTGTGTAACGTTTACACCATTAGCTATAATACACAGACACAGAGCTATTTTGGAGAAAGTGGGATCTACTTTTCTTTTTGTGTCCAGATGCTCTAATACTGAAGCTAATTTTCAATTGTCGATTCCTTTTGATTGGTTGTGTGACTGATCAGTAAATGGATGTAATTTGTGTACAGGCAGACAGAGGTCCTCTGTGAAGATGAGTGGAAAACTGTGAGGGTGGCGATGGAACATTGCTCTCATTCTCATCCTGTGAATCCCTACTTCCCAGCAACATGAGATAATGTTGGCTTAACTTGCACAAGTAACCACAGTGATATGTGTTACTTTATTGAGAGGTTTCAACGTCAAAATAAAGCTATCTGTATTGAGAAGTTTAAAACTATGAAGTGGGGGGATCCATATTTAGGAAAGTGTAGCTAGCTTTGTGTCTAAAGGATCAGTACACAGTATCTATTTACATGTCAAGCACGGTTACATCTTTATAAAGGGTTTATTGGGTTATTGGCAGTTAACTATCCGAAATAAAGTGTGACCTGAACAGAAGGACCAGTGCGGTATAAATGTCTCCTTTTTAAGTGTGATAAAGTTTGGGACCCCGCAGCAGGCTGCTCTGCAGAGTTTTAGTGACGGGGTGAGGGAGGGGGTGAATCTGCAGGACACAGCTCACCACGCCTCGGTAGCCTACGGTAAGTTCGTCAGCCATATTGACTGTCTGTACCGCTTCTCCGGTTGTGGACGGCTGACGGAGGAGTCTGCAGCCCGTATCACAGTACAGTGTCTGTAGGCTACGCACCTCGTCCGGTAAACATCGCCGAGGACGGAGAGTGAAACGCTCTATTTTTACACGCTGTGGATATATAAAGTACAGCTGCCTGCTGGAGGGGGGTGACAGTCGCACACATCCTCAGCGCAACCAGGAGGTGAGTTTGGTCGCCTGCGTCTCTGCCTGCCTTCTTTGAGCCGTTCAAGCGATGGGAGATTTATTTTCTTCTCCGCAGCCGGTAGCGGTGTTGTGACGCAGGCCTGTTAACGAGCCTTCTAACTTATTTGACAACACACACCTATCTGGCGGGCAGGTCAAACACGGCGTGCGGGTCCCTTTTTGTTTTTGCTTCTAACCGGCGTAATTGGAGGTGGGAGGAGGGGGGTCGCGTGAGTGAAGTACTAGTTTGCTCTGAGGCAGGCTACGAACGGTGTGTCAGTTAAATTTTATGCAATAGAACAGAGCTTACATTAGTAGCCGGAGTAATTAGATGCTTGTCATTTTCCCACCCAGAATAACCAGTTCACAGACCACCGCTCACGTTCAATCGGACTGTTCACATTTCTACAGCGAGCTTCCCCGGAGCGCTTTAATAACTTCACCACTGTCAGCTTGGCAAGCATGATATGCTCCGTTTTATGTTGAAATTCAGCAGTTTAATGTTGGTGTGTTAATGTTAGAGGACTCTGCAGCTCTTTTGTAAACCTTTGAGCGGAAACAATGTTTCATGCGCCGTTTGCAACTTTTGCACCAAGTCCTACTGCTGCTGACAACTCATCTTTCTCTTTGCAACAGTGTAGCCAACAGCAGCTGCTAAGCCATATTAAGCATTAAGTTGTCACATTTAAGCTGTTTTGGCTTGCTGTAAATAGGCATTGTCTTATTTCTCATGGTCTTAAATAGCCTGGGCCTACTTGTGATCCCACCAAATACCGCTGCCTGCCTCCAAAGCAGTTACTGTTACTTTAGGCGAAACATCCAACTAGCGTTCAGAATGCGACTAACTACAGTCTGACACTTGTCACTATGATCACAAGCACATTTACACGAAATAGGTTGATGCTGGCCATAAATGATATGGAAAGTTGGTTCCCCACATTACTACATTATATTTTGAGAGTTTACCCTGGAAACCACGCCGAATTAAACCGCTTGTAACACGAACTAGTTTAGGTCCTGAATACAGTCACATTAGCGCGCCCACACATGCTGACAGCGGTCCATCTGGTACAAACGGATGCTCCCGTCAGCGTCAGGGAAGTTAGGAGACTGATTGGCCTCATTACAGCAGGGAAAGTGAATTTATTGGATATTACCCTTGTCGCTCAAATCCTACTGTTGCGCTTGGCTCCGCCTCCCCCGGGGACCAAATTACAACTCATCTGAGAGAGAGGCTCGCGCCATCATGACATAAGATAGGCTACCTTTGACGGCTGGTTTTAGATTTCTCCCTGCAGTGCGTTTTTTTTGTAACCTGTTGAATAATCTCATGGCTCAAGATCAGAGTTAGAGAATGTAGTTTAGATCTGCAGACGTGCACATTCACCTGAATTACTAGAACATGGTTTATTAGTCTTCTGTTTTTGTGTTGTTATGCAACCTCAGTGCAGGTTTAAATTCAGTTACTAGAAAGCCCCAGAGTCATTTCTAAAAATATCCACATCTATTTTGAAGAAAAAGATTAGCTTTTTATTAGTGCTGCCAAACGATTAAAATATTTAATGGCGATTAATGTCATAGTTAACTCGCAATGAATTTGCAATTAATCACACATTTTCATCTATTCTGAATGTTCCTTGATTTCTATTTTTTTCACTTGTTTTCATTTTCATGCTCTTATAAACATTGGAAAAGTGGATCGGCTTGCTTTGTGCAATTTTTTTTATTGAAAACAACATTTTGGCATATTGTAGTGTTCAATTTCACATTTAACATTCTCAATTAGAGCAAATAATCTCTCACACAGTGTAACACTGTCCATCAATGAAAGGGTGAAAATAATACTTGGTGGAGCAATCCTTTGACAAGGGGGTGGAGGACTGGCATCAGCTGTGTGTTTGGCCATCAAGTGGTATTTCAGACTGGACGTGCTGCGAAGATAGCTCAGTTCACAACAAAAACACACAGACCACATCAGTCTTGTCAAATGGATCCATTTGGCAGCTTTTAAAAAGTAAACGTTCCATTCAGAATCTTATTGGCGTACCTGTTTTTTTTTTCCGGTCTAGCTAGATCCGGTGTGGTGTTGTAGTTTTCTAACGTTAGTTGTTGCAACAGCATGTGAAAAAAAACTAAAGTTGGTTAGGCCAAAAAGAACGTTAATCTCACGATAAAAAAATTTACGCTGTTAAAATGGATTTGTGTAAACGCTGTTAATAATGCGTTTAACTGACAGCACTATTTTTATTTGTAATACCTGAAAAGTGTGCAGAAAACTATCAGGTGTAAGGTGTCCCAGTACATGAACCATTGTAGCCTACTGCTCATCATAATGTATGAACTTTTAATTTTGGAAGAGTGTCGAGTTGGTAGAGTGTATAGGAAACAGACACTTTCCTCAACAAGAAGTCTAAACCATGGATGTTATGATTGGACAATGTCAATTTAAATTCACTTGAATTGCATAAACTAGCCTTGACCTTGGACCCACTATTTGAACCAAGAAGTTGCTCTGCACCGCAGGGTGCCTTGAAATGTAAAATGTAAGTAATATTTTAAACACTCAGTTTAGAATTGCATTAAAGTTGTAATGAAAACCGCATTCCTCCTGCACTTTTGTTTAATGGAAACTATCATCTTCAGTAAACTTGGAAGACTCTGTGCAGAAGCAGAAGGCGTCTCATATTCCCATTAACATAACAGCTGTAAAAGATTTTCTACTTTGTCACCATCTGTTTAGCGAAGTGCATATTTATTACAGTAAATATTGATCAAATGAATATTGATAATGTTGACAACTCTGCCATGTTGTTGTTGTTGGATCCATTCCAACAAAGATTACTAAAACGAGCAAGCATCAAGGTTTAGATCGTCCATATTTACTCTCGAGGTGACTGTCAGTTTAGGTTTAGGGGAACTTGGATCCATGCGTTTTGTTTTTAGCTGCTTAACTTAAGCTGCTGAAGCGGACAGTCAAGATCCAGACAGATTCTCTGTATGTTCCTCCACATCCACCTTGTTCTCTTTCTTTTCTTCTTGTTCCTCATATTGTCAAGAAATATTCCATGCCAAAGCAGCAGCATTTAAAGTGTCAGCATTGTTTTGCTGTGTTCATGCTTGTGGGTTCACAGGTCAGACTGGGGCAGGCCATTCTGCTCCTTACACTCTATGAGGAATCAGTTGATCCACTGTTGTACAAGTAAAACCTTGTTGTCAAGCAAATCAGTTGGTGCAGTTTGCTGCTGTTATAACAGCTGTTGTGTTTGTGTTGTCTCTGGCACTTACAGCAGGACATTTTGTAGCCTCTGCAAACACACATGTAATGATAGACATAACAGAAATGGTGAAATATTCCCACATTAAAGAAGACACAACTTTTACATGAAAAACCTCTTCCTTTTCTTATCCTTAGAATATCTTTTCGCAGACATTTGGGACCCTACAAGGACCCACCATCTCACAACAACACACACAACCACAAGCCTCAAACCGTCAACCAAAACAGTGGTTAAGCACCCACTATGCTTTCACTTGCTTAGTCATGTGATATAGGCCACTCTGAAATCATAGAGGCAATTAAATCAATGAAAGTTCAATATTTGATCCAAATTAAGAAGCAAATTATTTAGTGCACGAAGATTTAAGATGACACACAGAGAAAGAAGTGAGCCAGTTGCCAGAGTCTAAAATTCAGCAGAAAAGAAATGTTGGGGAAACAGTAAAATATCAGCCACAATCAGACTTGTGCAGGTAGATTTTTATTGTTCCCAAAAATGGGAAATTACAATATTATAGCAGCAAAATATCAGACACAAAGCACACATACAGAATATACATGAAATAAAAGGATAGAATATACATTAAATAATAAATATGATAGAATACAAGAACAAATATTTAAAATATATACAACTTTGGATAAAAAATGTACTACTACTTTAAATAGTAATAAAGATGTAAGTAAACCTGTTGTGCAAGTTGCATTTTGTGCAGTTGTGATGTATATGAGTTTTATCTAACACTCAGTGATGAAGTGTTAAAAAGTTTAATTGCCTGTGTGGTAGGAATGATTTCTTGTAGCGGTCGGTGCACCATCAAAGCCGTTGGGGCCTCTTAGAGAAGCTGCTCCTCTATTGTGAGGAGGCGAGGCTGGTCGGGGTTATCCATGGTAACAACTTGTTCAGTGGCCTCTTCTCCACCACAGCTTCAAATGTGTCCTGTTTGCAGCCAATAACGGAGCCAGTTTGTTTAGTTATGATTTAGAACCAGCGCCACATTTATAAGACATGGGGATTTGTTAAGAAACACATTGGATTTTGCTAGTCTCCGACGGAAAAAAAACTTAATTTAATTTAATTCTGTCCAACCTGATGAAGTTTCTTGGGGCAGGATGTAAGAATGCAGTATTGTTGGTGTCCCTGTGGTCCTGATGCCCAAGAGTAAGCTAATGTTAGCATGTTCAACTCCAGTAAACACAAATATGCGCCAGTATTCAACATGTACGTGGCAAGATAAAGAACATTTGTATTGTTATTTATTTTATATTTTAACCAGTTACAAAATTGCTTTTGAAATAAAGTGGTTTTTAACATAATTTGATGGATTTTCTTGCTCTTACATTTGGCCATAAATCAGAGTCGGAATTCAACCGGAATAGTATTACTTTAACTCAATCCAACCTTACTTGTCGTGTTGTTCAAAGGGAATGGAATGTAGAGGAGGAGGAGCAGGAATCTGTAAAGCAGGCATACAGGACACTATAAATGTGTGTAAAAGTGTGTGGAGCTTGATTTGGACAAAACAAGAGAGAGAGATGAAAGAGTGTAATGTGCACAGAGAGCAGAGTTTCTTTCTGCATGAATGGTGACCTGGAAGCTGTATCCGCTTGGGAGCGACCCTTTGGATTTTTTGAATGAAGGGACTCACACACCCTGAGGGCTTATAGATCCAGGTTTGCAAGGTAGTGGGCTGCTAAACAGAGCCGACCTGTGTTCTTCTGCAAAGCACCATATGCTTTCAGCTAAAACGCACATCAAAGGTCACCCCTAGGTGTTGGTGTGTGTGTAGGCCAGGGGGGTCGTGTGTTTCCATAAAAGCTTGGAGCATTTAAATCTATTACGTTTTGTAGATGGTAATCATTTTCACCTTGCCGGAAGGAGAACAAATTGCTGATGTGTTCATCCTGTTGGCTGTTAGACCATAAAATGAACACAATAAGAAAGAGAGCGATTGAAAGTTGAAAGAAGTATTTTGGAAGAATATGTTTATCTTGCTCTGAATCTTATATAACTTGCAGCTTTGTTTAATAAACCCCTGCATACTCTATACTTTTAAAGTGAGAGCCGTCGTGTCTAACTTTCTACATTCAGCAACCCGCCATTACATTAAGTGTGCAAGTTATTTAAGTATTCAGTGTCTTTAACCATCTCCTGCCTGCAGGTATATGGGTCAAGGCAAGCTTTGATTTGTATGTGTCTCTCCCTCTGCTCTCCTCCCTAACTGTCTCTCATTGTTCATAAGGTGTAATTTAACGACATAGCACAAGAAGAGAAGATATAGAGGTGGAAGAAAATTGCACAGGGAGACCCAGCTGATAGACTTGCCACATGGTGCACATTGTGCAGTTTTATTAAGTTTGCTTTATATTTTAGACTTTTAGTCAAGGGGCTTGCACTGATAAAGGTTTAGTGTCTTGACTCGTATGTGTGGCTGATATTAAAGTAGGGACCAACAATACATTTGGGATGTGTGTGATGCTTTTATCTGTTCAGGCTGCATCCAAACTGCCAGAAAACATTGGACTTTGAGATGTAACAATTGATTTATTTTAAGATTATAAATTATGCTGATTCAGTGTTATGTGTTGCAAGTTGGTTTGGGTCTCAGTATTAAGGATGTGCAGAATTCGGTTCCTACCTCTTATTGCTGGGCAATATGATGATATATATTGTCAAAAGAATATAAAAATAAATGTGACGACGCCTTACATTTTGATCCTTGCACATGAGAGATAACTATAGAGGTGTTATTTTGTTAACATGGAGAATTGCATATTTAAAAAATAGGCTTTAACATGCGGTTGCTTTATTTTGAGTATTTTATGTTTTAATTACTGGGGATAGAATATTTCCTTACTACCTCTACTGTTCCTGCTGCCACTGTCAGTAACTAGTAACATTAACCCTACCAATGCTGTCTCACTAAAACTATTACTAGAACTGTTATTGCTAAGAGTGAAATGTGTGCTTAAATGTCTCCGCCATGAGGAATTCCAAGTAATGACATCCAGAATCTAGTAATGAGTGTCCACATAATACAAGCCTTCCGTGATGGTGCACAGGCCCCACCCCTCCTCCATGCAGTTGCTAGTGGCCAAGGAGAACAGAAAGAAATAAAAAAATATGACTGACTCTTCAGGATAGGTAATTATTCTCACTTGAGTTTCTGTCCACGAAAGTTGCAGGATGACACAATCTTCTGAACATTGCCATACTAACAAATGCAGAGAGAGATGTGTGGAGATGATAGTCTTAATTAGCTTTGTAGCAACTCATTTGGCAATGGCTTGAATGTAACGGACGTTTAAAAATATAAAACGTTACGCGCTAAAGCTTTAAGGAATGTGAGACAGTGTATTTAATTCTTTGAATTTAGTATAGAAGATAGCAAATATTAAAAGCTTTGTTTGGAAGCCGTCATAAACTTTAACCATGGTTTAATGTTCTCATGACTTCAGTGTCTGGTATCATGTCATAATATATACTGAAATAGTAAAAAAAAACAATACAGTAGTTTTGTTCCCTTTTTTAGATTGAGATCAAAATGGAATTCTGCTGTCTTTCACCTTGCATTTCCAGTGTATGTGGTTTAGAGGACAGTTAAATGACACTTCTGGGTTAGTTGAGCTGCTTTTGTGTCTTCAGAATGAGGTCGGTCTGATTGCCAGTGCTCACTTTGAACAAAGACATTCCAGGCCTCATATACCTTGAGGATTTGGCCCTGTAAGGACACTGATGGGATGATGGAAGGTCTGACTTAGCTGAGCATAGATTTGCAGGACATGCCCCACAGATATGCAGTACATCAAAGGGAATTTTCTGAACACTTATGTGGAAGAAAGAATTTCGTCTGAATTACACTTTTTTCAAAGCATATTCTTCATGGTCTCTGGAGTCAGTTTAAAATTTGCACTTTCACTTTAAGAATATTTAATACATTTCAAATATGTAGAAACCCCCGTTCTCAGTCAAGAATAGGGTTTGAATAGAAGTAGAAACATTTAGGACAGTTTCAGAGGCATTAAGAAATCTGTGACCTACACTAACTTGAATGAGCTACACAACTCTGGTTATAAATAGTTTCTAACTGAGAGTTAATCACGTTGTCACAAGAGATACTAGTTCATAAATGATCCAGAGCAGAGGTTCATACATTATGGTAACATGTGGTTGAGTCTTTTTCCTTGTCGCCCTGCACAATAATTCATTATAAAATCACAAAATCAATTCAGCCGTTTAACGATTTAATTTATAAATAACTTCAAATTTTTTTCTCCATGAATTGTCATTTAAGCTAACTCCATCAGAAACGCTACTACTTTCTTCTGTGAGTTTTAAACAACACATTAAAGTGCAATCAAGTGCTGCAGTGCTTTCCCTTCTCTCCATTGAAGCCTCTATGTTTACAGGCCTGTGGTGATGCCCCAATGTGCTAAAGTTGCCAAAAATGCCAATTTGTTTTGTTTTGTTATGGTTCATGTGTGCAATAAACATTACACTTTGTGATAAAAGAATCATGGCAGAGAATCGTGATATCAATTCTAAGCTAAAGAATTGTGATTCATATTTTTCCTCAAATCGTGCTGGCCTATTTCCTTGTACAATAAGATACTTACTGGAAAGCATGCAAGTGAAGTCCACCAAAGATTATGACCTTTAACACCATCTGAGACAAGCCCCTTTGAAAAACAAAAATACTAACTTTCTTTTTCATGGCCTAGAACTCTCCATAAATCCTACAAAAATATTTCTGTGTGCCGGATCCCAAATCAATGAGACCAAACGAGCATTTCAATACCCGGTCCATCAATTTGAATTCAAAATCATCCAGTGTTATGTTAGTTTTAGGTTTTCTTCTGTCCTCAGACTGAGCATAAGCTTTTGATTGAGCCTGGTTTAATTCTCTGTGCTGACACTTGAGAAAGGTCTATTTCTGTCCTGACACATCACAAAGATGTGGCACCTATGGGACACCTACCAACTGCTCTCTCTATTTCAGATTCTAGTTGTTTTGCTGACCAGCAAACCTAGATAAATCCACTATTTGCATATAACCTTCACTTCAGAAAACGGACAGTAAGGAGGTCAAAGGTCACCCTAAAGAGATCCTGTAAATGGCTTCTTAAAAAAATTGAGTAAAGGGGAACCTATTTTTTCTCTCTACAAATCTATTTGTGTTTCTTTTTCAGTTGTCTTTATTTCCTCTCAAATACTTGCCCAATTATCTCTGTAACTGCCTGTTCCCCTTTTTGTCTCTTATTTTCTACACTGTTTCTCATTTGTCTTTTCCAAACTACCATCAGTACTCCCTTTGGAATTCAGTCCAAAATGGGAAACCACAGTGGACACTTGAAATCGCTGTGAAGTGTCTTCACATTCCGATTTATTATTCTTTTATTTTCTGTCTCTGTTTTGCTTCATCTTAATCTAACTCTCTTGCTATTTCGTTGTTCTCTTTTGTTGGTTTTCCTCTGACTTTTGAATCTTGCCTTTGATTGTTTCCTGTCATTGTCTCTTTCAATAGTGACAATTACATGTAGAGAGAGACAAAAGACCAAATAGAAGCAGAGATACAGTAAAGTGCACTGCATGACAACCTGTAGGGTACACTGAATCTGATGTTAAGTGTTTGATGACATTGGTGCATTTGTTTTGTTTTTTCTGTGTCCCAGGCGCTGGTGCCCTGGAGAGAGGCAGGAAGACAAAGGACAACATATTTCTGTTTTCTTAACAGTAGGGGACGGGCGGAGAGAGGAGAAAGATGCCCAAACCGGTAGGTACCTAACATGTTGGAGATGTTGCCTTATGTTGTTATTACTTTTCTGCAGCATCTGTTTTCTCCTTTAAGTTTAGAGGTGCATTTTGGTGCACAATGTGATAAGAAATTACTTTGTGGTAGTAACATCTTAAAGCAGAAATCCATGCCTTCTTGTAATTTTTAAATCCCATTGTTATGGCATCTACCTGGTTGACTATTGTTGAAAAATAAGACATTTACCACAGTTAGTGTGTTTGTCTACTTGGTTTCTGTGGTTTTCTGGGTAACAGCTTGCTACCATTCCTACTGACAGTGCCATTAAAGTCTGTTCAAGATTTCCACAAGAAGTCTATTGAGTTTTCCAATTCAGGGATTGAAACCAGCATAACGTGATCAATGGATAATATTCTTCCTTAAACACAGTGTATATTAACTTTGCATTAGCTGATTCAATTGAATAGCAGGTCTGATTGAGATGTAACAAATCATTTAAAAACTGCAAGCAAAGAAGCCAATAAACCAAACCAGAGTCTGCAGAAAGCTTAATTTGTTGTTTACTAGCAGCTTTAAACAAGCTAAACTGCATCCACACTGCTACTCAGGGTTGTTCACACACATCCTCCAGTTTTGTATCACATCTAGTGTCACTAATTTGATTCTGTACAGCATTCAAGACAAAGTTCCTGCCGTTATAACACAGGCCAACAACATGAACCGAGGCTTTTACAACCATTCTTTACTGATTCCAGCTTAGATCCTCAGTTAAATTAAGACAGGTACAACAACTCTCAAGCTCAGCTCAAACTATGCTCTCTGTTTGCTGTAATTGAATACTATTCAAGAGGTCAAAGTTTATGGCTAAGAAGAGAGATTTAGAACTGCGGGATGGAGCTGTTGTTTTGGTGCCATTTATACCTGATGTATCTGCCATTAAGTGAGCCCAGAGTCTGTCATCCGTTATCTCAGTCAGAAGTAATCAGTGGTGCAGGAGTGTTGGGAAAACATGAGCGTGCGCGCGCGCGCGCGCACACACACACACACACACACACACACACACACACACACACACACACACACACACACACACACACACACAGAGAGGCACATCAGTTGGTCACTTTATGGAACTGTCCTGTTAATTGAAGAGAACAAACACAAAGAGGGCTTTCTCCGCGCTATTTTTGGAATGAAGGACAGTGGGAGCTTTCATGTTGCCCTGACACCAACACATACAGGCTGAGTTTGCACAGCAGCTTAAATAAGGATTATAGTCTGAGTGATGTGAAGCCATTCATTATATTACCGTTGTTACAGTTTACCCTTGGAAGCAGGAATATAAACTCCAGAAATTTCAGTGATAGAGCAGTTTTTTTTTTTTTTTTATATGTATAGAACAGTTATCAGTTCAACATGGTCTGACAAACAAAAGACAGAGATTACACAGAAAATATTGAACTCCATTCAACTATGCTTTCCTTCACCAGGGAAAAAATCGTAGCATTTGGAATTTAGTACTACAACCAATGCCAGTGTCTAGACCAACTTAAATAATACAAGTACATTTTTATCAAAACGAAACTAGGATTATTTAAATTATCTGATTCAGTAATAAGAAAGAGCCAATCGGCTCGATGATTGAAAAGCCTCTGATTTGTTATTTAAGCAACTCAACGCCTGTACAACTGTAAACCTATACCAAATTCTAATACTTGCATCAACTAAAAATAGACTGATATAGGTCAGTGAAAACTGCAGCGAGGTTTGGAAGCTTGAAGTTGCACAGTGTTTACAATCCTGCTGGGTGCTTACATAGTTACCTACAGACAGCCAGCAATTGTACCAAGCCCCTGGTCCATCAATCTCAGTAATGGGGAATTAGACCAGGCTCAATTCCTGGAAAGAGACCAGGGACATGTGATGGAAAAAGTAGCGAGAGGAGGGGAGGTGAAGAGAGAGAGAGAGAAGGTGATAGAAATGGAGAGGAGAAGATGAAATAGCCAAGATAGTTTGCATGAAATATTCAGAGCATTTTCATGCAATAAAATAGTATTGCCTATAAAGCAGTATATTATCAACAAAGTAAAAACATGGAAATCATTTAAACTGGTGTAACAGTCTGAGAAACATTAATCCAAAGAAGTCACTATATTGAATCAGACAGGAACAGTTGGAGAAACAACATGGTGGGAGATAAGAGATGGAGCCATGTAGGAAGTTGGATGGAGGGAAAATATACAAGAGTAAGCAGAAAGAGAAAGTTGGAATGATGGAGTAAAGCTCCGATTATTGAAACACACCGTAGGGTAGAAAAGGGGCACAAAGGGATAAAAGGATTTGGGAGACAACTGAGTGACAGGCACTTTGTTCATATCCAGTCCAGAAAAACGACACCCAAGCCGCCCTCGAGGGGAACTCCCACTCCGGTTACATTAGGCTATGCTTTGACATACAGCCAGGCAGTTGGACAGTAAACACATCAGCCCTTTCACTGCTTCATCTGTGCATTCACTGCTTGTTTTTGTCATAAAGATGCTTAAATGTCCCATTGGATTTAAAACCAAAGCTGAGTGACCCCTGCAGGCTAGCTTTGCTTCATTAGCTTGTAGCTAATGAAGAACGACAAAAGAACAAAATCTAGCGATTTTGCAGGTGAGGCAAGTAAACCACCCACTGTAAAGAGTCTCTGTTCTGTTGAGCCCCTAAAAGGCAAGGCAGGCTATGAGCTAGTAAGCCACAGGCATGCCATTAAAAAGTGAATTTGCTCTAAATCATAACCTTCCTTAAGGTCGTGTTTTAATGGTGTTTGTGTGTACATGCACCCCTAACACAACATGGGTGTCCCCTGGTATTCTTCCCTCTTTAGTAAAATATCCAGTGATTTGATTTAGTTGGATCCTCATTCAAACTATTATTAACTCAGAGTCTTAAAGTCAAAGGTCTTACGAATGAATCAGTTGGATTGTATAATTTTTTAGAGAATCACATGAATGATCAAACGTGACTCTTTGCATCTTCTGGAATCACTTTACCAATGTGTTTTGAGTTTCAAGGTGTAGATATAAGCCCCTAATCAGGACCATACATTTACTGCACAACTTAACACAGATGTTTTCCTCTTAGTTTTTATCCTCCTGTTATCCTGCAGTTTTGCTAAATGTAGTAGAAAACCGTGTTCTCGACAGAGATGTCCTTGTGAGGTCCAAATCACATGTTTGGTTCAGCGGTTGATGACTTTCAGCCATCGGCCCAACACTAGCAGATAATTATTCATGTTTGCTTTATCTTTTCTGTTCTACCAGTAAGGTTGGACATGGTCAACAAGTCAACAAAAGGTCTGACAATTGCATATGTATATATATATACAGTATAAACAATAAAATTTAGTATGGCTTTGTTCCATTGACAGTGTTTTTCCAATACAGTAGGAATACTGCATGTTAAGGAAGGCGAGAAAGTCGAAAGGGTTGCAAAGGTCTGGTGATACACGTAATACATTCTCACAGCCGTTTTCAGTAAACGAAGTGGTAATGAAGTCTGCTGCTTGTTATAATAGCCAAGTGCACAAGTATTGAATAATACAAGGCCATAATGCAACACTTGTCTTATTCTGCTCACGTGCTGTATGTAAGACATTTTGAAATTTTAATTCAGCCACGCAGTTAGCATGAATGAATATAGGAAATACATAGATAGAGACTGTTGGTCAAATTATTATTATAAGAGTTTTTTTTTTTTTACTAAGATGGATCATTTTTTGTAGAGTTATCTGATATGAGAAGGTAAATTTTTTTCAATGCCTTAAGATGGTGTCTTTCACAGTGTTTCATAGTTTATTAAACTGATTTTGTGCACTAGAGAATTATGATTGAGGTAATACATTTATAAACAATGATCTTAGAAGGCAGCACAAGACATGCATTTAATCTCTCGTTCTCTCTCTCCGTCTCTGAATGTTTCACTTTGTGTTGCTGCAGCCTTTACATTAATCTCACAGCATTGAGTTCAAACTTGTGCAGTATTAAAAGTGATGTAGAAATGTTACCATATCTGACTTCATCTGACCAGGGTGCGTGGTCAGAAGTGAGACCGATGCGTTAAATTTGAGTGTATGTTCAAAAGGGGCTTTAGTAAGAAGAAGACCCCTTTGCAATTGCAAATAATGCTTTTAAGATAGGGAAGGACAAAGAAAGGACATAGGGAAAATGAAAAGATGGGCCAACATGGAAACAACACATAAAAAAAATCCATTATCCATCATCATGCACCCTGGGGTTTAAATGTTGCTGATGAATCCTTTTAACAGATATATTGATTTCCCATGCGTTTTCCTAACGGCAATGTGTGCGTGCGTATTATTTTATCAATATAGCTGTGATGCTTCAGGGGAAAGCATGTTATTCAGGCAGTTTGTGTGTGTGTCTGTGTGTGTGTGTGTGTGTGTGTGTGTGTGTGTGTTTGTGTGTGTCGGGCCTGTTAATCCAGGTTGAGTTGCGGTAGGACATTGTACATTATTGATTTAATGCAGCGTTTTGCACATGTTGCCCCTTCTGGTGATTGTATCCCTGGGGGCTGGCTGGGTGGTGGAAGGGGTGGGTGGACTCTAAATATTTCAGAGGGCCATTCTCAATTATATAATGGGAATTATCCAAGTCACTAAATCTAATTAGAGGGAGGGTGTGAAGTTCACTACTCTTCCCACCTCTCTCCCTAACCTTGACTAAACTCAGTCACTGCTTCATTGGAATGTACTAAAAAGGGTGTATCGCTAAAGCATCAGGATAACACTTGAGCATTAACTTCTAAAGGTACACTCATGATTTATAGTTCATTGATCTACAGAAATACACTATATGGTTAAGAGTAAGTGGATAGCCCTAACCGATTAGTTCTAATTCAGGAAAAACATACAGAAATGGTTTTCCTATTTTGATGGCAAAACTCTGGTGGAAAGTCTGAAACCAGAAGAGTAGAGTCTACTATAGCGGCAGATTAGTGCTCATAGTTTTGAAATGAGATGTCCAAATATCCCATTTGGGTGTGATGTTTTGAGTGTCCACATACTTTTGGCCTTGAAGTCTGCATCTTTTGGTTTTGGACTGTTGGTTGGGAAAAAATAACAATTTGGGAACGCTGCCTTCAGCTAATGAGACCTTGTGGGTCGAAGTTCTCACTACTTTAGAGACTCAAAAATTAACCAAAATCAATAATGGAAATTATTATTAGCGGTGGAGGCCCACGCCACCACAGCTAAAGGCAAAGCTGTATCGGCCGTGCTAACTCATCCCACTCCGATTCAAATCAGCCCACCAATCCCTACACATAATTTCTATACCTCTCCTTTATTTTTGAAAATATAGCCGTAATAAACAAGCTTCAAGCTAGTTGATAAATAGTGACGTGACTGCATGTGCCATGACCTAGAGACATAGATGGACAATAGAAGGAGAGGCAAAGAACTGTCGTAGAGAGAAAAGATTTTTTTTTTTTAAAGGAAACATCTGAGTGGAAAAGAAGAGAGGAGATGAGCGTGACTAATTGAGGCAATAACAAAGACTGTCAGAGAGGAAATGTTAAGAAGATGAGTGAAATAGTGGATGGCGATGGAAAACCGGGGATAGTAAAGGTGAAGAAGGCAGCATGGCCCTGGTTGCCTTTAAATCCTTCATAAATCAGCTTAGCTACCAACAGCTTTTAATTATGGCTGTCTGAGTCTCTCTTACACACACAAGCAACAGGTGGGCTGTATTGCGTGGGCGGCCTCTGCCTGTACACACTAGCCTACCATTTAGCTGTCACTACTTGTTTTGAATATCATGGAGTCATGAAGGATGCTAGTAAACATAGTCTGCTAAAATGAGACCGATATGCACACTCTGTTTTCCCCAGAGCCTCATGAGCAAAGATTTGGCCAGATTGCATGTACAAAAATCACAAGTTACACTTATAACAATTATAATTACAGGGTTATGTACACATGTACATAACCCTGTAATTATAATAACTACAGTGCAAATTAATCTTGTTCTCTTTATAATATTGTGTAACATCTACTCTCTATTGATTATGGAAGCAGCACAGTATATTGCTGTGTAGCTCATTAAAGCCTTTTCTCGTTGTTCTTTAAATATTTCGCTAATAGGAGGTCTTTACCAGAAAATGTTTGAAATTTAAACTATTCTTCTAACCTTTCTTCTAATAACAAGGAAAAACATCCTTGTCAAGAAGGGTGAGATCGCACAAAAAGAAAAACCCTAGTGTTTAATCTTTTGTCTGGGTCAGATCATTGTTCTGTGACGTGTTGTTTTCGTTCTGTCCTGGATTCTGTTTCTGTTGTGTCGTGCTTCTCTGGCCTGGTTCGGTATGTTGTGTCTCGGGTTCAGTGTTTTGCGTTGTGTCTTGTGTTCAGCGTTCTTGCCTTTTTTTGATTATCTTCATGTTGGCCTACCCTGGAATTTTTTTGTTGTGATTTATTTTATTTTTTTTATTCTTTCAACTCAGTTTTTGGGTCTAAGCCTTGCGGTTATTTTATAAACAAGCCATGTAAGAGAGAGAGTCCTGGCTGCCAGTGGTATCAACAGGAGTTTTTTTTGCATTGTTTGTTTTGACCTTACGACAGCCTTACATCAGAGCAGGCCAAAATACTGGATTGTTGAGGCAGATATGGGATTTTAAAAAAAAATACACAGTATAAAGGATGTATAGGAAGTATAGAGGATGAGCGGTCCTCCACGCAAACTCTGACCCACGCGTTTGCACATTTTGGAGACAATGGGAATTGATTCGATATATACCAGACCTACAGGTATATGATAAGATTTAACCTAAGCTATATTATATCCACAGTCTTAGTGATAAAGATGAAGATTATAATATTCATATAAAACACTTCACTGTAAACAGCCGGTTACCCCCAGAGTTGCTAGGACCTGTATTTGGACCGGAATGGACCAGGATGGCACGGTTCTGGTACGTTTCCCGGTTCTGGCGTGTTGCCCTCTCTACCAGTCCCAATTCAGTACATAGATAGAGGGAATTTAAATTGTCATATTAGCCAAGTCACCACAGTATTTATATGTTTACAACAAATTTGTGATTATTTAACACCTTGCCAAAAGCACAGCATCAACTATATCCCCCACCCAGAGATACAATTTTAAGACAAAAGTGTAGGTGGAGGCTGGGGGTGTGGCCTTGGCCAACTACCACTTTGCTAGTTTGAAAGCCTTGATGTTTCTCTCTCTCAAGGCTGGGCCAAATTCTCTGGGTGGGCAAAGCAGAGAAAGGGGAGGTAACCTTATGAGGTCATAAAGGTTTCAGATCGGCCCATCTGAGCTTTCATTTTCTCAAAGGCAGAGCAGGATACACAGGGCTTGGTTTACACCTATCACCATTTCTAGCCACTGGGGGACCATAGGCAGGCTGGCGGAGCTCATGTTAATGTAAAAAAAAAAAGTGAAATGTTCATGCCATGGGACCTTTAAGCATCTTAACAATACAAAGACCAATGGAGTCAAAAGCTAGGACAAATAGCTCAGTAGGGACAACATTCATAGGACAAGATAAGGGTTTCAAAGTATGTAGCAGAGAGGTGAAATCATATATCACAGGTTTAAAAATGGAGCAAGAATGAGCGGGAGACAAGTCACAAGCAGAGTTAACAACAGGTTCTTAGCATTGGGGTAACATGCTGTGCAGCAGAAGTAGTAGTAGTTGTCGTTGGATTTGTTGTATACTGATTTCAACAATGTCATCCATATATTTGCCAGATCTTCCTGAGTGTTTAAAAACTGAACCACCCTCTAAACAGTTCATGTGAGGTTATCCGTCTGCTGCCGATTCAAAAGATTTGCTTAACTGTGTTTAGTTTAAAATAAATCAACAGTGCTTCTGTTCCTGATCTATAAACATGAGCTGAAGTGGAAAACTATTTGGAACCTTTTAACTTAAACTTTGACCAACCGCTCAAACTATTTTGTCCAGTGATGTGTGTTAAATATTTCAGAATTGACAGCATGCAGAGGCTTTCTACAGTATCCAGATTGAACGCTTTGCCCCGGGTCGGCCAGGCTATGTACAGTATACCACCTCTGTGGCTGATTTGTTTCTGGTAGTTTCCTGAGTTTTCCTTTTTTTTTATCTTGGCAGGCACCATTTGTAGCTGTAGTAGCTGCACATATGGTAAAAGCACTGATGAAAGTATTATTTGGAGCATAATTAAAGGCAGGAGTGATCATTACTAATATAGCTAGTTTATAACTTACTAATATATAAAATATATATTAAATGTCTTTGACACATGAACAAAAATAGTTTTACTGTAGCAGTCAGACAACAGTAAGAGAAAGGATTGTGGTCAGCAGACAGGCTGAGACCACCTGCGGCTGCTTTATCTGCTAACGTTTTGTAGCTATCAGCTAGAAGACGTGTTGTTCTCTTTCTCTATCTGTCTTTCTGCTCCAGCAATCAATCTCACACACACACTTGCAAATTAAAATGTCCAAATTTTTGCAGGCACAGACAAAGGAACACACAAATTTACACTTAAACCACTTCCCCTCACAGACAATAGTGAAATTTATTATGAGGGCTTTTTTTACTGCATTGCACAAAGGAAATGGATGTTATTCACCTCTGTGCAGAACTGCAGTGTTTCCACAATCATATTTTTCCTTTCACCATCATCCGTTGTGTTTTTTGCTGAGGTCATCCTAAATACAAAGGAACTAAGTTTTAGTAGGTATTTATTAAAGGCAGTATGTCTAATGTATATCTAGGTTACTGTGAAGATAATCTACAGAGATTGTTCCGTATCTTTGACACTATGCTTGTAGAGATTGAAATAATAGTTAGCATGTGCCAGATTTACCGTCCCTCTCACTTCCTACTGCCTTTCTCTTTGAACATCCATGGCATTTGTCCTGTCCTTTGCATGGGTTTAGCGTCTTTGTTTGTTTCCCATTTTCAGAACCAGGGATGTGTATGAACACCAGATTATTTTTCAGCGTACACATGGAACGAACAGCTAGTGAACTGTGATAATGTGATCGCTGATTAAAAGTGCATTGAAATAGAATTACAGACTTTATCTTTAATCTCTGGGAAATCAGAATTTTATGATATTTTATTGACTAAAAAAATGAATGAATTGATCCAAAACAATTATCAGATGAATTGGTAATGGTACAGGCAGCCTTTAGTAGCCTAATTGAATTTAATGTTTTGTTCTGTTTATTGTTCTGTTGTCTCTCTGTTCAGCTTGTAGCTCACCTCGAAAGGGGTCAATCCTCTCTTTGTCACCCTGTCAAGTGTTAAAATCCCTCTTTAGGACGCCCACACAGCTTTTTAGAAATTACATTAAAATCAGCCACAAGGGCGTAGCTTTGGAAACGTTATCAGTCAGGACACAGAGACACATGACATGCAATGATATGTACACTGCCAACTATTATCTTGTGTGTGCATATTGTGCATGTATGTTAAGGCATTATATGGCTTCACTCCTATAAACACACACACACACACACACACACACACACACACACACACACACACACAACACCACCACCACCAACATATGGTTGCTTTCCCGTACTTCCCCAACATCCACTGTCACTATTTATTCTTCATCTGGAGCCAAACAAATGTAGAACAGACACTTGCAACCAAATCTTTCACCCTCATTGGACATTTGATTTTTAGTCAGTTGCACACACACATGAACAACAAAAAAGGTTTAAATGGACACCACCAGTATGAATATCTTAATGGGGTATTTAGTTGACATGGCTCAACACAACTATAACGTGATGTCTGTCTTACCACAGTTGAATGGATTCATCAAGTAATAATCTAAAAGAAAGGAATTTGGGTCAGATTTCCACTCGGTTAATCAATTCATTAAAGCAAAACTCTCGACAAAATGCAACCTAGGGTGTCTTTCTTAATGGATCAGAGTCAAACTTTCATTTAAAAGTGTAATTTGGACGGAAACGCCACTTTCAAGATTTACCTATTTTCAAATATAAAACAACGTTGTTTTTGCACACAAACAATGTCCTCAATGCTCAAAATGTGTAGAGCCCCCGGTGATGCATTGAGCAAAGTTTATGTTGTGTTGAGCCTTCTTAGTGTTTTAAATAGAGAATTTGATGCGATCATAGTAGTGCCCATAGCTCTCTCTTTTATAGAGGTGGTGGTGTGTGTGTGTTTCAAGTCAGTTGAGCTGTTGAGAGTTGAGAGTCTTGTATTTCCTGACTGCTGGATTCTCATGATTGATAAACTCCATTTACCTCAGGCGTTCTCTCTCTCTCTTTATTTCTTTCTTTCTTTCTTTCTTTCTTTCTTTCTTTCTTACAAACACACACACCCCCCCTACTGATGCGGCAGTTTTATCCAGAAGGCAGGTTACTTTTTTTTTTATCTCACTCTCCATTTAGGGTTACTTAAGGACAGTATCAGTTGGTTCACTGCAGCTGGGTTTGCTTACTGCAGCACAGAAGACCACAGCACAGTATAATGTATAACACCTCCAATGGGATAGGGATACATACACACACACACACACATACACACAAATGTGTGATTGCATACTTGCATACTACTCTCTAAACCTTTACATTTTATCAAAGACTTTTCCATCACACTTACCTCATTAGTTTCACAGTATTTAATTCTTTGTTTTGCCCTTTTCCACTAAAGGTCTTATGCATTTTTATGTAATTTCCTTTAGACAGTTTGTCAATTTAACGCTTTGTATCTTCCCTACTTGTACTTTGACACATTTCTTATATCTTTTTTTCAGCCTTTTCACTATTTCTTTCAGACTTTGACTTCTACTTTCACTTATTTATTCATTTTTTCAAGTGCTCAGTCTTAGGTTTGAGCTCCTAACATTTCCTACCATTTTGGAAAAACAACCCCCTCCCCCCCTTACTGCTATGTTCTCATAGCAGTACAATGAGCTTCATCTCTTGATCACACATAGTATTAAAGAGTTCAGTCATCTCTGACCTTGGCTAATGACTTTTAAATCTAATGTACGTATGCATTATTTATTGTTCCATTTATTTAGTTGCATTTTCTTCTTTTCTGCAGATCAATGTGCGCGTCACCACCATGGACGCTGAGCTGGAGTTCGCCATCCAGCCCAACACGACAGGCAAACAGCTTTTTGACCAGGTAAGAGACACATGCCAGCACATACATACGTACATGTTTTTTTATTTTTATTATTAATTTCAAGGACCACGATCCCTGAGTAGATTGTGAGGACAAAAACTTCTACATCAGCAGGAAGGAAACAGAAAATACATCTATCATTGGACGGGAGGAGACAGTCAGAAATGTGTTTTTACAAAGTGAACTCTGTGACCCGCCGGAAGAATCACAACGTTTGTTATCCATTGCAAATGGAAAGCAATACTGAGTAAACGTGTGTGTGCCAATGGGTGCTTGGCTGGGTTTGGGTTGGTACTGGTTCTGTTCAGAGATGACACACAAAGTGCTCTTTGTCTAAACTGGGAGCTTTTAGGAGACAGTGGATCTGAGTGTTGGGTGGAAGGTGTGGGTCTGTATGTGAATGTGTGTCTGGGAAGTAAAAGGGCAGCTTTCAGCATTGTTTCGTGTCAGGGTCTAAAGGGCTGTTGGGGTTGTGGTAACGTAGAGGAAGGAAGACAGAATCAAAGAGAGAATTATTTTTTTCTGTTTCTTTGTTGGTCTTTTATCTACGTTCTGCTTTATATTATGAGATCAAAACACAGAAGCTTTTAAGGCTTTACAAGACAGGTTTATGGAACAATACATCTGTCTTATTAGAAGTGTTGCTGTGTGAGGGGAGAAAGTCCCACCCATACTATACAAGAAATATGATAACACTAGATTATTTATATAATTTATATAATAGATTATAATAATAATGGATTTTTTACCCGAACAGTTTGTCTCTACTTTCAAAAACTGGAATAGACCATTCAAATAAGAAATTGGCATTTTACTCTAAGGAGGGCAATGTTGCCAGTCCACCACTTGGGTCAAGACTGAAATATCTCAACAACTATTGGATGGAGGGTTTTGTATTTGGCACATGTTCACCTCAGGGTGAATTATAATAACTTTAGTGATCATCTGACTTTCCAGTTAGTGACATCATTAGGTCTAAATTTCAATTTGTCTGATACTTTAGTTGTTCATAAACCAATGACATTCCCTTTCTTCTGCTAAACATCAGCTTGTTAGTATCAGAATATGACAGCTTTTTAAGGCACACGCCACCTACTAAATAAAGACGTTCTTTAATCTGTGATGGTTCTTTTGTAAAAACCATCTTTTGAAGAATGATTGTTTTTTTTCTGTGAGTAGGGCTTGATCTAGTCTTGCTTTGCCGGACCTTCCTCAACAGCGCTGTGAAGGAGAGTCTGGCTAGTCCACACAGCATTCTAGAATGGGAGAAAAACATACTCAGGTTTATTGGCATTTCTTTAATTCAATCAGTCTTCATGGGCCGTGCTAAGCACTGGACAGAGTCATGGTTCCACTGCAAAATAGCCTTGGAGAGGAGCTTCACTGGTGGTGTACGTTCAAAAGTTATTTTAGTCGTGAAACAGAAAACTCCAATTGGACAGATGGTCTAGTTAGCTGTCTGGATTTACCCTGCAGAGGTCTGAGGAGCAGTTAACATAAATTGACCGAAATTAAAAATTCCAATACAAAGAAAGAGGAAGGTAACAGACATCAAACAGAATTTCCTGCGGTACCAGAGCAATCCCAGAAGAGGAACATCGTGGATATAGACTAGTGTTGTTCTAAAAGTAACCTCCCAGGGAGTACTGTAACCTTGCGGCATGAGATTCATCAATTATGTAATTGACAGAGAAGTACTGTTTTGAAAATCAAATCTTTCAGCACAAAATACCAAATATTTGCAGCTTCTAGCTTCTGAAATGTGATGATTTGCTTTGTTTTTCTGTTTTTTTTATTTTACTTTTTATGTGGGGTTTGGGACTTAAGCAAACAGAAGGCGAGAAATGAGTGAGCTGACAGGTGTATGTATAATGATAGACCTCAGTCGTGGATGAAGTTTCATACTCGATGTCCATCATCAAATGAAAATAGATGTTACACAAAATCAAAACCCCGTCTTTGAAAAAGACACAGAATGATTACCAGCATGAGCAGAGAAATTATGTAACATATCCCGAAGGAATACACCAGGTTTTGGGGAGTTTGTAGCTCATGAGTTGAAGAGGACAGACTGAATGCAGCGTGAACAAGTGAGATGGGATACATGATACACTGAATCTGAACGTGATGCCAATGCCTCAGTATACATATGAAACCGATCAGTTTCAACTAGCAATATTTTTTCAGCGTGCTTAAGCATTGTTTAGTTTCGTGGGATAAAAACAGTCATGTCTCCCTGTGATCATTTAACTGCATGTGTGGGGAGGTTGCATAAAGTGCAGGAAATTACATGTCCAACAGCGAAAGGTGAGCCCTGTGATAATGTGTCTCGCAAGAGGGAGTCTTCAGCTGGTCCTGAAAGCTGTTTCCTTTTTAAATGTTGCAGATTCACATGAATGAAGAGAGGGTTCATTGATAAAGAAGTGGTCAAGCTAAATATAAACACCCATAATCTCACTGAAACACAGACTGATTGTACAGTTAACACAACATGTTTTGGATGGGTGCCTCAGTGTTTTTTGCATTTGTTTATGCCTGTAAATGTTGATACACATAGGTTTGTGTTTATGTATAGGCATGTCTTTCTGTGTCTGAAGTTTCTGAGTTAATTATATGGTAGTGAGTGCCATCGTACTGACGTGTAAATCACAGGGACTCTCTCTCTCTCTCTCTCTCTCTCTCTCTCTCTCTCTCTCGCTCTCTCGCTCTCTCGCTCTCTCTCTCGCTCTCTCGCTCTCTCTCTCTCTCTCTCTCTTTGTGTAAATGGGATGACAATTAGGGATTGACAAAGCATGTAAGAATGTTTTAGAGAGTAGGGAGGATAGACAAAGTTAGAAGAAAAGGAAATGCTTTTGTGGTGCTTTGCCAGATTTCAAGTGATATCTAGAAAATAGTCTGTGATTCACAAAAGCTGGAAACAAAACATGGCATGACTTTTGACGTAGATTATATTTTATTTCTCAACTACAAGTCTTTAAATATACAATGATAGGCTTCTGTTTATATCAATTGCTTAATTGTTTTCTGATTGAAAAGTTGCCCACAGAGTTTTGTGCAAAGCTTGTTATAGAAGCTTGATTAACAGTCTAGTACCAGTACTCTCTGCAGGTGTCGAGGGTAATCCCATTGTATCCTGTTAACAGATAAAAACAAAAAGCATTTGTGCCGTTTTAGGTGGTGAAGACAGTGGGTCTGAGGGAGGTCTGGTTCTTTGGGCTGCAGTACACAGACAGTAAAGGCTACGTCACATGGCTCAAGCTCAACAAGAAGGTGAGAGAGCTGAAGTACAACCACTCAAGGACATCTTCTATTAAAAACTTTATTCCTGTTTTTATCATTTGTGCATTTGCAGATGCATCCATCCTCACGACTTGAAAACTTGATATTAAAGTGATGACAGCCTGTAAACAGTCTTAAATCTTAAAACAGATTTAAATGCTAGAAAGCCTTAGAAGTAGACTTGTGTGTATAATCATACTTTAATATTCTGTTTGGCGGAATCTTTTCAAAATCTTTGAAAAGATTCTTTTCTAATTCAAAGTTTATAAAACCAACATCTGTGAAAATATCTTGTTTAATGAATGTATCTTTAATCTTGTTTTGGATTAAGACCGTGACAAAGAATTTGATTTCCTCCATATTCAGAAGTGCACGTACTGTAAAGACATGTGAAGGGTGGAAGATGAAATGTCGTGTGTGGGGGTTCTCTCCAGGTGACCCAGCAGGATGTGAAGAAGGAGAATCCTCTGCAGTTCAAGTTCAGAGCAAAGTTCTTCCCAGAAGATGTTTCTGAGGAACTTATCCAGGAGATCACACAGAAGCTCTTCTTCCTGCAGGTACTGTACCACTGATAGATTACTGTGCCTTCCAAGATATTGGTGGTCAGGTCAACCAAAATGGTACTAACACAGTGGATATATTCTGAAAATTGAGCTGGGATTTCCAGCTGTTGTCTTCATGTGTAAGCAGGATTTTAAGGTGAGAATATGGCAATTGTTGGCTTTCAATTTCTGGTATGTCTTTTCAAAAAATCTGGTATTTTCACTGTAACTGTATTGTATTTAGCATTTAATGTTTGGGAAACTAAAAGTCTCTAGCAAATTTCGTGATGTTCATTTTTCATTCATTCTTGAAATGTAAATATTTCACTCCGGTTCGACATATTGACAGATATAACTGCTGCTTTTTAAAATATTTTTTAATATCTAAGGTTTATCTAACCAGGAAAGATTGGCTAAGCACTTCAATCATCTCTCCCTTGGGTTCTGTTACTAACTACAGTGCATTATTGGCCGTGTGCGTGCGTGTGTGTCCTCCCTGCAGGTGAAAGAGGCCATTCTGAATGATGAGAACTACTGTCCCCCAGAGACAGCCGTGCTTGTGGCCTCCTACGCTGTCCAGGCCAAGTACGGAGATTTCAACAAAGACAATCACAAGCCGGGCTACCTGGCCTCCGACCGGCTACTGCCACAACGGTACAGTGCATGCACTCTATACAATACAGAAATGGACTGTTCTTATATACCGCTTTTCTAGTCTTAATGACTACTCAAAGCGTTTTTACATAGTACAGGAACCATTCACACACATTCATACACTGTGGCCAAGGCTGCCCTACAAGGTGCCACCTGCTCATCAAATAAACGCTCACACACATTTACACTCCGATGGCACAACGTCGGGGGCAACTCTGGGTTGAGTGTCTTGTCAAAGGCAGGCGATTGCTCTACTACTTAGTCACAATTATTGTATTGCAATATTTAGTCTTTTTTTAATTTAATCTTTTATTCTTCTTTTCATTACATTTTCCTCCCATATTTTTTACACTCCTTATATTTCTTTATTTCTTTATTTCTTATTTCTTTATTTGTATTTCTACTCTGATATTTATAATATTTGCAACTGCAAAATAGAGTTTCCCTTCGGGGATCAATAAAGTATTTCTGATTCTGATTCCCTGTGTGTGCATGTGTGCCATGTAGAGTTCTGGAGCAACACAAGCTGACAAAGGAACAATGGGAGGACAGAATACAGACCTGGCATGAGGAACACAGAAGCATGCTCAGGTACATGAGTGGTGTTGGGGGCTGATAGAAAAAAGACAAATTACTGTATAATCCAAGTTTGAGGATTATGATTTTTGAAGACGTTGAACCCTAAATTCTCTAGTGTATTGTGTGTGTGTGTGCGTGTGTGTGTAGGGAGGATGCAATGATGGAGTATCTGAAGATAGCTCAGGACTTGGAAATGTACGGTGTCAACTACTACGAAATTAAAAACAAGAAAGGCACAGAACTGTGGCTGGGGGTCGATGCCTTGGGACTTAACATCTATGAGCACGAAGACAAGTAACTACCTAACTAACTAACTCTCTCTCACACACACACACACAAACACACATACATACAGTGGCGACATTCTGACGAAGTTAGATACATTCATTGCAGTTTCATACCTCACATATCATTAATTAATAACACAGTTTACTCTCGGAGCTTGGTTTTAAGGATTCCAAGCCTCTGGGTTAGGACCAAATAGATTTAATTGGAGGAATACGTCTCTTATGAAATTGTATAAAGTTGTAACATCAACGTCAAACAATGAATTCATGATTTGAAACAAAGTCCTAAACAATGAAGTAGGACTTTTTAGCCGCTGTGTCTTCAATGGTATGTCACATACATCAAGTGTTGCACTTTTTCGTATAAAAGAAAATATGAATCTGCTATTTCCGTAAATATTATATTATGTGGGATTTAATACATTAAAAGGGGACTGCTGTAACTTCATTATAAGTAGTTTAAGGAATATAAAGTGTGACTTTTTCTGCACCCTTGGGGACCATGAATTGCATTGGTTGACAACAGCGCCCTCTTTTGGCGTTGAACAGCACAGATGATGAACAACCTGAACACAAAAAACTAAATACTCCTCAAAGGCTTCATTCAATCCAGCATTTAAAAACAGTTTTTTTGTTTTTTGAAACGTTCAAAGCATGGACATGTTTATAAATGAATAAGCTTGGAAGTAAGCGATTCAACTTCATCTTCCTTAATCTTTAGTTCAAAAAATCTCTCCACTCAGGTTGTCACCAAAGATCGGCTTCCCCTGGAGTGAGATCCGAAACATTTCCTTCAACGACAAGAAGTTTGTCATCAAGCCCATCGACAAGAAAGCGCCAGTAAGTGTTGGAATGATGTGTGATTAGTGGTTGGTTATCTTTTTGAAATACGTGTTAACACTGTCATGTCTGTCCTTTGTGTCTTCCCCAGGACTTTGTGTTCTACGCCCCTCGGTTGCGGATCAACAAGCGCATCCTGGCGTTATGTATGGGAAACCATGAGTTGTACATGAGGAGGAGGAAGCCCGACACCATTGAGGTGCAGCAGATGAAGGCTCAGGCCAGAGAGGAGAAGCACCACAAACAGATGGAGAGGTAACAGACACTCTGCTTTGTCTTTTTCAGGACCATAGGTCGGTCCATAAGCACCATCTTATTTCCTGCTTGAAGTTCTTATAATCCTGTGTTTCCAGTATTCCAGTGTTCATTTGTCTTTTCATTATTGATTTAATAACACACTGGCACTCTAGAATTTTAAAAGTGAATTTAACTAGCTTTTATTCAACTGCCATGTGGTTCTATGAATCTTGTAACTCTAAGCTAATAAAAAATTAGTCATCTTATAATTTAGCCTTACATGCAATACATACATACTTATCTATCCTGAATTCACTCGTTTTTAATTACTTAGAGACCTACAGTTCAGTATGAACCTGTATGAATGTAAAGATAAGTTACACAACAACTGGGAAGTTGTGTTTCTTCTTTGTCCTTTGCGTTTTCTACAGGGAATGTAAATGAGAGGAAAGTACATTTAACAGAATATGTATGTACATTATCTCTCATTTACTGGTTAATTCGATTACTTCATGTAGTGTTTTCTGCTTCCTGAATATTTTACAGTAAATGGAAGAGTGGTGGTTGGGGTATGGGAGTGTTCAGACCAGGTGTATTTCTCCTAGCCATGTACACACTTAGTGTGTAAGCTACTGCATGGCGTTATGAATGGACACACATTAGCTCATGTTGGAGGTGGCAATTTATTCATAAAGCTTTGTAATCAATAGGGGGCAGTGCTGCGTTGACAGAATCAAGCTGCCATTCTTCATCTGCAGGAGCTGCTATTGCAGAAGCAAAACCAACACAACATAGCTTGTTCTACTTTTGTTAGCAAGAAGCAAAACACTGTCATACATTTTTTATGAATGCTATATAGTGCTTCACAAAAACATGTTTGCATATGCACACCAATCAATAGATCCAACGATAATTGAACACAACAGGCAGACTACAAAATTGTCCCATGTCTATGGATTAGTGTGGGAAAAGAGGATCTGATGTTTCTATTTGAACATCAAGTGAAGATGTTAAGTTTATTGTAAGCAAGGAGTGCCCATAAACTACCTGAAATTACGTCACAAAAACTAATCCTGCATATGGGGAGGTTTACATGCACAGATAAACTAGGTTACTGGGAGAAATCAGGTAACACGTTGACATCAAATCACAACAGCTAACGTGGCACTGAGAAAAGGTCTTGGTAAGACCAGACTCAACACAAACATTCTTTGAATTTCCTTGTAGCCTATTTTGATGGTTTATAACTTCAAACGATCAACAGATGAGGGACCGTCTGGGTGTGATGGTTGTTTTCTGGGTTATTTTGACAGAGCGCAGCTGGAGAACGAGAAGAAGAAGCGCGAGCATGCAGAGAAGGAGAAGGAGCGGATAGAGCGAGAGAAGGACGAGCTTATGGAGAGGCTGAGGCAGATTGAAGGGCAGACACAGAGAGCTCAGAAAGGTACGACTGCCCCGACATCAAGCATGAGCTCATGTACTTCTATTTAGTTTCAAACCCTGAGAGTGAGCATGTGAGGAGTCCTAGGAGGTCAGTTGTAAAACTCTCGTGGAATGTTGGGATTCCGACTTTGTAGTGTTTTTTGTCCTGACCGATCACACAGTCCCACACGTTTTAAGATGGTCTGTAGCTCTCATATTTACATGTGTATGTGTGCAGAGCTGGAGGAGCAGACTAGAAAAGCGCTGGAGCTCGAGCAGGAGAGGAAGCGGGCAAAGGAGGAGGCAGAGAGGCTGGAGAGGGAGAGGCAGGCGGCAGAGGAGGCCAAGGCAGCACTGGCTCAGCAGGCTGCCGACCAGATGAAGAACCAGGAGCAACTGGTACCTGCCCTCACACACCAATCACATCCTCTGGTTCCTTATATAAACATTCCTTTAGTTTAGTGCTTTTATTCAGGTGAAAGGGACACTTGAACTCAAGTGGCAACAACAAACCTTGAGATCGATCAATTAAATCCGTCTTTCCTTTCAATTCCATGTATTTCTTCTTCTTGTTTTACTTCTTATTTAACATAAGGTATTCTTGTTTTTATATCTCCAAAACCATTTTACATGTTGCTTTAAATGTATCATTATACATACAGTATATTAAAGTTATAACAAGCAGTGTTATATTGTGTTATATGAATAGTCCAGGGTTAATTGATATTAACACAGTGGTCTGTTCAAATAATTAATCATTAAAAAAAGACATCATTTATCAAGCAGATCTATCAATTTCTCAAGTATGACAAGTTGTTAATTCTATCTGTTTCATATTATTGTAAATCGAAAATACCTTTTGGTTTTTGGACTGTTGGTTGGACACCACACTGAGTTCAACTTAGTAACCTTTCACCGGCATGTGTTATTTTGACAGGCTGCTGAGTTAGCAGAGTTCACTGCCAAAATCGCTCTTCTTGAGGAAGCCAAGAGGAAAAAAGAGGATGAAGCATCAGAATGGCAACTCAAAGTAACATAACTTCTGTATTTGTGTGTGTGTTTGTTTATTTAGGCCCATTATTCTCTACTTTTTTTCAAATTTAGATCCAGTGAATTGTGAATGTGTATGCCTCTAGTGGTTAACGTTAAATGTGTGTATCAGTCATTATCTTTCTGTGTTGATGAACAGTTGGTGTCTGTTTCATAAGCATGCACGTGTGTTCTTCACAGGCTTTGTCAGCACAAGATGACCTGGAGAAGACCAGGGAGGAGCTGAAGACGGCCATGACATCTCCGCCGGCGCCAGAAAACGATGAAGAGGATGAAACGAACGCTGAGGCGAGTGCCGAGCTCCTCAGCGATGGCGTCACCAGCCACCGCAGTGAGGAGGAACGCATGACTGAGGCACAGAAAAATGAACGTGTCAAGAAACAGCTACAGGTAGAGCTTTAACAGTCTTCATTAAAAAAAGGTTTATAAACACTATCATAAGTGAGCATTCACACACAAAAAGGGATCTGGCGATTTGCCGCAGGGTGGTGCGGCGTGGGGGTGTAAATAACACGGCCCGTTAGTGTGTGACGTCCGGTTGTGTTCTTAAACCCCCCAACAAAGCACAAGTAAACTTTATATTTCACAATTACTGTTTTCCATAAGTTGTTTCTAGATTTCGACATTTATGACCGCACTTAAAGGTTATTTTCAAAGCTTATTTCGCAGGGGGGAGAGAAAGAATGAAAAGAGACAAGCGAGACATAGTGAATGCTTTGTTGATGCAGGAAACATTCAGCTATCACACAAACTCCCTGGAAGTTCAGTGCTCATTTTTTAACCCTCAGTGTTTTAATTATTTTATGTTGTAGCGATAAAGGCAATGATGTTTTCCCGTTAACTGTGATGTTTCCTGTTCCTGTTAATTTTATTGCTCATCTCTCAACACCCCTCTCTCTGTCTCTTGCCTCTGTCCAGGCTCTGAGTTCAGAGTTGGCCGAGGCCCGGGATGACACCAAGAAAACCCAGAACGACATGCTGCATGCCGAGAACGTCAGGGCAGGCAGAGACAAGTACAAAACCCTGCGCCAGATCCGCCAGGGCAACACCAAGCAGCGCATTGATGAGTTTGAGTCCATGTGAGCACGGAAGAAGGGTGGACATAACGATGAAAAGAAACAGTTAGTCTCGTTGCCATGTCAACGCCTCACCTCCCTTGTAAAGCCCAAAACCTGCTGCCATCCCAGGAAGATTTTTTTTCTATCCAGGAGAAAGAGCGGCTAATGGGCTATGTAGCTTCAGCCTCGCCAAAGCTCTGCCTAGCAGCGTTTGGCCAATCACACTGCTACCTGCTTTAAGAGCTCCGCCCCCAACCCAACAAAGCACACGTCCTATAATCTGTCGGAAAATTGCAAGCAGCATATCCTGTCATTAACCTGGACTTCTCCCTTATACGATACTGACAGTTCTAAAGCTTGCATGTATGATAATTAATCAACAACAGCACCGTTAGACAAAATGAGAGGATTGGTTGATATTGTGTTTTTTCTCAATAAATTAAAATGGCCATTTGTAGCTTGTTGTTGTTGCCTGCACGCTTGTTTGTAACGCTTTAGTATCTGTACCTTACTTTTATGTCATCAGTTGAACGATTTAATTAATTTGTTTAAAAAAAAAGCCTTATTTGTCTCATTTCCTTCTCGTCTATAGTATTACTTTTTGTCATTTTTTATAATTTTTTTATTTACTTTTTATTGGTTTTCTTTTAACATAAACATACAACATGTGCCTTCTGGGCAAGGAACACACAACAAAACACAACGTGACGGGGGAGGAGCCGCGCGTCGAGTCGAACAGCAGCCACCACAAGTGCACCATGCAGAGAGAAAACACAAAGATGCTGCCCGAAGACGGGGGGAAAAAAAAAGAAAAGAAAAAAGAGATTCTTGATCTAGGACTCAACACAGTGAGGGGAGGACCCGAGCACCAAGCAGAACAGCAGCCGAGCCCAAGCTCATCACAAAGTAAAAATGATAAAGACTGCACGTGTATAGGGAAAAGACACTTCCCATTAAAAGAATTTCAACCTTATTTTGCCACCCTCCGGTCAAGGCCCCCCTGCACCCCACCAACAACACTCCCAAGAGGTACCTGTCTTGCCCTGTGCATTCAAAACCATCCAGATCACACAGGTACATGACCTCGAAATTTAGAACCACTTTCCCCTCAAAAACAGTCTCCAGAACCCCAAGAACCCCCCTCCAAAATGGGGCCACTGAGGGGCAGCTCCAAAAAATATGAAAATGATTTGCCAAAGTATTCCCACATGACCTCCAGCAGGCAGTCCGATCCGAGCAGCAGGCCCCCTGTGCCGGTGAAAAAGAATCGAGTCAGACCTTTCCAACCGAACTCCTTCCAGGAGGGGGAGCCCGTCACTGACCACCGCTCCCCGCAAGTCCCGGCCCACTCCTCCTGCGAGACTGCAAATCCCCCCTCCGCCTCCCATCCTCCCATCCCCCCCAATGCCCAAGGCACAACCACCTCCAAGGCCCTGAAGAGCCGAGCACAGCCCGAACACCATCCTCTGAGCTGAAACCGTCCGCACCTGGGGACCCACCAGCCCAGAGTCCCGAGACAGCCGAGCAAACCTCCCCCCCCCCAAAACCCGTGAAGCCAACAATCCACTTTCTTCCTCCGCAAGTTCCGGCAGGTGCAGGGACCCGAGCAGCAACTCCACTCCCCGGCCGGAGCCGACCCGAGGCCGCAAACACAATCTTCCGCAATAGGTCTCCAACTTCCTGAACGTGGTGGCAAACCACCCCGGCCCCGGGGTCACCAATCTTGTACACTAAACCGTCTGCACGTTGCCCCCCCCAGTCCGCACGCTAACAGTTCTGAACACCTGCAGCCTCCCTCACAGTACTCCCGCCCTGCATATAGCAACCTCCCCTGAATCCCCTGAGAGCACAATTCCTCAACCTGGCCCCCCCTCCTCCCCATTTCCATTTTAACCTTGGTGTCTGCTGCAGACTCCCCATGCACAGACCCAAGGCCCCCGAGCCCAGTCCGAAGAGTCTCCATCCTTACCTCTCCTTGCTCCCTAAGAAAAGATGACACCGCGACCACCCCACCCCTCACCACTGCCCCGCAAGCGCCACAGAGCACGGGCGGAGAAACCCCACCTCCGTCCCCAAACTCCAAGTATTCCTGAACCCCCCCCACAAACTGCTGCGTCCCGCTACTGCCGAGCACACCAGGATCCAGCCTCCAGAGTGCAAGCCTCCCTCCACCGGTCACCCTCAGGGACAAACAGAGTGGGCAGTGGTCCGAGAGGTCCACAGCCCCAACACGGCAGTCCCGAACTCCGCCACTGCCTGCCCCAAACAACAAAAAGCAATCGACTCCAGAATATGTTGAGTGTGGGGACGAATAAAAGGTATTTGCCCCGGTTGAGTCGACGTTTGGGTTAAGCGTAGTATTAAAGTCACCAGCACATATTAAAGTCCCCTGTGTTTCAGTTGCTATCCTTTCAATTACTTGGGTGTAAAAATGTGATTCTGAGCATGGAGGCATATACACATTGTATAGGGTAAATACATTTCCATCAATTTTCCCACAAATCATTAAGAATCTACCCTCCTTGTCTTTAATAGTAGATATATGTCCGTATGTAATCCTTCCTGAAATTAGTATTACTACCCTAGTGTGTTTGGATCTATTTGAGGAGGAGAATACATATTTAAACCCCTGTCTTTTAAGTTTTTCATGCTCCGCTTCCATCAGGTGGGTTTCTTGCAGGAATGCAATATCTATGTTTTCCCTTTTAAGTTTAAAAAGGGTTTTGCTCTGTTTGACTGGGCTACGAAGCCCATTCACGTTTAGAGACATTACTTTCATTTTCCGGACCCTGTATGCAGCAGCTTATGTCTAGAACGGTATGATGCTATATCCTCAACAAAAGCAGATTCCCCTTGTAGAAAAAATACAGTAAAAAAAACCTTACCCTGTTCTGAACAAAAACAAACATTTACACTCATAACAAAAACAATAAATGTGATAACTTCCTGTAGCAGAGGAACGTTTGTCCCTCTAAAGCCCCTGTTGGTGGGCGGAGGGGAAAATCCTTCCTGGATGGTTGGGGCCCTCCTTAGTGGGAAAGTGGCTGACCTGCTGGTGCGCTCCATGTCCAGTAATAAGTCCAACAGTACTTCCGTTCACTCTGTGATTTTCCGTAGTTTCAATAGATTAAGTTTTGAAGTAAAGGGAGAGTAAAGAGGAACATTTCACCTCCCTTATTTTGCGGTCCACTCAATTATTGTTATGCTTTTAACATTGTGGTGATCTCCTGAATTCTTGGAGCTTTTCTTTCACTCGCTTCTCTATTTGTTTTCCTCCGTCGCCCGCTCGTTGCCACGGGAACGCCTTCAGTAACATGTTATACATGCTATATTTATATAGCGCTTTTCCAGTTTTAACAACTGCTCAAAGCGCTTTTACATCTACAGGAAACATTCACCATTCACACTCATTCATACACTGTGGTCGGGGCTGCCGTACAAGGTGCCACGTGCTCATCAGATACACACTCACATTCACGCTTCGATGCGCAGCACCGGGGGCAACTCGGGGTTCAGTGTCTTGCCCAAGGACACTTCGACAATAACTGCAGGGGCGGGGATCGAACCACCAACCTTCTGATTGGCAGGCAACTGCTCTACTACTGTGGCTCTACCACTGAGCCACAGCCGCCCCAGTTGTAACATCTCTTCTAATGTGGATCCGGGTCCTCTCTGACGGCGGGCACCTCCCACCCCCCTGTCCGCAGCTCCCGTGCGGCCTGATGTGCGTCCTCGTAGGTCCGTGGTCCATTGCTCCAGTGGATCCGAATCCTCGTGAATGGGGTTTGGAAACGAATGCCTTTCTCCCACAGCACTTTTTTAATTCCCCCGTTGGCTCTGCGTTTTTCCATCACTTCATATGCGTAATCATGGTCAAAGAAAATCGGTTTGTTGATGAAAGAAAATGAATTTTCTTTTCCCAAGCAAACTTCAATACCATTTCCTTGACAACATGCTGCTGAAAGTTTATCACAATGCACCGAGGTGTAGCGTCAGGTCCAGGCTTCCGGGCCAAAGCTCTGTGAGCCCGCTGAATCTGCAGGGACATGCCGTCGGGAAGAGCCAGTTCCGAAGTCAACAGGTTTTCCATAAGCTTAATCACCGAGTCGCCCTCCGAGCGCTCCGGTACCCCGTACACTCGGATGTTGTTGCTTCTGGACCTGCTTTCTAAATCGGTGACTTTTTCTTGCAACCTGCGTTGCTCCTTCAACAGACTCAGCAGAGCTTCTTTCGTTGCTGCACCGCTTGTTTCCATATCTGAAATGCGCTCCTCCGCCTCGGTGATCGCATGGTCATGACCCTGGAGCCTGGTTCCGACTTCAGTTAGCTTCTGGTTTAGCTCTTGTCTCAGCGTCGCTAGCTGGTCCTTGAAATCCTTCTTCAAGTCTCCTTTGAGGTCGGAGATAGCTAAATGAACGTCATTTTTGAAGTCACAAATGTTTTTCGAGATAATTGACGGTTCCCGATGCAGCTTGTCTGTAGACTCGCCGCCATCTCCGCTAGCTAGCAGATCGCCATTTTCTTCTTCGGCCGGCTCCATTTGCTTTTTGTTTGATTTTAATTGTTCAGTTACCTTCCCTCTCCGAATCGTGTCATCTCTTTTTTGTCTCCCCCCACTCAAGTTTTCAAGTTGAGGTTTTCGAGTTTTGGGTATTTTTGATAACTACTGAAACGGAGCAATTGACTATGCGTCCATCTCGTGCATGGCTCCCCGGAAGTCCCCCACTTTTTGCCATTTTTTGTTGGGAAAGTTAGTAAATTTGTGCAGTCAGTTTCATGATCTGTTAATGCTGCATCAGTTTTACCTAACTTCTTGAATGGCTGTAAGTTTGCAAATGCTCACTCTGAAAGTTTGAGGAAACAGATATGCAAACTAGTTTTGCTTCTTTTAAATTCATCCAGTGCTGGAGTTTTCAATCCATTGAGACATTTTTTCATTCAAATATATATTTTGCCCCACAATAAAGAATTAATTTATTATTCCAACTATGCCGCTACAGTATGATCTTAAAGAGTTAGATGAGGGTTGATGAGTTGATTGAGGTTAGATCCTGTAGAGTTGGATTTATTCACAAAGGATGTTGTGTCAGATATAGCTACATGTTTGAACCGGACACATAGTGTCATTATAAATTCAATGAATGCCTAAATTGCTGCATGAAGCCTTTTCGTCATGAATTACTTTTCTGTTCAGTAAATTGTCAGACTATGCACATTGGTCTGAAAAAACAAACATGTTTGACCAAAATCTTCACAAACATAAAGTCATAAAATCAAAGTAGACCATGTTACATATACCCTACGAGTGTCACCACCATATTCAAAGCCAACAAAATGATGTCTTATCCTAAAAATACTACAGTATATACTGTGTCTCCAGCTGGATCTCCCCAGCTTCCCTGTTCTGGAACATTGATAGCATACATGAAAGCTTGAGTAGGGCTTTTATTGCTCACTTTTACATTACACATAACAAACAGTCAACATGTCTCATTTGGCCACAGTTTTCTATGGTATGACAGGTTAGTTTATAATGCTTTTGTTTTGGGTTTCATTTCCTAAAGCTCAGTTGAGTCACATGGCAAAAACATCTCAAGAGACTCACTCTAAAAGACGTGTTTTAATAAAAAGGAACAACATTAACAAAAAGCATGAATGACATTAAAGTAAAATTTGTTTGTACAGAAGCATTTTAGCCAATTTCATTTGAATCTTAAGTTTTTTTTTTGTATTGTGTTTGGGCTGGGCACAACCTGTACATATAACACTTTCAAATTCATCAATTTAAAGCAGTGTTTTAGTATTGCACACAGAAGGTAGGTACTTTTGAAACACTATTTGACTGCGCTAAATCAATAATTCACGAATAGCACAGTTGTACGTGACAGCATTTTGGAATTGAACTCTTCATCTACCAGCAGGACACACAGCAATGGTCCAACACTTTAAAATCTTCTTTTCTATTTTGGTTTAATATAACCACCATTGACCTGAGCAAAGGGGTACTGAAAAGCAAAAAACAGCATTTTACTTGGCTTTGGTCTCTGAAAAGATGACACTTTAATTGTTTCTGTAGCAGACATGAAGCTGTATTAAAGCACATTAGAAATATGGGAAAGAATAAACTGATAAACATGGACATTGTTGATATTTAACATTTCTGTCCTATTGGATAATACTGCTGTATTTGAGGTATTTCTCTCAAAAGAGCAACAAATAACAAAAAATAATTGTAGAAAAAAACCTACCTATAAATTCTTAAAGGTGTGTTCAGACTGAACATGAAACAAATTTTGGCAGGTGTTTTCTAGATTAGCAAAAGTAATCGAGTACGAGACGTGAGCTTACTGGACATACTCAACAGCTCCAAAATGCATTACGGTTCATCCGACAATGGCTGATTGCAAGGCAAATGGTTTAAAGAATGAACCGTTGGATATAATAGTAACAAATGTTGGGAAGCTAAGACGTTAAAGTACAGTTAAAAGGGAAAGCGCAGGAGCTCAAATATATAATGTACAGTAGAAAACATATTTAACACATGTTTAATCATTTAAATTTGTAATAAAATAGTACTGGGAAATATTCAATTGAGTGGAAGAGGTAATGTTAATTTACATTTGTAATAAACAGTTTTCACTCAATGTTTTGGCGGGTCTGGTAACACAATGATCAAAACAGTTGTGATGGAGAGAAGGCATATTGCTTGAGTTTAATTCAATATCACAACTTCAGTCAGCTTGTAATGGCATATTTAATCATTAATTTAGTACGCAGTATGCAGTACATACAGAGTATTTAGTATGTGATTTTAAACAACTTACTACAGTAGAACAAAGCCACTGCTATTGTTGCTAGCACGTGTGACTGTGAAGAAGCTTTTTATACACAATGCTTGCTAGCGAGCAAGCTTATTGCTACACCGGCACAAAAAGTGTCTTACCCAGGACAAAAGAACGCAATTTTCAAAAGCGAAAGACCTCCACTTACTTTTTTGTGTATTTGAGATGACACAAAAATGAAAAAAGCTTGAAAAACATAAAAACAGGAATCTTAAGTTTTTGGATCAGTCAAAGTCTGGTTTTGCTAGCTAATAAACAGCTAAAGCTTACATTGGCTGTTTGCGGTATAAAACATGGAGCGCAAAAATGCCCAAATTCATATCAATAAAGCGAGGTGTAAATTTGCATGATCATATTCAGTCTGAACACTGTGATGTGAAGTAACATCTGTGGAGAAAATCAAACACATTAGCACAGTAAGCAAAGTGTACTTCCCATTATTAAGCAACACTGAGTACAATCTCTTCTTGCAGACAAACATGTACAATAGAAAAATATCTCTAAACAAGTTCATGATAATAGAAAAATTGTCTTTGCCCTCATACACTAAATACGTTTTTTTTTTAATATCCACAGGAATGTTAACACAGCACCTTTAGAGGTTTGTTTAATGAATTGTAGTTTGTCAACCCTGTGGTCGAACACGAGCACACAGTGCTAGCCAGACCAGCAGGGGGAAAAGACTTCAGCTATGACTGACTTACTCAGCCGTTACATCATAGTACAAGGCCATGAGAATCAGAGAAAAAGAAATCCACTGACAGACGGGAATTACTGAGGACTTGTTCCTGAGATCAACACCTTTCAGAAAACAGTACAGCCCTTGAGAAGAGAACTTTTCAAGTAAGAGAGCTTCGAGAAGAAGAAAACATGGTTTTAGCTTTCAGGTAAAAGCATCACAAAAGATTTGGGAGCCTGTGGCACAAATTTGAGAAGCAAGCTCATCTAAACCTCCTCTCATTCACACATACAGTCCATTTTTGCTCCAGAATTGTTCCAAAAATACTGTTCTGAGGCGGAGTGTGACGCTGACAAGCTTCAAAATGTCTCGAGTAATGAGACCACATCACATTTAACCACACCTTTATTTTTAACACCTTTAACCACGGAAATGATCTGTTTTTCACCATGGTTAAGCCAACTAAACCTCTAACCCGATTAACCCGATTTCAGTTCACTGACTATATAAACAATAACGGTCTCCAAAAAAAGTGCATAAGAAACTTTCTCTTTCTGCACTTGAAAAAGGGAATAAAATACCCCCTCATATAAATAAAGGCTATGTCCACAAATACTAAAAATATTCAACTCAAAATATTTTTTGTTTAAATGTTCTCATATATAACATTGATCTTGTTTAAAAAAAGTGTATAGGTTACAATTTGTATCAATAAAGAGAGGTGTCATCTGGCTACTACATATTGTGCTAACTAGGCAAGAGTTAGTTTAGCTTTACAAACACTTTCTCAGACATTAAAATAATCCTGTTGTTAATGGTAATTGTAAAGTTGATAATAAAAAAATTAAGAATATTACTATTTCATACAACAAATACAGTTCAGAGTGCTTAACATTAAAAGATTATATTCTAAAATACTTTGTAAGAGAAGGCAGATAAAAGGAACGATGCTTTGAAACTACATCAAATTAATTTGAATATTTACTTTTGGTCAGACTTTGTGACACGTTTTTACATTTAATTGATTTAATATATGAAGTGATTAACACAAACTAATTATTTTAACAGATATTTGGTAATGGAAATAATGGTTAGTTGCAGTCTTTGTATCAGACATTACTCTGATTTATCTAAAATTAAGAAAATTATCCATAGTTGAAACTATATTAGCATAGTGCTAACTAAGGTAATTCGCTCATGTCCTTGATTGTAATGAATGAATTTAAATAAATCGAAATGAAGTTATTTCCACTTATATTTTTGTATTTTTCTTAAAGTTTCTTTCTTTATTAAACAACTGAGTTTTAATTTACCCAATGAGATTATTAGTGCAACTGAGAAAAGTTTGTAGACCTAAAAACTACTATCTAACTAATTACAGTCCCCATGATATTAAGTGTCTGGTAACATAGTCTGTGCTGAAGGTGTTTTCCAACTCTTGCCAGTCTGTTCCGTTTTTTTACTGCAAAGTTGTGGATCTATTTAACAAAAGGGCACAAAAGAGTTTTACCCTGTTTGAGGCGGCTAAACCCTCCTCGTCATGTCACCACTGACAACGGAGACCCTGTGTCTTATGCAAGACAGACATTCACACACATTGAAAGGCAATAAATTAACACATATTTTAAATTAAAATCAAAATAATACCAACAATCTACTTTAAACCCTAAACATTTCTGGTACTCTCCACAGCCACCTTCATATGATTTAGAATGTTGATATGGTTTAAAGATGGAAAACAACTGAGTGGATGTCTAAAAACAAAAAGTACTGAAAGCTGATGAACTGTGAAGTCACCTGACAGGGCAGAGAAAATAAACGTATTACAAAGTGAACAACAGCTTGGGGTTTTCAAGTGGAGTTTTTGCTATCTTCTTTGTCGGCGCCCGCTTGACTTTCACTTCCGTGTGGGGGAAATCCACAAAATCTCACCACAGCCTCTGATCGGCCACCTGCCAGTCTAGAGAGATACCCTTGATCCTTTAGTTTTGCTAATTCAATCTTCGTGACTGGAAAACAGCAGTATTTCGCTAAGATGGTAAATAGGAATTTTAGATATACTTGTACCCTGATATGATTGCCAAGGAAACACAGCAATAACGTAAAAGTGCCAAAAACAGAATCATTTAAAATAAATCATTAAAATAACTTAAAATATAACAAATAAATTAATTTAAAAGAAACAACACTGTCACCCTTAAAACACGTTAAAAGCCTCCCTTAGTACACTACCTACAGGTGTTTACTCATAACCCAAAATAGCACACAAAATGCACATTGAACCTCAACTTTCCCTGATCTTAAGTGCTGAAATAGCAGGCATGTTCATTGAAAAATATGGAAATTTCCCTGTACAGAAATACCATTTAAAATAATTAGACAACTTCTCTGTTATGAAATTAAGCAGCCCATTAACAGCTAAATGAGCTTTGTATCTTGAGCTTTTGATTTGTGTATGTCCAACCTGACTTTAATAATTAAGATGATAATCAGAAATAAACCTGCAGAAGTCAGCCCATTTGAGATTAGGCTGTAACTTCACCTTCTGGCTTAATTCAAAAACCGTGCTGCAATTTCTCCATCAGAATCGCAGCTGCAAGCTCCTGAGCATCCGCCACATAAGGGTTCCTGGTCATCACCATCCTCACCAAGTCTGGAGGGAAGATGCGGCACAAGTTAACAAACACGCTCTCTCTAAGGTTCTGGTATTGACCAGAGACAGGGGGATCCTGTTGCTGGGGCACTGAGGACAGGTGGCCTTTGTGGGCAGGGATGGATGGAAGGGACAGCTGGGGGAGAGGTGGAAGACTGGATGCTGAAAGGGCACGGGGTGATGAATGGGCTTGCCTACCCCAAGGAGAGTGCCAAACCTTCTCGTGAACTTCCGGAAGGCTTTGGAAGCCATAGGGATCATAGCAAGGCTTAGGGGGCTGCTGGTAATAAGGGTCCCAGTTTATCTGATGATGTGGTTGTTGGTCTAGTCCAGAGTGGTTTCTTTGGGAATGTAGTGATGACACTTTGTACACTTGGGGGTCCTGGCGCCCACCTTCCTGCCAAAGGGATCCCATTAAATTGCTCTGAGACTGGGAGTGAGCAGTGGATGTTTGGGCTGAACGAGCTGGGAATTCCCCTGGGAAACTGCTCAGCAATGGATGCCGAAGGTGGGGTGGGATATAGGGTGAAGGAGACTTACAGGGACGTGGAGATGTATGAGAGGTAACAGAAGATGGTTTTGGCTTGGAAGACCCCCCGTCTTCCAAGCCAAAAGCATGTTGTCTCTGCAGTGCTTGAGGAACAGGATAGTTATGAGTAGCATTCTGGCTCAGTCCAGGAGGAACACGGCTTACAGACTGGGCGTACTGACCAGAGCAGTGATGATGGTGGTGAGGATGGTGGTGGTGGCACTTGGAACCCTCGTCTAACAAAGGGTCAGGGGAGAAAGAGTCTGAGCTAGCACTGCCTTCACTGCTACAGTCTGATAGCAGCGATCCAGCTCGCAGATCAGCCGGGAAGGAACACTCAGGATTCTGTGGTACGACCCAACTGAGGCTAGAGTAGGCCTTTACCATGGAGCTGTAGCCCAGCTCTGGAGAGTCACATCTGTGGTAAGTTTCAGTCTGGCTTGGTCCAGATGCTCCAGAAACCCTAAAGCTGCCTCCACCATTTCCCCCAGGGTGCTCCCATCGGTCCAAGCTTCCTGATGAAGGCCCAACCCCTAGAGCAGCATATCCTAGAAAGCTACTGCTACAGCTGCTGCTGCTGCTGCTGCTGCTTCCTCTACGTCCTTCCACTTTGGAGTTGATCCGAAGCTTGTCCTCCAAGAGGTCATTGAAGGAGCTCCGAAGATTGGGGCATGGCTGTTTCTTTGGAGTGCTCCGACTTGGCTCGGCCTCAGCCATTCCTTGTGGTTGACTAGAATTTTGGCTCTTCACCATAAGGGCATCTTCCAAAAGGCCTCTAGAAGCTACTGATGACATTTTGGCACTGGCACGGAGCTCATCAGCCACGGCCCGCTGGGGCTGGCTACCCCTTTCAGGGTGGTAAAACTTGCACTTGTGACCATATGTGCACTTCTTCCCTAAAAGACGAAAACAGAGAAGCATTTATCATTGATGTACTGGAATGAAAACGATTTATAACAGCTTAGTTAGAGGATAATATTTGCATCTTTTGGATATCTGTTAATTAGACTGCTCTAGAGCAAAGTTAACCTCTCTAGCATAAAAACAAAAGAGGTTGAATAACTTAAGGATCAGTATTTCTGAAAATACAGGAATGTATCTAGAAAACCAAGTGAATGTGCTAATTGGTGCAAAAATACAATTTGCAGTACAAACACCCAAGTGCTTTTAACTGCTGCATATTTTTACCATAAGGACATGGCTGCTTCCTGTGTTCAGGAACAATAGGCTTCTTCCTCAGGAAGTTCTCCAGACTGGGTCCGTGGCGTCCCAGTGGATCATCTGGTGGCATGAACCTAAATACATAATTAATAGATTAAACCCATAAACAAACATACATACAGTAAATAGGTAATTAAATAGGAAATCCTCAGATACTTTCCCTGAAAAACATGCATTGTGTAAAAGTTAAAGGGATTGTGTTCTTTAGTGGTTTGGACACACACTGGACAAAAGTTAAAGTTAAGGCTTTTTATTTGAATGGCTAATGAGTAGAACCAAAGCTTCCGTCTTTAGTCTTTTATGACTTTTCCAAAACAGATGCTACGTTTTCTTACTTTCTAGTTGTTTCTGTTTTCATCTCCTTTTATTGACTTGTGGCAGGCAAAATGCAACTAAAGGATTCTCCGTAATGTAATTCGAAATGCATTAGCACTTTTCTCTTTTCTGCACTCCAACAGATATTGTTCTCCTTTGGGATGAGTTGCTTACTTGTCATTTACAAAGGAGTACATCAGTAGACGCTCATCAATGAATTTCTTCCACTCTGGCTTCTCATTGGCTAGGTCACGGTAGTTGTCATTGGAAACAATGATGCCGTCTGACTCGTAGGCCAGTTTGACAATGAATCGGTCATCGTAGCAAACCACACGGCGTCCCTGCACACGGCGAGATGGGGTGAAGACCAGGATCTTCGCTTTTTCTAATCGCCGTAGGATATCTTGGTCTAAAGAAAGAGATGGGATAGAGTTAGACATAAAGAAAGCACAAAAAAGTTGATTGATGTTCCATTTGGTATTGATGAAAATAAGAAATCAATCCCGAAGTAGAGGAATTTAAATCTATATTAGCTGACTAGCTGTTACCTGTGATAAGAGCATCAGGTCGTGATTGCTCTTTTCTCCAGGCAGGGACAAAAACAGTAATGTCACGGTGGCCTCGCTCCAAGAACCAATCAACGGCCAGCTGGATGCCTTGACAGGAGAACACTTCCTTATTTCCATGACTGCAAGAGCAGAAAGGCACGTTAGAGTTGTCCTTCCACCAAAATCTAAAACTCTTAAAAATATCGGTAGTTCATTCTTTCATTTGACCATTAAAAAAAAAAGCATGGCATTGTTGTTTGTCATGAAATAGTCATGGTAGTGAATAGCCACTCTTCCTCTACTCTAAGACACGGGATTTTCTTCATTGAGTGAAGCATCAATGCAGTCATCATGTAAAGTCTGGCTATCCGTTGTTATCTTCCTCACCTCATGGCTACATTGCTCCCATCCACCACAACGGGCCGAAGGTTTTCTTTGTCCTCCAGCAGCTGGGACGGACACAGCAGCCGACAGGAGTCCAGGGAGGAATTGGATAAAGAAGAAGAGGAGGAGCACATCAAAGCAGATGACAAAGAGAAGGAGGGAGATTGGGAGACAGTCAAACCTCTTTGTTGCTCCATCTCTGTCTTGGTTCCCAGTTTGACCAGCTCGCCCAGCATGTCGTTGATGAGTGCGTCTGGGCCCAGTTTCCTCAGCACCAGTAGCACCAGCTCCTCAGAATAGCCGAGTTTGAGAGCAAACTCCACCTTGGCACGGTAGTCTGTGACAGGCTCAGTGGGGGATGATGTTTCTGGCTGTGGGGGGTCTCCAGGGTATTGGTTTGGTGCCAGGTCCAGCCTGACTGTCGGAAAGACTGAAGATGACTCCTTTTGCTGAGGGTATTGAGATTCAGAACCGCACCCATTCTGGAGCCGTTCGTCGTCACTGTCTGAGAAGTTACTGCAACTACTACTGCTGCTACAGATTGAATTAGTACTAAAACTTGTGCTACTACTACAAATACTGTTATTGCTGTTACTCGGGGCATCAGCTTTGACCTTTAAGACCCCTATATTCCCAGGATCCCTCACAGTGCTCAGGCTGATGTGCGGCTTTGAACCTTCCACATGGAGGTAGTCTAGATCCAGCCCCAGGCTGAGGATGTGGCCTGTCCCATCCTCCAGATGGTTTTTCACGCCCATGAAGCTGTCTCATACATCCAGCTCCACACCCTCCTTGAGCTCCCGAGCACCCAACAGACCCCACTGTTACTGCTGGTAGTTTACAGCTTAGTGACTGGTCTTTGGAGTGAAGCTTGAGGGAGAGACAAGAAGTAAGTGGTTAAATTCCTGCTATGACGGCATAAAAGTGATAAGGAGTCTGCAGGAATAAGTTATCTGCCTTTACACCTCGTATTCCCACGTGATCTGCATCTGGATATCTTATCTGAATATTGAAAATGCCTGTTAATGCCATGTGTAAATTTAGGCAAGACATATTGCAATCAGGTTTCTATCAGATCTGAAGATGGTCTGGTTCCCATTGTGATCAAATATAAGTCAGTTGTAAAAACATTCAGTATACAGTTTGGCGACATTCAAGAAAGAAATCTCTTCAACAAGTTCAAAGATCGCTTTACTCTGATTTGTCCTGCCAGCTCAGCAAAACCTTACAGACACCGTCTTCATCAGTAACAGAAAATAAGTAGAGCCAATAGCAGCACCACTTCCTATGAAAACTCTGCCAGCTACAGTATTTATATACAGTATTAAGATTTCTCAGCAGAATTGAGCCAAAAAAAAAGATTCTTCTGCGTTCTTAAACGCTGTAAAATACCATCAATACAGTTTGTTTAATTTCAACTACATTTTTTAAAGTTCCTTATACATTCACACTCTTGAAATTAAACGCAAAGTGATGTTCATGAAATTAAATCAGATTCTTCATTACAAGAACACCACACACTGTCCAGGCAGGAATTATGAGCCTTTTAGTTTTAGTTATGAGAGCAATTTGAATCAACCCCTCAAACGGTCATAACAGCCTCTCTTTCTTTACAGAAGTGTTTCCCACTGGCCCTGTGAGGGTCCACAGATTGGATAAAACAAAGAGGGACCTGGTTTGGTAAGGACATTGCTTAGTGACCTCTTTAAACAAAACAACAGGTTCCTTTTCTCGCACATCTCACAAACACACCCATACATTACAACAAGCACACACTTAAAGGAACACGCCACTGTTTGTTGAAATAGGGCTCATCACAGTCTCCCTGAGCTGTAGATAGGTGGGCTAATGCTTCTTTTGTCTCAGTGCATGCATTGTTTTAGTCTGGTGCAACACCGTCAGTGCCATCGCTAGTTAGTTCAGCGTAGTGAATGGATTACTGTGTTGCTGGTTAGCATGTTGTGAGTAAAAGTGAGCCAACAAAAAGACAACAACAACCTTATTACTTCTTGTGGCCTGCATATTCACACCGAGTACAAATAGCTTTAGACTAGACGGTTTCCTAGGCAGATATTGTTTTGGGACTATATTTGGTGGAAGCACAGGGAGAACGTGAGAAGCCCTATTTCAACAAATGGGGCTTGTGTTCCTTTAACTCTAACTACACTTAACAGAGGCTTACTTTAAGCTTCCTAAAACGTTTATCCCTGATCTAGTTCAGTCTTGTTTGCTCAATGCATCATTTGCACTCACTACAGCTTCCGGGCTTTTGTTTATTGTGTTGCAGATTATAAAAAAATTGAATAATGGGTGAGGTCATTGTTCTAGTTGCCTCTACTTGTCTTTTTAGTGCATAAAGGAATTGAAAGTCAAAGACCAGTGAATTGATAACTGGATTCAATGCTTTTAACATCCGTTAAACAAAACCAGGTTCAGTGTGTTTGTGTGTTGGGTTGTTTATCTGTGGAAATACCCATCAAGGGTACTTCCAAAGTGTTGAAATGCTCCCAGGTCTGAGAAAAGCTTTGTAATGGCAGGCTAGGGGTTTCACACAATAGTCACGGAATTGTAGACTTATCATTTATCTGTGATTTTAACACGCTGCTGTAATAAAGCAATGGAAATGCTTCTGCAGTAGATATGCAGCTGGCGGCGCTGTTGGTAGGTCTTGTTGACACTGGTCAATAGTTGGTAGTAATAATGGTCATGTGTGACTTTAACACTGTACAGTGTGGGATGCTAAATTAAAAAGAAACATGGTTGTACGTTCCAATACTACAATCAACAATATGCCAACGTTAGTGAGGAGAAGCGCCAACAGAGTGAACGAAGTAGGCAAGGTGGTTGTTGTTGTAGATAGGTTAGTTTGAAGAATTATTTTCTGTTATGTCATGTAAGACATACAGAACTGAAGGTATTTATAGAAGGAAATTGCCCGCTTTACATGCAAGAAAGATACAGTTATCTCCAGTTCAGACATGCCTGCGTTAGTCTGGTTTGTTCAGCTCATTTGTGAACAGCCTCACAGAGCCAATCTATAACTCTGCTGTTTCACTTACTGTCAGGAGGGTCCCCCCTACATTAGCTAACCCTTTACTGGTTGTATTTGAGACTTTTTCAACAAAAAACGATCAGTTATTGGCTGAAAAGAAGTATGATACATACTTCCCTTAGTTGGCTACCCATCTACTCCGTGAGAGTAGTTGATGACTACAATAATACTGCGGTCAATGAAAGAATTTAAAGGATTTTTCAAACAAAAAAACGCTTTTGATCGTTTGTTATCATGCTTTGGACTAAGAGCAAGCTTGTGTACTCTATGTTTCAAAAGTGACCTAGTCTTGCTTTAAATTAAGAATAACGTTGTACCTGAACAGGTAATGGCTTTAAAAGTAAAGTCCATCACACATTTTATAAGGCCCCCTCTTTAACAACCAGCCTCTGCAAACTAATTGAGAACAGTTCATTTTGTATAAGTGTATGTGTGGTTATATTATATTTATACAGCGACAGTAATGAGGAGTCTCTTGGATCTCAGGCTAAAGCACCGGAAAGCAGGGGCCTCTTAATGTCCCGACCCCAATGTCTAAGCTGCTGCGGCACTGTTTGTCACCCTGAATGCCACAATAGAGCTGGAATAATTTAGTCCGCAACAACAAAAGAAGCACAAAAGAGAAAGAGGGAGAGTGTGTTTGTGTGTGTGTGTGTGTGTGTGTGTGTTTGAGAGAGGGGGTGGGAGGGAAGAAGTGTGTCTGGCTTGCAGTCATTCAACAATGCAGCTGCCTCCCAATCTGCCCTCCTGTGACGGGAGTATTGTTCCCCCGGCCAGAGCAGCATGCACAGACAGAGGCTGGGGCATTTTAAACCCGTTCACCCCCAACAACAACACACACACACACACACACACACACACACACACACACAATGCCTGGTGATGCAGCAGCCACACCAGCCTCGGTCACAGGTCGCCAGACGGAATCTTTGAGGAGTCAGCAGAAATATGAAAGTGACACAGCAAGTGTAAATCACCCAGTCAGAAGCAGTCAACTTCTCTGTGTGTGATCATTGCAGTCAGTATGTCTTTTAGTGTCCCACTGTGACTGTGAGTTTTAGAAAAAAATATGTAATGCAAAAATGGAATCAAAATGTATTCACATAGTATTCTTGGTTTTGTTGAGAAGAAGTTACAACCTAACCCACTGGAAACAAACACTAATACATTGTATATTACAAATTTTGCCTTTTATTGCTAAACCATAATCACTTTAGTAATGTAGTCTGTTATTGTAATGTAGTCTTGCGTTTATTAATACTCTTTTGGCAGCAAATAACACTATGAATACAGTGACTGCTGTAGAATATTACCAAATGACCAGGATAAGTCTAGAGCACAAAGAAAGAATTCTAACAATGTGACAAATCAACAATTAATGAACAACAATAAACTACGAGCTGCTTCTGTGCCAAATTTAATGCCTAGCTGATGAGATATTCATTATGAAATGTTTCATAAAATTTTCCAGACTCAATGTAAAAAAAAATTATTTGTCTTCACATTTTGAAGAAGAAAAAATTCATACTTGCACCACTATAATGTAGGAGGCTAAGAAAGAGTATTACAGTTTCTTTTGGTTCATACTTCAGACATTGAGAAATATTTTACTGGGAAACTTCTAAGTAAAATCTAGATCAATTTAGTGACTTTTTATGTTTATGAATCCAAATCTGTATGAACATATACAGAAAGAATAACTCATTTACCAAAAAAATCTGGATGGCTTTAGTAGAAGGGGGGCCTGATTCTTTCCATAGTGAGCAGATGCTGCAGCCTCCACCTCAGTGACCCAGCCTGCCTGTACTGCTTCTGCACTGTGAGTATCTCTGTATGTGTCATGATCCGGGGTTATCCCCCTTGGGGGTGCACGGAGGGATGAGCTCCCCTGAGTCCAGACCCTGACCAGTCCCTCAGGGCTCCCGCATGGCTGCCATTTGCCGGCTGAGCCCAGCAGTGAGCCAGTCTGCCACACCAGCGACCGGCTGGGAGGGGGACAAAGGGGATGTAGAGGGTGGGGGTGGGGGTAAATATCGGCAGCGGGGGCAACAGATGCCTGCTAAAGTCACAAGGGACCTCCCTGAAAGCATCTTCCACCCTCTCCTCCTGCCTCTGCAACTGGTGGTGTCCAGATTCATCCTCAGTGATACATATCACCACTGTCTGTCATGTAACCTTTTTGGATAGGGGTTGTGGGTAGCGCTTACTTTCATCTCAAAGATGTGTAGACTCTGAGTCAGTTACGTCTGTTCTGCCTCTATGTTGCTAACTGAGCCCAGGAGCACCTTGTAACATGTCATAGGTGGGAATCTAGACTCATAACATCTGGTTCCACTCTCACCAATACAACATTTTCTTATTGATTTTGGATTAATTAAACTGGAGTGAAATTAAACATTCATCATGCTGTGGGAGAACCCCAAGGAATCCCCCAAGAAGTCCTGGTTGAAAACCACACAAAACATTTTTTATCCGTCTCAATTTTACTTGTGAACAAACTTTATACTGTACATCTACACTAAAACCTTCCAAAGTGAACAAAACGTTCCTATAAACCACATTTGTTCCACACATTTTTTAACGCATCCAATAGTGATTTGAGACATTTCATTCTGGAAGTGGTGGATGGACGAACATTGCTATCTGCTACTAGCGTGGTTAAAACAAACTATTCTTTAATTGGGCATTGTCTGTCTATAAATCCAACAGTTTGAGTGCTTTGTTAACAAAAATATTTGCCACTTTCATCATGAAAAACATATTTGCGCTAGATACAAAATAAAACAATCGTTACAACAACTTTGGAATTTGGAGTTTCTTTGTCTAGCTTACTCTCTAAGTGCAGTATTAAGATAAGATAAGATAATTTAAGATAATTTGTTTATTAGTCCCCAATGGGGAAATTACTGCACTACACTCTGTGTACACACTTTTTGTTAGTACTCACACACATGCCTGAAATACACACACATGCTCAGGGCCTATACATGCACTATACATGGAGAGATGTCAGAGTGAGTGGGCTGCCAGCTGAACCAGCGCCCTGAGCGGTCGGGGGGTACGGTGCCTTGCTCAAGAGCACCTGGCAGTGCCCAGGAGGTGAACTGGCATCTCTCCAGCCACCAATCCACGCTCCCAACTTTTTGGGTCCATACGGGGATTTGAACCAGTGACCCTCCGGTTCCCAACCCAACTCCCTATGGACTGAGCTACTGCCACCCCAAATTACAACAAATATGAGCATTTTGGTCCCATCTGCATATAGATCTATTGCTGCTGATCACTGTAAGTGGCCCATGACAAAGCATGATCAGTGGTCTTAAAATTTGTTACCATGCAAAACTGAGGCTAACCCGGGGCAAAGAACAAGAAGAATAAAAGGAAAACACTTACCACGCAGCTCCACGCGAAACAGCAAGGCAGCAAAACAGAGAGAAGGCAAGAATTCTACTACAATTTCTCTGCTGGAATGCTGCCTTTGGTCATTTCAACAACAAAGCATAAGACAGAAAAACTTTAGGGGGAAGTTCCCAATAATGGTGCTGGTAAAGTAAGCCCAGATGTATGACAAAATCCCTCGAAAATCAAGTCAAATCTCAGAATCCAATCTCCAGTATCCAGTATTTAAAGAGTTGGAGAATGTAAAGCTGTCAATCCAAGTGGGGCTGAGCAAAATTAGTTTCCTGGTTGAGGTTAGCAGCAATCCTAAGAGATCAGCTTTCAAACTCTTCTTTTTGGTTGAGCAGCAGAGTGCAGTTTCCTGAGGCTGCAGGTTGAGCAGTCTGACTGACAACAGATGGAGTGGAAAGCATCTACGATCCTCCTCCTCACACTGGTTCTGCCTCCTGACCAATGCCAATAAAGAAGTCTGTCCACAACCTGTCTTCACCAAAGCTTATTCTGTACATCACCCACCACTCCACCAATAGAAAGGGACAATAACATGAGCTAGGATATCCCCCCCTTACCCAAAACATCACAGACAACAAAAACACACACACACACACACAACACCAGCCCATTCGCTGACTTGAGCCATGAATGGACGAGAAGGCGTGAGTTGACAATGGTGGGGAGGGGGACACAAAGGAGGGCCCTCGGCGGGCAGCTGCACACACACTTACCATACTCAGGGTCATTACACACACACGCACAAGCAAATGCACGCATGCACACACACAGACACACACACACACACACACAAACACACTCACATACACAAACACACACACAGATACAGATACATGAGGAGAAGCGAGTGAAAAACAACACAGGACCGAAAATTGAGCCCTGCGGAACACCTGGCCCGCTGGGGTTGGCTACAGCCTTCGACCTCTTTGTTTCATTGGTGGGGGATTGATTTGACTCAGACAATGAGGCAAATTATGTTAAAAGTAGTGTGTGCTCTCTAAATGGGTATTTGGAATGTAAGCGCCTGTGTGTGTGTTTATGTAAGTGTGCGTGCCTGCGTGCATATGTGCCTCCATCCATGCGAGTGTGTATATGACTGACGGAAAGTTACCAGGTGAGGAAGGAAGTTGTGACGGGAAAAAGCCTTCAAACTAACAAGATGAAGAAAAGGAAAATAGTAGGAAAAGGGGGAGTAGGGCTCTATTGTTTGGACATAGCCCTGACAAAATTGCTGCATATTTTCAAAGTTCTCAGATTGTGAGGAGGGGTATTATTTGTAGGCTCAGAGGATGGGAGAAACAAAGGCTGGCTGCCTGTCAGGCTGGACTTAAACAGTTACCAGGCCATTTTACCCTCAGAAAGGAGCAGGTTTTTTGTGTTACCACATTGCAAACCTGTCAAGAAGAAATTTAATCACTGTGCAGACAACACTACAGTAATGTACATTACCAAATAAGACAGAATTAAGTAAGATTAAGTAGATGGTATTCTATCATTTCAGAGCAAGGGAATACATGTATTAACCTTTTATGTAACCTGTATGGCTTCTTTGGCAACACATTTCCTATTTTTATGGCGCACACATAAAAGTTAAAATTTTCTCAAGGTTTTGGCAGAGGGCTATTGAGAGCTTTCACTTAATTAGAACTACCAATAACACAATGTAAAAATACTCATCTGTAAGTAGAAGTATAGCTAAGTTTGTTTTTAGCCTCAAAATGTCCTTAAAATAACAAAAGTGAAAGCCCCCATATAAAAAAGGGCCCTATTCAGAATGTATTACATGCATGTGTGTATACATGTGTTTGTGTGTGTGTGTGTGTGTGTGTGTGTGTGTGTGTGTATGTGTGTGTGAGATGAAATATGGGAACGGCAACACGAATTGACTCTGTCAACTTTGGCAACCGTCCTTTGCATGCTCGGAAACCAGAACATGCAAATCTGATGGGCACAGTTCCCACTTAAAATATATGAAGATGCTAAATAATTTGGACATTGTTACATGATTTATCAGTCAGTTAAATTGCATTATTGTAAAGTTTTTGTTAATGTTTTCACAAGGTATATATACTATACATACCATATATATGTATATATATAAACACACATATATATATATATATATATATATATATATATATATATATATATATATATATATATATATATATATATATATATATATATATATATATATATATATATATATTATAGGGTGAAATGTTATAGCTTTTATTTTGGCATTTTAGTTAACATGCATATTAGATCAATATGCTGACTTCATTAAAATCCCCACATGGCATTATGACTTTGCGTAAGTGTAAAGCGGCAACTTTCTTAAGTCAAGTGGCGTGTTATCTGTACGCTTTTTGAGCTGTCAGCGTGCATGTCTACGCTGTATAGACCGGGCCGACACATGCATGCTACTTGCTGTGTTATCACAAGAAGAACGTGTTATCGCAAGAAGAACATGTTATCGCAAGAATAACGTGTTTTTTGGGAAACTTGGGTGAAAGTCCTGTGTTTTACCCATCCACCACTCCGACCAACCTCCCTACGTGGATTTTTGTAAATTAACACGCAATCGCAAGGTAATGTTAGTCAATGGAGTCCAAACGGCGTTGTTATACACGCTAAAAAATAAGTATGCGTTTTAATAACACACCAATAATGGCATATAAATTGACGTGTCATACATAAGCCATTTCATAAAATCAGTCTGAAAATATGCATTTCTCACACGAGTAAGCCCACAAGCTTTTACAGTTTACTAGAAAAAAAAAATTGTACCTGGGAATATAAACTGCTTAACAGAGATTGGCTTCAATAAAGTAGTTTCATAATTTCTTAAATCAACAGTATGTAGTAAGTCAACTCAATTAGTATCTGTGTTACTATTACAAGTTAATTAATTTATAGTAATTTTATAATTAGACTGATTTTCTTCTCTACTCTCCATCTACAACCCCCACTCTTGCTCCTCTCTGACTTGCAGTGACTCTTTAATTGGGGCTCAGCTGATAGGTTTTCCCCTCGGGGAGCAGGAGGCATGTTGACCATCTGCTTCTAGTCGCAGGAAGAACAGGTGTCCTGCTCCCCGCCGCCTGCCTGCACCTTACCAAGCCTCTCGAACACAGCACGGCACAGTGCTGCTACTATTTACACAAGACAAATCTGAGGAGTTCTGTTTGACCAGTGTGGCTATTCCACCTCAAACAAAAGAAGCAACATATGGAAGTGCCACCAAATCTGACATGAAAAGTCTGTTATTAAAGTTCTAAGTCAACTTTTTGTTTTTGTCAATAAAATATTATCAAAAATGGATCTATGTTTTTTTTAATAAGCTTTTCTTATGTGTGCACCCAACCTAATTCCCAATGATCATACTTTGGATTGTACCTTTATTAAATTAATTAGGTCTGCAGGGAAATTATCCTTTGCATTCATTTTAAGGTGTGTGTTAACACACCATGGGGTACAATCCCACTTTGATTAAACTTTGATCTTATATTATTTAAGTCCAGACATAATTATTTAATCTAAAATGGATGCACACAGTCCTAAAATTTATATTACAGTAATACTGAATATACAACTTAGACTTGTTTTTGGAGAAAATATGTGTTCATTTTATGTATGATAAACACACTGACATATTAACTAGCTGATCAATCAATACATTTAGCAACTTTAAGTCTTAGGAATGTGAGGATACCAGAGGACAAAGAGGATAATCCACACAGAAAGTCTTTGGACAACTCGTGGCCTCAAACATAGGGCCGTCTTGCTGAAGCAATGTGCACAAAATGTGATTAACATCGCCTCTAGTCTGAATCCATCCATCCAAGTTATGAAGCTATTAGCACATTCTTGTGGAATTTATGAACATTTCATAATTAATTTATGAACATGAACAAAATTATCAATGGAGTATGTTAACCTCCAATCCCTTAAACAAAACAAGAAAGAAATTCTAACATGCTTGATCACAGTCAGGGTTAGGTGCAAGTCTTTTTCACTTTGATAAGACGAGAGGGTGACAAGAAAAAAAAGAGAAAGGACAGAGGAAACAGAACGTGAAGACAATCCAGGCAGAGGGATGGATGAATGTGTGCCATTAAAGAAACGGTAGGAGCAGAGGCTGCAGCAACTCTGTCTTTAGCCCACTGGGTAAGCACTGATCCGGGCAGCAGGGATTACTCCAGTCCCTTAACAAGGCCTGAGAGAGAGACATAGGGAGAGGAAGAGGTTGTCCAGCTGGTATTATCAACACACACACACACACACACACACACTTATCAGGCATAATGCTATACTAACAGCCCCAACACATGCTCCTACCTATGGAGAGGGTAGCCAAATAAACCAGACCAGTGTGTGTGTGTATGTGTGTGTAGAGGGGGGATGGGACAGGGTCACCGAGGACTTTGAAGACACAAAAGCTTGGCCTAAGGCCTAGTGCCCTCTGGGTCACTTAAGGAGGCAAGGAGGCAGCATGAAAACATGTGTGCACACACACATACACTCACTCACGCGCACACCACCTGCTGTTCACACAGGCCCGTGTTTGGTGTAATGGAGATGGAGTGATTCAGCAGCAACACAAAGCAAGACACATTGCTGAGATTTACCACATAGCTCAGGTTAATAAAACCTCAGCGGCAACCAGTCAGCATCATTGGAATTTTAGTTTTCAAAGAGGAACAGCAACTAAGGGTTATTTCCATTGAATAACAGTCTAAAACCCAAAGACATACAATCATATAATACAGAGAAAAGCAGCGTAAATTCACATTTGATCATCTGGATTCTGCAAAACGTGTGATGTGCGGTTGATGGATGAGTACAATACATCTATTAATTGCTTTAGTTATTAGATTGAACTGTTTGCAGGGAAATCATACACACACAACAGACACACACGCACACTTCTGCCTATTGGTTAGTAGTTTAGTAGAAAATATACATCGCTATGACCTCCATTCTTCTGTCTATACTTTAAAAGAATGTGGAGGATTAACTATGGAAAAGATGAAAGATGTGGGGTTAAAAACTCTCTAATGTTCCAGAAATAGCGAGGTTTCTGGGTTTCATGGAGCCTAATGGGATTTTGAGAGGTGTATTCCAGAAAGAGAACATCAGAAAATGTTTCTAGTGAGTCAGTGGACATCTTAATCTGACGTGCCAAATGGTTTGTTAACATATAACCATCAGAGAAACCGTCATGGGAAACTGTTTGGAAAATGGCAAGCTACTGTGGCAGATGATTGGATAAACCGTCTGTCTTTCATGTATGCCATTGTTGTTTCGACAAAACAGTCGTGGCCATCACACACCTCGACCACACCCGTAGCTGCCAACAGTTTCTCATTACACACCGATTGGTTCGGTCAGCTGCTGTTTGGAAACAAACACATTACTTGAAGCCAGACAAGATGGATTTTTGTATTTGTGATCCCGCTAAACCCTGCTAATCCAAGCTCCCATGCAAGGTAAGGAAAATCTGGGAATTTTCAGAAAAACTATCAAGGGGAAACACTGTGTAGTCACGCACGGGCGTAATAATGGGATTATAGAAAGTAAGGATTCAAACTAGAGATGGTCCCATACCATTTTTTTCTTCCCGATATCGATACTTGAACTTGCGTATTGGCCGATACTGAGTACTGATCCAATACCATTGTGTCATATATTTTATTATGTTTTAACAACTTTATAATACTATCCCTGTATGGATCTGATATGGTGAATAAACTCCAGTACTTCCGATACTGATACCAGAGTTTTAGGCAGTACCTGAGGCGATACCGTATCGGAAGATCTCTAGTTCTAACGTCATGGAATTACACCTTTAGACGATATATCTTTCAATAGGTACATAGAGCAAGTCACACAAACACGCACGCGCATGCAGACACACACACTGCCCCCTGATTAAGTCATGATAGATCGTCCCCACAGGCCTGAACACTGCAGTGTGTATGTCTGTGGTGTGTATTAGAAAATTTGCACATTTCCCTATACACTGCTGTATGCTTGTGTGTGTGTGCGTATGTGTGACCATGTGTCTGGCCGCATGCAGGTGCGTGTGTTTGTGTGTGTGACACTGGGGCGAGTGCCGGGTCAGCGGGGTCAAAGAGGAACAAAAGAACGGAGCAGCTCCCAGCTGCCGGGCCAAACGTCATCCAGCCCCACATCCCCCCATTCCTTTTCATGGGAGCGTGCCGCTGTCCTGCTCGTGCTGACACATACACATTTACACACACTCAGAAACACACACATGTCCCGTACAGCAGTCCACAGTCATGCCTAGAACTCACTGCAGCAGGCAAACAGGGTAAAAGGGCACATGAGCACATGCAGGGCATGCATGGATGCAAATTAACAGCATAAACTACCATCTGAAAGCCCACACCAGTGCTTCCTCTCAGATTTCAACAGCATTTGACCAACTTTCAATGAGAAAAGTGCAGGAAATAAGAGTTTTTTATTGTTGGACTCACACTTTTTACTGCAGGTTTGGTCTAATGCTGTGAAGAGGCTATTTCAGACTAATCATATCTTTAGTAACATCACTACCACAATATAAAAATGCTCAACTATAAGTAGAAGTGCTCAACAGTAAACGTAAGCTTGTTTTTTAGCCTCAAAATGTCCTTCAAATATCACAGTAGAAGCACCCGTGAAAAATGGCCCTATGTAGATTGTTGTTAGTACACAATATTACTAAAGGTGTCTCTTTTCTACAATCATTCAATCAAAATGTACAATAGCAGCACTTGAAAAAGACTTTAAGTGGCCTTTTTCAACCAAATATATTGTCCGTTTGTATTGGTTTTACTTTCCCAGGTTCTGAGTAACTCCCCTCTTAGATCAATGTCTCTGCAAACTTTGTGTGAACTTTTTTCTAAATTACGATTATCCAGAGTAACAAAGGATATTGACTGTGTACGTGTTATTTTACGTTTAGTTTTTTAATGCTATGAGCACAACAACAGATGGAATTCCTCTCATCTCTGTTGTATGAGTTGGAGACATAGAAGGTAAATATGAAAAATGAGGTAAATAAAACTAAAACTATCTTTACTGCTTGATGCCACCATGCAGAGGCACGTGAGAAAATAACGCACAGTATGTTCTTTTTTTTCCATTTAAATGAACCAACCCTTTAAGCGTTCTTGTTTCCTCAGAACCTCCAGTAATGACACACAGTTGCAGTGTATATTGACTTATGCATATGATTTGCTTGTACGTATGCCCTTTTGTGTATTGCCTACAAATTGGTACACTTTTATGTCACGCACATAAAACAGCCCAGCCCACTTTGATCAATACAACAGCGGAGAAAACATTTATCAGAAGAGAACGTCACTTATAATTATTACATTGCAAATAGAAAATAGGTTTTCAATATATGCTTCAAAAATAAAAACTGCTTAAAAAACTGAAGTCAGCAAATATGGACATTTTGATAAAAAGGAGACAATATAATATATAATCTTCATATAATAAATAAATATTCCAATATATAAGTTTTCAGAATAAAACATTATTGACATGACATAACTCATGTTTCTTAGTGCTAAAGTGTTGCAGCAATAATTCATAACAAAAATACCTAGGTGCAACAAAACAGCTAAACAACCACAGCGATGCAAAAGCCTTTCACTCTGTGTACTGTACACGCTGCCATGACATGAAGTACAAATAACTTGTTGCTAAGTGAATATTTTAAAAGGTGTTTGGTGTCAGAAACATGACATAATTGTTGTCACAGATCATCTTTCCTGTTTTATCATCACAGCTGTCAACCTCCTGAGTGTGCCTTGTGGTGTTTCAGTCAGCTGTGTTTAGTGACTAAACCAGTCAGCTATGACATTAAAAGCCAAATATTTTGTTCCGTTTCAAGAGTCAGGACATCCACCTACTTTACATATAAGAACTATAAACAGTGTGTGTGTGTGTGCGTGTGTGTGTGTGTGTGTGTGTGTGTGTGTGTGTGTGTGTAAAAGAGGAAAGCAAACTCAACTATATATATATATATATATATATATATATATATATAAATAAATGCATATATATACAGTATATAATGTATATATATACACTGTTAATGGCATGTTTTGTTGGGGGCCATCGACGCGGAAACGCTTTTTGGTAAATCGTCATTTTGGCCGATCGTCCAAACAAATCCTGTAAACGTACGGCCTGAAGACGCACTTTTTTGACCCTTGTGTCTTTGTTTGGACAGCAAAGTCGCATGCTTGCGTATCGATGATGTCATAGCCACACACCTCGACTTATAGCATTCAACCTCTTATTTTGCGACAAAGTCTCATAACAATGACGGACTACATGCTTGTGTTCCCGCTAGAGGAGATATTGAACCCATTTGGGTTACTAGGGAAAATTATTATGCTCCTTATTGTGTTTTGGTTTCAGTCTGTATACAGCGCGCAAGCTGTTGCGCGTGCTCCGCCTCTTCTTGTCCGTTTTTGGTGAATTTCTGTTGCAGAAACAGCATCACCTATTGATCTGGAATATAAAGTAGCATGTTGAGTCATGCCGGGGAAGACGGGGAAAAAAAAGAATGTTTTGGTACGTGGCCTAAGTTTGATATTTTTTGCTTCTACTCTTTCAGAGACCTGAGCTGATTTGTGGTAAATTAGTAAAAGTGGTCAATAGTAGATCAGAATAGGTCAATGGTAGATAGTAGAGATTGATTTGACCTACTTGTAGTTAGCTTGTGTGCATAGGCAGAAATCCAGGGGAGGATGGGTCAGGGTGGTCAGGACCCAACCCATCCTAGGGTTGCCCCCCCCCCTAAATAATGATTAAAAAACATGCTTTTAAAGAACTCCTTTTTTCTGACAGCTTTAATTACTTTACAGATGACAGTTTTTCCTTCTGTCATCTGTCTGGACCTTCCTGTCCAGTGAAAACTTGGGAAATAATGATTCACATTTTTCATAATTTTCTGACATTTTAAAGACCAAATAACTAACTAACCAGAAAATGATCCACACATTAATCAACGATGAAAATAATTAAGTAAGTTGCAGTTCAATTACAAATAGCATTGATTCAAGACTTTGTGTTCTGTTACCGAAACACAAAGCGAGCCATGATGTGGCGCCGTCACTATCCAATCAGGATTCAGCTCGTCTCCCAGGGAGATGAAGCGGTACGAGAGGAGAAGAGAGTCGTGTTTCTCGATAGTTTATCAGATGAAATGTGTTGAGACCAGCGCTGGAATGTAACCGAGTATATTTACTCCACTACTGTACTCAAGTCCAGATGTTGAGGTACTTGTACTTTACTTGAGTCTTTTCTTTTCATGTTACTTTCTACTCCGCTACATTTCAGAGAGAAATTTTCTACTTTTTCTCCACTACATTCATAGGGCAGCTTTAGTTAGTAGTTACTTTAGTTACTAGGATCCTTTATTCTTTCTACAAAGGGAGGAGAGTTCTTTAAATTATCTTTAAAACTAAATTCATCTGAAAGCTTTAGTTACTAGTTACTTTAGTTACTCCGCTACAATCATTTAGTTACTAGTTACTTTAGTTACTCCGCTACATTCATTTAGTTACTAGTTACTTTAGTTACTCCGCTACATTCATCTGACAGCTTTAGTTACTAGTTACTATAGTTACTTAAGTTACTAGGATCCTTTACTCTTTCTACAAAGGGAGGAGAGTTCTTTAATTGTAATACTTTAACTACATTTTCCTGATGCTACTTAAGCACTTTTACTGAAGTTACAGTTTCAATGCAGGACTTTTACTGTAACAGAGTGTGGTATTAGTACTTTTACTGAGGTAAAGGATCTGAATACTTTCAGCGCTGATTAAGGCCAGCAGTTGGAGCCAAGCAAGCAGTGTTGAGCAGCCACTGGGTGGCGCCAGAACCCACAACCAACTCATCTGAAGAGACCACTGCTGCTACTGTTGTTATTGTCTAGTCTGTGCTACGTGCGTTGTGTTCTATCTATGTCTACGTTACCTGCTGCTCCTGCTCTCCTTTTAGCCGCCTGTGATGAGGCTAGTGCGGCTCTTTCTGGATGCAGCATGTTGCCAAATTCGGCCTGGATCATCTGCACGTATACACACGCACACACACACATACAAACAAGCACGCACACACGCATACATACACACAGGCACACACTCACCGACATGACTTATATTTAGTTTCTTCAAAGTAACCACCCTTTGCTTTTTTGATAGTGCTGCAAACCCTTGGTGTTCTCTCAATGAGCTTCATGAGGTAGTCACCTGAAATAGTTTTCATTTCACAGGCGTGCCTTGTCAGGGTTAATTAGTGGAATTTCTTGCCGTATTATTGGAGTTGGGACCATCAGTTGTTCTGTGCAGAAGTCAGGTTGATACACAGCCGACAGCTCATTGGAAAACTGTTAGAATTAATATGATGGCCTGAACCAATCAAATAAGTAAAGAGAAACAAGTGGCCATCATTACTTTAAGAAATGACGGTCAGTCAGTCTGATAAATTGCTGGTGACGCTGTTGGCGATTTATTCTAAATTGAAGGCATACTGAACCAGCATGGCTACCACAGCATCCTGCAGCAGCATGCCATCCCATCCAGTTTGCGTTTAGTTGGACCATAATTTATTTTTCAACAGGACAATGACCCCAAACACACCTCCAGGCTGCATAAGGGTTATTTGACCAAGATGGAGAGTGATGGAGTGCTGCGCCTCCACAGTCACCAGACCTGAACCCAGTCGAGATGGTTTGGGGAGAGCTGGACTGCAGAGTGAAGGCAAAAGGTCTGTTGGGAAATCATTTCAGGTGACTATAAGACATGTTTGCAGTTATTTCACACTTTAAGTACAGTTTAAGTAGTTTGGAAACCATTTCAGTTGACTATCAAACTTCTCGCAACAGAGAGCTGCTTTTGTGTTGGACCCCTCTGCTTCAGTGAGATTGATTAATTAAACGCGCTGACAGCTCATTTCACCTGCCAAACACATTACACAGAGTGGAGTGGGTGACCGGTCCAAGATGGCGGCCCCACGGCTCGTCAGCGCCAATAGGCAGTAGCGGTCGATGCGGCGTCTACTCTTTATATGTCTATGGTTTCCAGACGATTCCAGCAGCCTTCGGGCTGAACAGGAAGTGATGAAAACACTGTGGTGCGATTCCGATTTAATAAAATATAATCAGACCCAAGAAACGGTAATCAACTATCTTTAGTGTGGCTTTTTAAAAGATAAATAAAAGACATATTGAGAACATCAATGGCAGGTATTACATTTTTTCTCAAATCTTTAAACAGATTAACAAAAACAGGAAGGTCCATTTTCATTTGTTCATTTTGCATGGATTCATGTTTTATAACTGTATGAACTTCCGTAGCTTATGCGCAATTTAATGAACACTGGAAGAGCCTGCAGTTTTCGAATCATGCATTTATTTATTTAAAAAAAAAAAACTTGCACTATATTAGACTACTATATATACTGCATATTGTATATACAAACACACAAAGTTGCTGCGTCTTTATCAATTATAAAATAGACATAAATGGGTAGCTTTCTAAATTTCTTAAGAAAACAATAAATACACAACCACATGAACCATCACAGAATATAAATAAAGTCTACATTCAGACCACAACTTCCATTCTGGACAAGTTGGAGCCAGCAGCAGAATATTATTAGCACAGAGCTGAAGAGGTGAAGAGAGAATTGGTGCCTATAAACAGCAGCTTACTGACATGTTTCCTAAAATACAGGCTTTATCCTTTCATGGTTAGCAGTGGAAATCTGCAGCTCCTGCATCTCTGTATGGCATGGGATCAGCACCCTGGAACAACTGGCATGAAAACAACAGAATTTACCAAAGCACACGCAGGTCTGAATGATAACAACAGATGACCTGCCCCAACTATTAAAATTGCAGCTCAACACAGTTTGTAAATCTTTAAAATAAAAAAATCTCCCCTAATTGTTGTCGCTTTTTCCAGATGTTTGAGGGAGCAGATACACATTTTTCCCTTAATTGTAATTATGGGATGTACTTTCTTTCTTTGGGTTTTGATATTTCACCCATTGCCATTTATATCAGTTTTTTAACCAGCAGGGGGTGATAATGATCTATGCAATTAAATGTACACAGTTTAATGGAGGAATAAACTTCCTTAACCGGTAAATACAATATTATGGACCTAGCACCATTCCTATAGAACTGATGCCTGTGATCCCACACATCTGTGTGATGGGATTGGTGCGATTGGAGCCTTTTGTTTTGCACATGCTACATACGGTATCTGTCATTACAGGAAGGTCAATACAAATCCATAAGGGTTTCAAATTATAGCAGACTGTGGACGTTTTACTGCAGGTATTGCAGGCATCAGATATCGCACTCTCTTCCAGAAGCGTGAGTTCCATGCGGCAGCGCCACGCGACCCCTCTGGCCACTTAATAGGGGCGCTCTTGAGAATCAGGTGCTGCAAGCCAGCGGAAAGGTGAGTGTATTCTTGTGGCCCAGTGTCCCCCAGCTGGACTAGAATCACACTCATTTCCCTCTGGAACAACACATGGTGGAGCCCCACCTGCATGGAAAATAATCAACAATAAAAACGGTTTACTCACACATGGGATGTTTAGTTAGACAGATGTTTTCCCTGGGGCAATCTCTCACACTTTAAGTTAAATGACCAAATAATTCTTTGGCTACATGATATAAAGTATGAAAGCCATTAATTGGGATGGTTGGACATGGTTGTGTTTTTAGCCTTAATTAATAAAAGCATCTTCATTATCTCATGTCAAGATATCAAACAATAATTGACACTTATCTCATCATCTTTATTATTTCATTTATTTTTGTATATACAGTATAGGTGGCGTAAATATTCATATCACCACAACTATTCGGAATGTCGTCAGTCCTTCTCAGTATTTATCATTTTTAGGTTACCTCCTATAGGGTTTTAGTTGTGTTGAGATGCTTGAGCAAGTCACAGAACCCCCAACTGCTTGGGGCACCTTTAATGGGCAGGCCTGTTACTCTGAAATCTCTCCATTAGTGCATATATCGGTCCTGTTTGTGCATGTGTGCTTGTGTGTAATTTAATGTAACAACAGAGTGTAAAAATTAAATTTCCCCTTTGGGGAATCATCAAAAGTATGCATTCTTTTCAAAACTACCACACTTTGCAGGTAAAAAATAAAACATATAATTACTGCTTGCTGTTAGACTCCTACCTGCCAGTCAAACTCTCCTATCGCTGCGTTTTGGGGCGAGGCATGACGATGGTCTGTGCTCTGTAACTCTGATCCTGAATCCGGGGTGAGGATGACCATCAGCCTCCGGCTCTGCTTCATGCGCTCCTCCACTAGCTCCAGACGGTCTGTGGGGTCAGGTAAAATGCTTAACTAGTTTAAGTAGTATTTGAAAAGTGGTGCAAAAACGTTGCTTTACATTTCTTTACTTAGACTTAGCAGATTTTATTTGACCAACTCTGATGGCTGTTAAGAGCCCTGTAAATTGTAAAAAAAAAACACATCAATGGAGGAAAAAGGTTAAGGAATGCAAGAAGAGAGTTGAACCTTTATGTTGCATTAATGGTTCTGTGAAACAATTTGAAAATTAAAACATATCTAGCACCCTGCTACATTTTTTTAATTAAAAAAAAAAAATGTTCTACATGTATTTCTGTTAACAAAAACATATGGGCTGGTTTAATTATCCCTGGTATAGGCTATAATAACATTTACAGTAACATAGAGAAACACATTTTGGAGAGTTAGGTAAGAGGCTGAAATAAATAGCCTCAGGTGCTTTTCTTTTGTAGTGGGTGCGGCCAGGTGCCAATTTTGTTACTAGCCTATAAGTGCCAATCAGAGGAGTCTTGTAACCTATCGGGTTGAGGGGGCGGGACTTAACGGAACAACAGACAGATTGAGAGTAAAAGAAGCAGTGAACAGTCAGAGAAACGCCTAAAGTTCGTTTTATTTTCAGTATATTGTTTAAATTACTGTTCATTCAACTTTAGACCAGGGAGATTTATGTCAGTATGCAACCATGCTGTAAGAGTAAAGTGTTTTGAGCTGTTTTAATTGGTAATGGTAATGCCACTAAAGTTGAGCTAACGCCATAGCCACGTGTGGACGGTAGCATGGGAGAAAAGACTGTGCATGTCAAAACCCACTTCGCTACCAAGTTTCTGAGGGAGTATGTACATCGACAACGGTAATGATATGTACATTTATAGTTAAGCTTAGTATGCTCATTAGCTAGTCAAAAATATTTTATTTTACTTCAGTGTTTGTGAATTTCTACATCTGATGCTGCCACACGTAATACTGCAGTAGAGGTGCTCAGGATCTGCCGGTGCATGGCAGAAGAGCTTGAGTTTTGCACACAAACAAAGACTTAGGACAGGTTTCTTGATCGTGCAGCTTCCTGCTGGACATAGGGTTTGAAAAGACTGCTTTCTGAGTTACCAGGAACATTTCCAAAAATTAAAAAACTATAATTTCAGACCTTCCCCGGGTACGTCATCCCTCCCGTGGATAAAGAGTCGATATCCGCATTTTTTCTCGAGGACGGAGGGCAAAATCTGGGTGACGAACTGACAGAGTGTGTCCTCAGTGGCTTTGTCCATGCTCTGCATGTGGTAGACCACATAGGCATCATACACTTTCCCATCTGGAAAATAAAAATTCATGGAAGGTTGAGTAGCTTTAAAATATCTTTATTAGGTCATTATAACCCAAAGCAGCCTTGTCACCACACCCTGCGCTCTATGGTTGTTGTGAACCGAAGTGTGAGTGTGGAGCAAAGACTTCCCATCTGTCTTTTGTGAATCAGTGGCCAACACATGCAAGGAAACAGTTTTCCCATTCTCTAACTGTCTCAAAAAGAATTCCTCACTGGTTACACAATGTCTCAGACTCATGATCACATTCACAATACATCCACTTTTTAAACCTAATTTATAATGTGCACAAAAAGATATATAACACAAAGGAAAGGGGGAAAAGCCAAACAGCATCATAATAGCACTTTGGTGATTTGTTTGTTTTGGTGTATTTTGTATTTTGGTGTATTTTATTTTTGTTGTTTCTTTCAACAGGAGCGGATAAAGTCCACTGAAGTCAACTTCAAGTTGATTTGTTTACATTTAAACATTTTATTGAGTTCATTATGTTAAATTAAGTTTTTTTTAAGGTCACGGACCATATACACAAAATGCAACATTTGGCCTAATCCTAATAAAGAAAGTTGTTTTTGGTTGGCAAAATATTGTTAAAAAAAAGGTCAATTAGTCGAATCTGATTGCCTACCTCAAAGACGAATGTTTGCATTTTTCATATTTTCAATAAATGAATTGAAAGTGAAGTGAACCTGTTGAGTTGTTTTTTAAAGTAGGCGATTAGCTTGGCATAAAGACTGGAAGCAGGTGGTAACAGCTAGCCTTGCTCCGTCCAAAGTTGGAAAAACTGAACACTAAAGCTGACTTCGAAATCCTCTACTTATAAGAAAAAAATCTTTTCTTACCATTATTGTAACTGCTTAAAGGGAAGTAGGGTCTGAAGAAGAGAATGAGGTCGATGGCAAAGCACTTGACAAGCACGGCAGCCAACACAACGAAGAACAGCACACACACTGCTCCAGTGACCAGTGGGATTATTGACTCTGAGAAACAAACATGCAAATCAAAGTTAAAAAGAAAACGTCTGCGACTGTGTGTAGCCAAAGCTATGGTATGGTAGTCATACTCATCTGTGATCCCGTCACTAACCTCTACGCCTAAGAGTTAAAGAGTGAAAACACTCGTAGAAGATGCTTTTGCCGATGCATTCAAATTTAGTCTTGAAATGATTAGCAGAAACTTTTTCGATAGTCAGGATTGCAGTGGAGAAGGTATTCCTTGAAGAATTATCGATGATGCTGCAAAACAGTTTGGTGCATCAAAGATTAGGAGACAAATGCCATCATCATTTATTACAAAGACTGAAGTGTTTAAGTGTTTCACTTAATGTTTAAGTGGCATTCAACCAGGGCAAGAAATATACTGTACACACAATTAAATTTAAGTTTTTTAAGTATTTTGCAGAAAAGTTTTTAGACACATACTGGGGATAGCAATGTCACAGTCACACTGGAGCATTTTAAATATTATGTGGGAATTAAAACCATTTTGAACAGACATTGAATGCTGGATAAACCAAACTAACTTTTCTGATGGTGAAAAAACGTCTTAAGCTTTTCAGTGTCTTATTTCGCTAAGAGGTAACTAAATAAAAAATTGCCAACACTATAGTAGCAGGGTCCCAGCACGTCCTTAAAGTCTTAAAGGTCCCATGGCATGAACATTTACGTTTATGAGGTTTTTTTAACTTTAATATGGTTTCCCCCAGCCTGCCTATTGTCCCCCAGTGGTTAAAATAAAAATGACAATAGGTGTAAACCGAGCCCTGGGTATCCTACTCCGCCTGAAAGCTCAGATGGGCCGATCTGGAATCTTGCCCCTTACGAGGTCATAAGGGGCAAGGTTACCTCCCTGTTCTCTGTTTGGCCCACCATTGAAAAATAGAGACATCATGGCTTTCAAACAGGGCTCTGTGTCTGTCAGAAGGTCTGAGAACTACCATATCAGCAGAGCAATCACGTAATTATTATTTTAGCCTAGCCTAAATGGCTTAGTTTTTTATCAAAATATCACAACTCTGGTGTAGTAGTAAAACATTTCACACATTATGTGATCTTTCTTCTTGAATGGTAGTACTGCTTTTGATGAGGCTTACGTGTTGGTGGTTTGGGTGTATCCATTGAGCTGGTTGAAAGGGATTCCGTCAACCATCCAGCCAGCATCGCAGTCACTTTCCTTGGTAGTCCCACAGAAAACTGAGCAGTTCAGCTTGATCCCAACACCTGGTAGAACAAGTTTTCCTATCATAACTAGTTAAGTTATTTATGAATATTTCTGGGTGAGCAGGATTGTTGTGCCCTTGAAAATACTTTCATTTTCCAAAGTTTATGCATATAATCTTTAGAAATGAGTGTTTCAGTGACAGTGTTTGTTGAAATACAACCAGCATATCAAAGTCTTTGCTTTTATAGTAGGTGCCTTTTACAAAACTCTTAATGGATCTCTATTGGGGATCGACCAATACTGGTTATTAAAGCTGATACTGATAATTAGTAATTTATAAAACTAATAACCGATAATTGGAACCAGTGTGCATTTACAGTGAAAATTAAAGTATTTAAGTCCAAATTGGAATGTTATAAACTCCAACACAAAATGTTGTTTAAATGCTTAAAGCATTTATTTAATAAATTAGAAACTTTTAACATAATACACAGTATTAGTTAGTGTTTTGGGCAGGACATTAGACTTAGCAATAAGTGAAACTGGAGCAGAGGGACAGACACTTATTAATTGACTTTATCCTTTATCAGGCAAATAAAAAGCCAATACAGATAATCTGCAAACTGTCAAAAAACGTCCCGATAATCGACTAGGGTCGATAATTCTAACAGTTTCTAACAAAAAAAACAGTTCAGATATTTCACAGAAAAAGTAAGGTGTAAGTGGTTTAGTCAGTACATCAATTGTTGTATTTGCAGTATTATGACAGAATTCTGGTGTTATTAGGGGAAGTTTTCCTACCTTCGTCAGCCAACTGGTCCTTGTCGATTGGAGAGAGGATCTTTAATTCACGGAAGGCAACATGCTCTGCAGAAAAGCAAGAACAAAACAACGTTGAGCATTTTCTGTTCTCTTCTTTAGGACACTTGTCAACGGTCACGTTCCAATAATATGACCCTAATCAATTGTTTTCTTACCTGATGCACAAACAAAAATAGTTAAAACTCGAAAACTTCTGTCACCAGATCCTGACCGATAAAGGATTTTTAAGGCCGATACAAATATTCATCAAAAAAACGAAATTCTAATATTTCGACCTATATATAAATATCAGAAACGCGTAACAAAACAGATTTCCCTAACATTAGTTATTTGAAGTTATTTATGAGTTCTCACTAACATAATATGTTAATTTGTTTTATTGTCACATCAGAACAGAGGAACCACAAAATATATGTTCTGATAAATAAAACTAACTACTTACTTAAGTTAGCTTACTAACTTAAGCTATGGAACTTAAAGTCCTCTGAACAAAAAAAAAAAAAAAAAAAAAAATCTGTGTTGCCGACAAGAACTTTTTAGAGTGCCCGCTGGTGGACAAACTACGCAACAACAACATAACATGGTTGACAGTCTATTTTTATTTTTTTAATATTAATTTATCAGACTAATTTATTTGTCATTATAAATTATTCTGATGAATAAACCTATGTGTATATATATATATATATATATATATATATATGCCAATACGAGAATTCAGGAAATGCCTAATATCGGCTTATTATATCACTAGATGTCCATCGGACAGCGTTATAGCTAGACATGCAGGAAATTGTCACAAGGAGTCATTATAGCTTAATTTAAGGAAGATTTTCCAACATTTATTTCAACTTAAAATTAAATGGCGTTCCACCAAACCGGAAGAATGTTGTTTAGATTGGCAAGACAATCTGAAAACATATGGGAAGGCCCTCAGAAATGCCAGATCAGACTACTACTCATAATAATAGTAGAAATTAAGAACTACCCAAGGGTTCTTTGCAGCACTCTAGCCAGACTGACAGAGAGTCACATCTCTTTTGTGTTATCTATTCCTATAGCTCAGAGTAGTGACAACTTCATGAGCTTCTTTATTGATAAAAGTACAACAATTAGAGATACAATTCATCTCCTCTTGCCCTCAAGTTGGAACAGTTTATCTTTTAAATACAGGACCTCTAGAGAGAACGACAAGACCTGGCATATACTTGGACTGCTTTTACCCTATAGACCTTCACCAATTAATGTTAAAGGTCTCTTCAGCTAAGCCATCTACCTGTTTCTTGGACCCTGTCTACTAGGGATGTTATGATATGGAAAATAAAACCGAAATCGCGAATTGAGGATTGAGATGGCAGAATCGCGACACATCCCTTCCAACTCCCAGAGTTATCCTTCTCGTCCAGATCCAATCATCTTTAAATTACTAGTAGTCCTTTTGGTGCCATATTCCTTTTTATATTCCTATTACGGTAGGAAAGGCAAAGCCATTTCTCCATTCTCAGCTGAGGTAGATACATTAATGTTACAGCTGCAGTGTTTGTTTTTGCACATTAGCCTAGCAGCTTGCAGAGTTTCCTTCTGTTTATAGCTTTATCCCGACGACACGATTGAATTTCAGCCTGCATGCTAGATTCATCTACCAACCCTTATAGAACCGGCTCAGGTTTGCCTTGCACCAGCTCTTAAATATGCTGTTATGGTTTTAGACTGCTAGGGGACTTCCTTTGACACACTGAGCTCCTCTCTCCTCTCTGTCCATCTGTGTACATCCATGTCCCAGAAATGCTTGTTACTAACGTATTTCTGGGGAGCTTATTCCTCAGAGTCCTTATATTTTTCATCCCAGCAGTTTTCTTTGGATTAGGGTGGCACCTAAATCCTGGTTGCAGCTGTCACCGTGTTCCCGCTCTGCGCCCTGCTACGTCTTGCTATACCCTGCAGCGCCCTGCTACATCCTGTAATGCCCTAGTTCCCTGCTACATCCTGTAACGCCCTAGTGCCCTGCTACATCCTGTAACGCAGGATGTAGCAGGGCGCTGCTACATCAACGCATGTGTAAAGTGTCTCTAGATAACTTATGATAAATAAAATTGAATCAAATTATATGTACGACTGTACTTTTGTACATAGCTAAGGCTTAAAAAGAGTGCTTGTTTGAGCCTAGTTTTGGACTGAACTAAAGAGATTGAACCAGCAAGTTAGGGAATGAAGTGATGAACTGAATCAACACCATATATCACAGTAGAATACACTGATGCGTTGTCTTACTCCTTTACACACTGACGTGTACTTAAAACGCGGTGAAAAGAAGATGAACTAACTACAGTGGCTACAAATCTTTGAACTGACTAAAACAATTCAAATCAAACCACCAAAGGTATTAAAAAAAAAATTCTTTTAAGCTTACAATTAGCCCAGGACAAATTTGAGTAGATCCTTTGAAAATAGATCTAGGGAATCAGAGGGAGAAGCAGATGACTCAATATTTAAAGGTTTATTGTTATATGCAATAACCCCTATGCATTATGTGCAAATGTAGCATTATGCAGTACATGTGTTATTCTTAACTTACGTACAATGCCAAACAGTTTATGTAGCATAACATAGTATTTTTAACTGTATATAATTTGTGTTAAACTTTTTTTTTTTTTTTTAACTTAACCTTACAACCTTGCTTTTAACATTTATTACTGCGCTGAGTCACTTAGTCTGATTCCTGTGTACATTGTACATTGGCAAACAAAGCATTTCTGATCTCTAAGACATGCTTAAAAAAAATTGCCTACAAACCAATTTAGTAAAAAACAAAGTTAGACAACGAAACTTAGTTTAATAAGGCAACAATAGTGCAAATCGGAGTGCAGAGTCCAACGTGACTGTAACAACAGTAGTATGAGTTTGTATAGTACATTAAGACAAGTACTACAATGCATTGTTCATGGGGTACTACACCAATTTTACATATGAAGTTCAGTTGGCCTGGCGGTCTCTATTTGCAGTTGCACATTATTAAAACGCAACACAATGTTTGGGGTAACAATATAGTAAGAGGTCCACTTCATGTCTTTGTGATAATGCAGCAGCAATTTAAAAGGTTCATGTTTAGGCGTACTGAGGGTGGGACAATTCGAGTGGAGCTGGTCACCAGTTTTACAGCCTGGGCAAAAAAGATGATGAGCCTGGTTATTGTACAATCCACAGTGTCCAAGTTGGGGATGCGTTGGGCTGTTTATGGTTATATGAGCCCTTTTGCAGGGTGTAGGTTATGGTAGATTTTCTGTATATGTGGAGGACCGGTCCTATTCACTGTTCTCAGCGACGAGTGATGCTGAGTTTTCCCTTTCTTGAAGCAGTTGTGGATTTTGCAGGTCCATGTGGGGTGTTCCCTGATATGGCCCAGTAATTCAAAATGAAGTAATTTACAGTCAACGGTACACTTACCAAATTTACCAATTTACCAAATTTCAACCAACATAACTTAAGTTAGGGGGAATATATACCGTATGTTTTTAAGTGATACATTCTCATTCATATTTAAACATGATTACCGAGGGTTTGGTTACAAGGTGATAGATCACACAAAGTAGATGAATACAATCACAAATGCCCATACATTTAACAGTACAATCAAATACTAATACATACTAATTTGAGTTATGTTAGTGTTCTGTATTGTATTGACCTTTTTAATGGAATTCCATTGCTAGGCCACAGCCTGGCCCCTTGTTAACTTCCTGTCAGTTGATTCCATTCACATACACTGCAACAGGAAATCAACTTGGGTTTATTTCGAATGTTTGTTTAATAACTGTGAACTGATCCGACTGAAGTCTAAGCATTAGCTAGTGGTATAAACAATCTGCTAGGAACCCCATGGATGATTTTGGTCTATACATCATCAGTTAAAAGGTAGCCTAAGGGCTCCTGCACACTGCCTGCGTGGCGTGAGCTTGTCAGCTGCGTAGTGTTCTGTTTTTATTTTGGCTCCCATGTTAACAGGTTAGAGCTTGCACGTTGCCTGCGTGACACACGTCTCAGGAAGGGCTGGACTGGCCATCTGGAATACCGGGCATTGTCCCAGTTGGCAATTACTTTCACTTGACTAGGGACATTATGTACTCTATGGCCTCCAGGTCGTCAATCAAAAGTAAGTGAGTACACTGGTTCTCTTGTATTGGTGCTCTTTTCCAGGGCATGCAGCGGGGCTCGAAAGTTTGGGCATCCCAGGTACAAATGTGTGTTAATGTGCATAAAGAAGCCAAGAAAAGATCTCCAAATGACAGATTAGACATGCGTATAATATGTCACGAAAAAGTTAGATTTTATTTCCATCATTTACATTTTCAAATAAAAAGAAAACATTAAAATGGCATCTGCAAAAGTTTGGGCACCATGCAAAAATAATGACAAAATAAAGTTGAACATGCTATTTCATTTTATCAATGGAAAACATACATGTGTACAGTAAGGTGATTGTAAGGTTAGCTGAAGCAGCGGCACGTCAGCCCAGTTCTGGTGTGCTAGAAAATGGTGTGCATAGAAAATGGCGCGCAGCCGCCACGCAACAGAAACGCACGATCACGCCGCGCAGGCAGTGTGCAGGAGGTCTAAGTTAACTAACAAGCTCCTGAACTCATTTGGATTTTTACTACCCAAACTAAAGAATTAAACTGAAAAATATCTCTCACCTTCAACCTTTAGCTCCCTGGAGGCTGACGATTCATACTCCTTGCCGTTGTATGTCCAGGTACAAATGCACGTGTAGATTCCCTCGTCATCTTTGCTAGCATTATTAATCCTAAGATCATCTTCATGGCGACCTTGAAGGGGTTTGTTGTCCTGCATTTTTTTGGGGGGGGAAATAAGATTTGACACACTATTTTCAGGCCTTGGCAATCAATTTCTTTGCGTTCATATCAGTATAGCATGTTAGAATAAACGGAGTGGTTTTACAAAAAGAAAGACAACTGAAAGTAAATGTGCAATTTAGCATACTAAATGTATGAGCCCAACATATATTAAATAATAAGGTAAGAAAAATGTATAATTATGTATGATTACTTTTCAATACACTTTGCCTTATAAAATGTTAAATAAAGCATAATTTGTTTACCATTTCCTACAAGCCAACTCATAAGTAACTGGGATTTTCTCAAAGATTCCTAGGAAAAACAACTTACTTGGTACTATCGTAGAAAATGGATATTGTGTAGTTGATATAACCAGGAAGTACCCATAATTACGTAGGTAACAAAGAATAAAGAAGAGCACAGCTGTTCTGAACATTAACTACAGTAAGTGAAGCTAATTTATACCTTACATGCTCGGCTGTTTTACATTTGAGTCCATGCAACACTTAACAGAAATGCTGGCTCTCTACTGCTACATGTATTTTAACAATAGATTATTACATTCCACTTTAGTGTCACAGTAATCACACGTACCTTCTTCCACGTGAATTTTCCTTTCAACTTTTGACATGTTTTATTGACAGGCTTTGGACATGGGATTCTTTTGTTCATGTCTGAGTTTTTGATTTCTCCGTAGAGGAGTTCCTTCATTTGGCTTGATTTGACGACGTTAACTTCCACATCATATTTGTAACACTTTCCTGGTGGGGCTTTTTCCCTGGAGAAGAAGCGATAGTTTTCTGTGATTCAGTCTGTTCATTCATCAGTGGCTGTATTAACAGATCGTTAGGTAGAGTTACCAAAAGATGATGAATTTGAACTCAGTTGCCAAAATGTTGAATAGACAGAAGTATGCTCACCAGGCAGTGTAAGTGCCAGAGTTCTCAGGGAGCAGGTTTAAGAAAAAGAGTGCTTCACCACGGTAATGTACATTCTTGTTCTTGTCAGTGGTAATAGTCTCATTCTCATTTTTGTACCATGTGATATCTTCATTAGAGAGGCCGCTTGCAACTTCATTAGGCTCGAAGTAAAATGCCTCCCCTTCCGACAGGTTGAATGAAAGCTTGTCCATGTCTTTGCATTTGGGCTTGACTGTCCCTGAAAATGTGAGAGAAGATGATAGAAATAATAATGATAAAGTGAAAAACACAATATTATTAATTCCTGGTAATGTAAAAAAAGCAGTCTTGAACAGGTTAATTACTAATGCAGAACAAATGAATAAAAGTAAAACCTTGAGTAATTTTAACTTTAACGAAGTAAATAAAATCACATTCTCCATTCTGTGTGTAGTTACGCCATGTAACTACATGTACGTACGCATGGAAGTGAAGTAACAATTGTACTCTTTTTCTACATCTAACAAAGTACTTGTTGTGCCTATTCTTAACCAAACTGCGACTATTTTAACAGTTACATTTAGGTATGAGGACAGAAAACGCTCCTGTGGGTCTTGTTTCCTGCCGCTGCTAGGGGTGCTTATTTATGTAAATACCCAGTATTTATCTTGCGCTTTTCTAGTCTTAGCAACTACTCAAAGCACTTTCACATAGTACAGGAACCATTTACCATGCACACACGTTCATATACTTTGGCCAAGGCTGCCGTAAAAGGTGCCACCTACCAATCAAATAAACAATTGCACACAATCACACACAGACCAACAAAGCTGCATCGAGAGCAATTCAGAGTTCAGGGTCAGGGATCAAACCACCTGTGCTCCGATTAGTAGGCGACTGCTCTACCACTTCAGCCACAGCTGCCCCCTTATAAAACACTCCTATAAGAATAAGAGGGTATGAAAAACAAACTATGTGGGATAAACTGTATTAGTATATGTGAGTATTGTATTTAGATTTATGCTGTATTAAAGGATAAGGCTGGCTTTATTGAAATTTGTTTTGATGACAAATAGCATGAAAGGAACCAACCAACAATGTGTTAACCATCTCTCAATACTTGTGTGGCACTCAACTTCAATCAATTTTTTTTCATACTGAACACATAAAACCTTAGATATATTATTAAACATAGAGTTTCAAACATTTTTTAGTAATATCCTAAAACCACTGGGCACTCAACTCAAAGCTCAAACAGGAGTAAATGGTGTGGATTTGGTGCTTTAGTTAGTATTTCCAGTAGCAGGATGGCGTGTGTAGGATTTAATGACAATAAACTACAGTGTGGTTTCATGGTAATGAAGGAACATGTGGCTCATTGATGTGTTTTTAAAAGTTGCTGGACAACAATGGAGCTATATGGCACAGACGAATGAGCTGTAAAAGGTTTTGGTTACACAGACAGATCAAATACATTCATTGTTGGTTTTGGTCTTTTTGTTGAACTTGTTGACAATAAGGATATTAAATAGACTAATACAATCATATCCTTGTATTGCATAATATAAATGCAAATTACTTTTCAACACATACTGACAGAATAAAATCTGTTATATTCTGGCATTGTCTGTTAGGGTGAACATATTTTATAATTTTGCTAGAAGTTGGTAGTTCCTCTACATGTGCATCCTCAGCAGTATGAGTCTACATACTGCACCCACAAGTGTAGTTCAATGGGAAAAGATTTTTTACATAGTTGAAGCTGCATAAACCATTAATCCACTCTTCATCATAATGAGTACCCTACCTGAACATTCAGATGTAGTTATCACCATGAAGATGAGGAAGAGAAGTCGGTAAGTGTCCATTTTCTGAGAGAGACCATGCACATTCAAAGTTATACAACATGGTTTTGCTTCTTATTACATAATTAACATGGTGTAACAAAATGGATGTGGCCTATTGGGACATCATGCCATGTTTGTATTTGAAGTCTTTGTTTTTTTTCATAGAGATTGCATACAACTAGCTGCACTTACCTTTGTCTTTGTTACATTAAATATACAACATGGTTCTTGGCTAAAAAGACGCTTCCTGTATTTTAAATGATAACGGCTTAGCTAGATGCAGGGCATGTGAAATACTTAGTGATCAAGAAGTGACTGCAGCATTTGGACTGTGATGAAAATGAGCAGTGAAACATATTAATTAGAGTTAGAACTAAGGAGTAGTTTTACCACAGAATCATATTTGTTTTAGGCCTACTTAATATACACTACCGGTCAAAGGTTTGAGATTACTTCCAAATTTCCATCCACTCCATTATAGTCAGAATTCCAGCTGATCTGAGTGGGGGGGGCTGATCCTTAATGCAATATTTACATTGCCCATTATCAGCAACCATTCATCCAATGTTCCAAAGGCACATTCTGTTTACTAATCTGATATCATTTTTTTTTTAAACTAGGAAAACATTAGAGAACCTTTTTGCAATTATTCAAGCACTTAATGTAATTTGAAAACTGCTGCCCTGGTTTAAAAAAAACATGCAACTGATCTCAACTGGTATTATGTCTACAATGGAGTGCAATGTAAATTTCTAAGTGACCCCAAACTTTTCACCGGTAGTATATTCTTGGTAGTGCCTCTTGTCTAACAGTTGTTCAGCTTTGGTTAAATATTTTGTGCAGTTTTTGGGTTTTGTGTAGTAGTGTAGTTTATCATTCTGGACACACAAATTGTGAAGATTAGGTAGATTATACGAGCGACAAGCATGCAGCAGCAATTTCCACATGGATGCAGTAGAAGATATGTTATGAAACGGTATATGCACAAGACAGAAGGATCTTATCTTTTATACAGCAAGTTCCTCTACCGATATGACTGACAAAAATGTGGGGTTAAATTCAACAATGATTACACACAGTTAAACAAAATTTTCCATGAAGTCATCAGCAACTTTGAATAACCTTTTAATTTACATAACCACCTCGATTTTAGATTTAAACAATCATATGTGTCATAAATAGTCATATATTTTACATAAGTAGCTGCCCTAATATTCATACTGCCGACATAAAGCCACATTGGCATTCACTTAGCGATGTGTTTTTGGCAATGCACCTAATGGATATAAGTCCTCAGCTCAGTTGTGGGCTTTGGCTGCTTAATGCTCCACTATATGTTTGCCAGCTAATTATTTACTTTGTCTGGCAGCTGTTCGATGCTGAGCAGGTAGTGTAGGTTTGTTTACTCCCTCCAGAGGAGGTCCTAACATTGACCTATTACAGCTTTAGTAATGCTGTAACTGCCTTGTGTATTTACTATGGATATTGTTAAAATAAATAACCAAAGCTATCCCACGCCGTCTGTCTCGCAGGGCTGTTGTAATAAGAACATGCAATAAAACAGTCACGTATCACAAATGTACATTCATGAAAACACTGATGTCGAAACAGATTTGGCTACAGTGTTTTACAGATGAGGCCACTGTAAATATTTAATTGCTGTGCTACAGCTGCAAAACGTAACCACAATAACCAATATCTAACGTGCTCTCTTTTGGACCATTGGCATGACTGAATTTTAAATGGTATAAAACAAATGTGCAAGGCTATATCTTTTTTGTCACTAGATCTCTGTACAGTTATGATTATTATAGTTTTTTGTTACATTGCTGCCACTATTAATTGCTGAGATGGCGACATGTACCCAACCTTCATCAAGGTTTCAAATATTGTTATATAATACTTTAATTAATTAAAGTTTTGTCGTACATCTGTGAGTTTCCAAATTAGACTTGCTTCAATGCAATTTCAAATAAACATGGAGGAGTACCAATTAAACCGCTTGCTTACCTTATAAAATTGTGTGCTGCCAGCTGGAGTGGATTCAGTCAGACTCTCTCTCGTCTGTCTCCTCTGCCCGGTTTTAAATCTTTCTTGCTATTTGCTGATCTCTGTTGATTGGTTGAGAGCAGGAACACCCCCCCCCCCAACACACACACACACACACACACACACACACAGAATGACAGTCATTGATTAACACACACACACTCATCCTTAGAAACCTCTCTATTCACAGCAGTGTGTCTAAGAATTTGTGTGGGTGTGTGCAGTGTATCAGAGGAGGTCAGCTTTTCCACCACCGTTTATCTCAACCACACTGTTGCAGACTGCTTGTGGCACAACATGATGTGACGTACATTTGCAGTAAAAGAACAAAAAAAACAAGAAATAGTATCATGTTTTTAATTTGACTCTAGACGGTCATATTTTGTAGGATGAAATTGTGATATGATATGAACATGATAAAGTAACTGATTACCAAAACGAAAAACACAACTTTGAAAAATTAGAACATTCAATTATACATTATTGTCTTCTTGGGGAAACTATTCTTCAACTCTGGCGCTGACAACATTAGCTGCACTAACAGTAACAAGCATTGTGTTACCAGTAAGACTTCCTGTGGTTTATGAAGAAAATAATATAGCAGCTAATGGACCTGTAGATAGAAAACCTTTTAGGAAACTAGGCCTGATGAACAGTGTGTATAGTGCTTTTCATTTACATGCATCATCCAGTCTATCAACATCCCTACTGTACTTTTCACAGGAAATTTCTTTTTCCTTGAATGCTATCAGAATAATTTTAAAAAATGCTTTAATCAAAATATTTATAACATAGCGGGCTATTATACATTCTCTATTTCGATCTGAAATTAAATCTATATTGCTATAACCATGAGGAATCCTCAAAAAAACTTTCAGAAGATGTACAGTGGGGTTTGAAGGTTTGGGCACCCCAGGTAAAAATGTGTATGAATGTGCATAAAGAAGCCAAGAAAAGATAGAAAAACCTCCAAAAGGCATCAAATGACAGATTAGACATTCGAATAATATGGCACAAAAAGTTAATTTTATTTCCATCATTTACACTTCAAAATAAGAGAAAACAAAAAAATGGCATCTGCAAAAGTTTGGGCACCCTGCAGAGTTAATCACAGCTTGGAAACGCTTCTTGTAGAAAGCCAAGACTCTTTCAATTGTCTTGTTTGAGGTATCTTTGCCAATTCTTCCTTGCAAAAGTCTTCCAGTGCTTTGAGATTTCTGGGCTCTGTCACGTTTTTAAGGTCTATTTATAGATTTTCAAATATGGTGTGGTCAGGAGATTGTGAAGGCCATGATCAGAATGCACAATTTCACAAATAATCATTGGAAACTGTAGGATATTTGAGTCGGGTATGGCTACAGCCTGGAGTCCTCCCGTAAGCCTGTTCGCAAGCTTTGACCTAAAAAAAAAAGCTTGGTCTGGTCCGCTATGTTTTTGTTCGTTTTGGTGTTTTTGATGTTTTTGGATTAAACAGTACAGCAATCATGCTAATGAATACACAAGAATTCTGTAGATGTCTTATTAACACAGTGGAACATGATGAGTAGTTTCGTGTTTATATGTGTGGCCGGGATTTCTTCACTTTGGGAAATCGCACGGTTTCTATAAAACTGCAGCTCAAATTGTCTGGCTGACTAAACAGGGGGGGACCCATCTTCTAAGGTTTGATGACCCCCCTCCTTAACAAAGAATAAAAAGACCCTCCCTATTTTCCTCCGGTGGTCCATTCCATAAATACTGAACGGTCCCTTAGAGCCCCTTTAATGTGGCGAGACACAGTACTATGACTCAGTCAATGATGCCCATGTTGATGCATACACTAAAGTTACTTATTATGACAATGCCTGAATTGTGAGTGCCAAGAACATTGGTTAGAGGAATAAGGTTTTATGAAGGTCGGGGTCAACCTCAAATTTTTGTCTCACCTGCCTGCTGTAGTTTGTGCTCATGAAGGCCAAACTCTGCTTGTTCCCCTGATCCTATCTGCTCAGAGAGTTTACTCTGGAATCTCAGTGTTGACAGTAATTGCGTGCATTAATTTGATGTGATACAGGATGCTGCTTTAAAAAAAGCTTCATGCACTTCCTATAATGAACTTGTAGATGGCTTTACAAGAAATACATCTCAACTTAGGACTAAACTTTAATTAACTACTGATAATTGGAATCGGTGTTGGCTTTAAAAAAAAACTGTATCGGTCGATCCCTAGTTAAATATAAATGTATATGAATTGATGTATATGCGGTTGGAAATTGACGTTTCCAACCGCACTCAAAAGCAGCTTCATTTCACAGAGAAAAATAGATAAGATAAGAGGAGGAAACAGCCAACTGTTACACAAACTCCGGCCGTGTTTTGACACTCATTGTGTTTTAAAAACGTTTTTGTTGTATTATTGTGTCCCTGCGGCCCACTTGTACCCCAGTCTGCAGCATACCCCCATTCAAAGTAAATGGAAAACTGCTTGTTCCGCTTGCATGTGAACGCAGCCAAACAGCTTGCAGGTTGGGTAAATATGTTGTTTCAGCCCTGACAACTCATGAAAGACATTAGTTATTCAGATCTGTATTTTGTTTGTCATGATTTGTACTTTGTACTACAGTTTGGGAACACCCAAAGTAAGTGACGCAGTTTTGGAAAACATTAGTGATTAAAACCTACTTCATTGTATGAGACATTGTTTGGAGAGTAAACAGTCTGTTGGATGTGTAAGATTTTCCTCTCTCGGCTGTAAAAACACTCTTGGCCAGAACAGAACAACAAAAAGCTGAACACACATTTGTCAGAGGATGTCCATTGTCATCATCTTTCCACAAAAACAGACTGTACACCAGCGTGCTTAGACTGTGTCGATCAAGTGTGACCACCAGCATTACTCGATGCCAGAGTAGCTCACTGAGCAAATTGTGCTCTTGCGAGAACTCTGGATTTCAAGGTTACATAGCATTTGGGTATGGAAGGCAAATGTGCTCTGGTTTATTGGCATTTCTTTTAAACCAATTACAATCGTTTTGAGCGATGCTAAGCACCGGAGAAAAGCCATGGTGTTGCTGCAAAATGGGCCCGAAAGAAACTTGTTTTGGTGTAACGTTTATGTTTAAAGGATGTTTTAGTTGTGCAAAAGAAAAAGAAGTGGAAGACAACGGGGGAAACAAGAAAAATTATATTTAAAATATATTTTAATTGGCCCTCATGTATGTAACATGTCTATTCAAAAAAATAACTTTATTGTGGCTTTTAATGTGGTTGTACACCAGTAGCCCAGTTTAAATTTCTTCCCTCTTCCATTTAGCGCACTCTTTATTCCTTTTATTCCGTGTTTGTGTTGGCCTACTATTTTCTGTTCTATTTCCCCCTGTACTTGTGTAAAATATCCTTGGGTTTCATGAAATGCGCTGTATAAGAGATTGGCATGGTGTTATTTCAGTTAGCTTAATAGCTGCCTTGATTTGCATTGAGAGATGAGAGCTCCATTGAGAGATTTCTTATGGAAAGTTTCCCATCTCTAGGTATGGTGAAGGGTATGGGGGGCTATTTTAATGCCAAAGGCCAAGGGAACTTTGTCAAGATGCACAGTATCCTGGATCCATGAAATAACTAGCTTTTTAAAATAAAGATGTGCCTGTCTGTATGAAAATTTAACATAGGGGTGTGTATACTTATAACCCCTATATTTTAAGGAAGAATATTATTTATTTACAATACTTTGTTCATTCACAAAGAAAATTGGTGTCCTTAAAAGGGTGGATTTTCCAAAATTCTTTGAATTAAGGCGTTAAGAACAATTTCTGAAAGATGTTTTTTTTTTATTCCTCTTTTCAATTGACTTTAGCATGGGGGTGTAAACGTATTCCCGCCACTGTATCTATCTGATATCTATTAACATGGCCTTATTATTAAGTGAATGCCATTAGGGCAAAAGCATCTAGACTTGGTTTGAAAAATCTAGCTATTTTGTTCACTGTATAAGTTATGTTTATTTTTTTCAAAGTTTGACTCCTAAAATGCAAAACAACTGAGATATGAGAACTGTCAAAAAACAAATCACAAATAGGCCGATTTATCTTTGCCAATAATATATTGGCCTAGATATATAACGGCTCTGTAGTTTCAATGAGACATAACGGGACAATTCCACTACCAATCTGTAGCAGGACCGAAGCGGGAAAAGTTAGGGTTGCTTTAAAAAACGGTTTGCAGATGTCCAGCAAATTGTAATGTGTATTTGTTTACCAGTTGGCAAAATCTTCAGTGAAGCCAGTATTAATTTGAAAAATTGTGTTTGAATGTGAAAAGTTAAGAAAAGTTTTCCCAAAATGAATGTGTTGTTTTAGGCCATATAGAGCAAGAGATGAACATAAAATGAAACAAGTAAAGGTACAGGATGCCAAAGACATGGTGGGATAAAATGACAAAGATCAGAAAATACGTTTCTCTGAAAGGCTGAACAGGAAATGTTTGTGCAAGATTCATAGAATATTTCAGTAAGGGTGATATTGTTTTTGTGGGTGGTTTTTGTGATAAAAGGTTAGAAGAAGGGTAGACTGCCTTTGTCTCTCCAGACCTCAGAGGATTATTCTGCCTCACTTTAAAAGGTCTGTCCCTGCCTGTTTCTTTCAGGGTCAAACAGTGAAAACTTAGACACTAGAGTAATTCCAAAATCAACTATTGTGCACTTCTGAATTAATCTGTATTAAGTGCTCAAAACTTAATCTCATAAATGAAAAAAAGATGCCAAAGAGATAGTGGTATAAAATGACAAAGATAAGAAAACAAGTTTCTCTGAAAGGCTGAACAGGAAATGTGTGAGCAAGATTCAACGATTATTTACGCAAGGGTGATTTTGTTTTTTTGTGCTAGAAGGTTCTAGCTAATGAAGCCTGTAGGAACAGACTGAACAACAAAATTCTGCTGAATTGTTTTGGATATCTAATTAAAACAAACTGTGATTCAGTTCTCTATTATTACTCACTAAATTTTTGTGAAGTTGTTTTTGGTCTGAAAAGCACTTTGCGTCAACTCTTGTTGTTTTATGTGCTAAAAAAATTAAAATAACTTGACTCACTGTCAAAGTTGTGGCAATGCCAAATTTCATCTTGTTTTACACTTAAATGTGACACATTACAGTTCAAAAGAAGAGTAGGTACTGAAGACAGATAACTTGGTAGAGTGCTTGAGTAATAACTTGCTCTGTCAAGTAAAAAATAGGTTCAATATGTCAGTTACCAGCAACAATCATGCAGCAGCAGTTTACATATGCATGCAGTAGAAAATATGATTCATCTTATTTTCTACACAGTAAGTTCCTGCCCTGACATGACAATTTGCAGGTACAATTTATAGCATCCTTATGCAACTATTTTACCTTAAAAAAATCACTTTTGTGCTACTCTTACTATTCATCTCTTTGGGACAGAGTTTACAGAGTTTACTGACTAAGAGAAAGCTTTATCTGTTGCTAAAGTTGTTAGTGATGAGCCATCTAGTCTATAAATCCAATCTGAGTTTTCTCTTGCATGTCTATTTTGCAGCAGCTCTGAGCACGCTTTGGAGGAGGGTCTAGCAAAGCGAGGCTAGTTCACTTAGCCGTGCTACCAGGACTGAAAGCTTGGAGCACCGGTGGGTGGGGGGGTTGTTGGTGTCTACACCACTAATACAAGAGCGTAGACCGCTTGGAGGTTAGGCTGAGCTGATTGTCGGGGCCATTGCTGGCGGAGAATGGCACCAGTGATGAGCCCAAATTGAGCCAGGGGAGCCGCCAATGGATCTGGGTTCAGCCGCCTCTACAGACATCATGGCAGCGGCAAAGACACGACAAGGAATTGTTTTCATTTTTTATCATAAAAAAAAAAAAAAAAAAATATATATAAATGTAATAAAAAATGAATGTTTACAGCTGTCTATATCTACAACAACGGTGTGTAGATGAATTGCACTCTTAAACTGTAGGGGCACTATATAACAAACTTTTTTTTTGCTTCAAGTCAACTTCATGCAAATGATGCATTTGATGGTATTGCATTTGCAGCACTATTTGTGGGGAATGGAAAGGAGACTGCAATTTATCATGAAAAATTAGGTGACTCAGTTATGTCAACCTTTATGGTGCATTTTCCCATCACTCGGCAAGTTCCCAAACACCTGTTGGCTCAAGGGAGTATACGTAAACAGGGCGGATTCCAGAGAGTTGGATTAGTTATTCAACCAGGTATAATAGAAAATCAAAAACTTATGGATTTGTATGGCTTAAGAACCAGGCTGACTTTTTTCCACAAACCTGTATCAACAAACAGTTAGTTTAAACTATTACAGCAACAGTGTTCATATAAGGTCACACACTTAACACTGATGACAACCTTGTGTGTAGCATAATACAGTAATATAAATACAGGTTCATATCAGTGTCAATGTACGGAAAATAAATTTTTAGGATGCTGTAAATCAATCCACTGTAATCTTATCCACATAAACCTTAATATCTAATCAAGCAAACTAATGTTTGATTTTTGTGGAGAAGAGGTGCAAACTGCAACATAAGCAGCTCCACACATGAGGATGTTGACTTTGACATCATGTCTCAACAAAACCTCAGACAGTTGTCATATATTAAACACGTGCCGTATTTTCAAAACAAAAGCATTGTCAAATCAGTTTTGTAGGGTTAGGGTTGTAGGACTGAGACACTGAACGCATGAAGGAGTAAAAGGCAGCAGAAAGTGTGCTGGTCCTAAACAACATTCCTTCTCACCGTGACTTTGTAGATATGTGCTCTTCACGTCATGTTCTGATTGTTATCTTACAACTGAAAATCGCTAAGTAAAGCTATTCTTGGAAGGTTTTCTCTCTTTTTCTGAATCATTTTGTCACAATTGTAGCAATAACCAAACCAGAACGGCCTTAAATATTGTAAACAACATACACAATGCAAAAAATAGTCTGTAATCTGTGGAACAAAGTATTCCTTTTTTGTAGCAGGAAGACATCCAGCAGATGTCTTCTGACCTGATTGGACACTTTGTGAACTTCACTGTGTAGGCTGCCAATGAGCAAGGCGACCAGTATTCTCTTTCTTTGTTTGTCCTGATGTAACAAGCATAATGTCTATGTTGGATCCCACTTTTCACTTGGTTTAGACAATAGTCTGCAGTCTCCCTGCAGGCACTGAGGGCATGTGGTACCTCAGATTCTTCCAGAAGTTTCTGTTTGAGTGCAACTTGGTGAGTTTGTGGGTTCCAAGGGAGGGTTTCTTCCACTTCAGAGCCCCTTGTTTCCTCTTGATATAGCGCAGAGACTCTGGCATGCAACTGTAATCCACCGGACCATCTGGTAGAATAGAATACAATGTTGACCATTTATTCAAACGATCATGTTTAGAATCAGCTTCAATGGCCGAGTTAGTGTAAACACATGTAGGGAATCTGACTCTGGCTTTTTGGCTGCTCTCAAAGTACGCTTCCTGCCTTCTGTTGTGGTTTGGGGTTTTGATTTTGGGAGTTTTTTTACGTTTCTGGCCTTCCTTGTATTTGTGTTAGGTTTCTCCCCGGCCTTGTGTTGTTGGTCCTGTCTCGTGTTCCCCGCTATGCGTCTGTTTGTTCTACTTACTGTTTTATTGTGATAGTATGGTTTCCTGTCTTGTCTTGTGTTGTCTAGCTTTGCTTTGTGCCCGTCTGATTGTCCTGCCCCGCCCTAATGTGATTCGCCTGACGTCTCACCTGTTCCCTGTTACCTCGTTACCTCTTGTATTTAACCTTTGTGTTCCCTTTGTCTTTTTGTCTCGTCAATGCAATCATGTCTACTTTCTGGCCTCATTCCTGATTCCTCTTGTGAGTTGTTCCAGTTTGATCCCTTGTGAGATTTTCCCTGTGTAGTTTTCCCTGTTTTAGTATCGCATTCCCCTGTGCCTATTTTCCGATTTTACCATCTCCCTGCTTTTGTTGGATCATTGCAAATAAAGTCTTTTGAAGCTCCCTCTGCTTTTGGGTCCTCCCTCCCTCCCCAGAACACCTTCCATGTTAAATGTACTCTGTAATTTAGCAAACCTTCATTAAAATTACTGAGATAACTTTAGCAAGCTTTCCAATGGCACTTTGCAGAGCTCCTGGCACTTGCAGTTGTCATGACTTTTCTTAACTTTGATTCTAGTGTAAAGAACCCAGAGCTTTATACCCAACGTGAATCATCGATATTACACAGCAGAAAACAAGACTTTTAGATAAATGAAGAGGAATTGTTGCTATTTCTTTTTTTTTTAAAGGAGTCTCCAAAATTTTAGAAAAACTACTCATTTACTTTCTTGGTGAGACTTGAGCAGATTGATACTACTTTTATGTTTATACAGTAAATTTAAGTCTGTCCTCACCGATTTCCACCAGAATCACCCTTGGGTCGTTCTTGGTCAAAGCGTCATAAAGTCCAACTGTCTGCTCATAGCACAGCTGGTTTTGGTTGGCATGCAAGGGCTCTTTGTCTGTTTTTCCATCAGAGAAGGCTTGCATCTCAGAAGACAGGATAATTATCAGTCTTCGGCACTGGCGCACTCTAACAGCAATGGCGTCATGCACAGCTGGAAGAGATTAAACATGCATACGAAACAAGTCAAAATAGAAAATAACCTTTTTTTTGGAGATAGGGCAGATTATTTTGACTTTATCCAATGACATCCTAATTACATGAAATACAATCTATGTTCAAAATACAGCTTGCCATTTTCTAGAGGAAAGGCTTTAAGGAATCTTCCCAACTTGTTCTCAGCATCCGATTTTACTAAAGTATAAGGGGGTTTTGACAAAAGCGTAGATTATGGCTTCAGTTCTCTGTCGGAAAATGATGTCTGACGGCAAGGTAAAATTGTAAAAATATTATAAATATAGCATAGACTTAAACTGATGGGTTTGAGGTAGGTAATACACTGACTATAGATAAGTACCTTATACAGAACCTTAACAAAAATCACTTAAAGTAAAAAGTACTTTCAGGGCTTGTGGAACATCCTGATTAGAAGGGACATAATTTCCCAGAAAGACAAGTCAATAAATCAATCAGTCAATCAATCAATCTACGTATTCCTGTATAATCAATTAAGAGACCCAAAGCTCTCACTGCTGTTGAATTTGAAAGAAATACAAGACATTTTATATATTAAGCAATATAAGAAATATTGGATGCAAGAATGTACTTAAAAGCATTACTAAAGAACTAAACAATTGAAGTAACACATTAGTTACTCAGAAATGAGGATTTATTCACTGGATCACCTCATATCTCAAGTACGTTTAGAAACAGGGTGGGGTACCAAAACCCGGTTCCACTGTGGAACTGGTTCCTACGCAACCGGTAGAAAATGGACCGGATTAGAACGCAAATTTCGGTTCCACTTAATGTGTCGACTGAAATATTTTCCCTCTGTCGCTCCGAAACGGACGTAAAAATATCACACTTTCTCTTTATTCTATCGTTAGCTAGCTACCTTAAATGTAGGCTACTTTCAAAATACCATATTTTCTCTCTGGGCTCTGGTTAGCACTCAACATTTATTTAGTTGTTACTTGTTTTGTTTTTTTAAAGTTATTTCCCTTTATTAGATAGGCAGACAGAGATGTGTGAAAGGGGGAGAGAGAGAGGGGGAGTGACATGCAGCAAAGGGGCCACAGGCTAGATTCGAACCCGGGCCCGCTGCGTGGAGGAGCAAGTCTCTGTACATGGGCACCCGCTCAACCCAGTGGGCCATCTGGGTGCCCGTGTTGTTACTTGTTAATAGTGCAACTGTTATTTCTTGTTAAATATTGTATTTGTGTGACTTAGGTTTACTTATTATATATTTAAGTACTTTTAAACATTAATATATTGGTAAATTTAAAGAAAAACAACAAGAGCCTTTCTGATGTCTTTTTTCGTTTTTTCAAAAATCTGTTTAGGAATCTGAATCGTTTTAAAAAGTTCCGGTTTGGCATCGGAATAGTACAAATCCTAATGATACCCAAACCTATTTTGAAATCTCTGCAAAGTGATGCACACTTTGTGTGAGAAATACTAAATGTAAACAAAACTGTGTTTGCTTCCAGGGAAACTCAACATGGTATCTTCATTACATCTTTAAATGTGAACCAGATGTTCCTGTTCCTGACCTTCTCCAGGGCAGTCGTCCCGTCCTCTGATGTACAGGGAGTAGCCATGTTGTTTCTCCAGCACCTCAGGAAGGACCTGGAGGGCTAAGCTCGCCGTTTCAGCTGAACACCAGGTGTTGGAACGGAGGTAGCTCACATAGGCGTCGTAGAGCTTCCCATATGGAGCTGTAGAGAAGACAGCATTTTTTCTGTAAAGTTTCTGACAAACTGAAGATTACCATCATTGTAGTCTAGCTTTGCAGTCCTTCCTCCACAGTGCTGCAAAGGAGGGTCTGGCTAATCCACAAAGCATTCCAGAATGGGAGAAAAATCTGCTCTGGTTTTTGGCATTTCTTTAAACCAATTACAATTGTCATGGGCAGCGCTAAGCACTGGACAGAGCACTGGTTCTGCTGCAAAATAGCCTCAAGTGGAACTTGTTTTGGTGGAACACGTGAACGTTCAAAAGTTGTTTTGATCGTGCAAGAGAAGACTCAGATTGGACAGATAGTCTAATTAGCTGTCTGGATTTACCCTGCAGAGATCTGAGGAGCAGTTAATAGTCCTCTGAAAACCACTGGCGTTTAAAATTCCAACACAAAGAAAGGGGAAGGTAAAAAAAAAAAGTGACATCTGGTGGAATTTCAGGTGGAGCAATCCCATAGGCGGAACGTTGTCGTGGATATAGACTACCATCTTTCAAGTCTTAAAGATTTACATCAAATCTTATAATTTGTCTTTAATTGAATTTAATTCCTGTTGGTTTGATCTGCTATGGAATGTGCTCTGAGGTTAAAGTGCAGATGAGTTTTTGTTTAATTGTTCCGCGATGAGGCAATCAAGAGAGTTCCTGGCAGTATCCAGTCAGAGAGGTTCACAGAAAAGCAACACCTTCTACAGATGAAACACTCACCTTGTTGTTTGGAAAAATGTCTCAACAGTTTCCTGTAAGCCAACACCAAATCAACTTTAAAGAAGAGGAAGGCAGCAGCCAGGCCCAGAACAGCCAGGGATGCAGCGAGGCAGAGAGCCACTCTGGTATAGAGGGCACTGTGGTCAGCTGGAGAGAAAAGGAGTCAGGCAACTTGAAACATTCGGTTTGAGAACACATAAAAACAAAACAAGAATAAACCAGGGCTCCGGGGAAGACTTTAAGGATGGTTCCATCCTGTGGAAACCTTTCTAGGGGACTAGCAGTATCTTTATATATCTCACATTTCAAACAGAAATAAACTAAATCTGTGTTACAAAAGATTTGGCTCTCTAAAGACCTGAGGTACTGTATGTAAGAATAGGAGAGGGGGTGGGGAGATAAAACAATTTACATAAAAATAGTCAAATGCATCTATTAGACAAAAAAATAATGGTTACAAAGCAGTTTTAGTGCTTTTATGGTGAAGTCCTAATACACTGCATGTCCAAAAGTAGGACACCCAAACAAAAGAATGGAAACACCCAACATCACATAACATAACCTAAGATAAGATGCATTAATCAGCTGCAGTGGTGAAATGTAACTAAGTATACTTACTCAAGTACTGTACTTAAGTAAAAATTTCAAGTACTTGTGCTTTACTGGAGTCTTTCTTTTTGTGCAACTTTCTACTTCTACTCCATTTCAGAGAGAAATATTGTACTTTTTACTCAAGCACATTATTCTGACAGTTTTAGTTACTAGTTACTTTACAAATTCAAATGTTTGCACATAAAACACATAGTTGTTTCTATTATACATTATTATTATGAATTAAACTCACCAACAACATATAGGCCTACAAGACCAGCTGATACGATAAGCCAATTAAACCCTTAGTTCAATGTTTCCCAAACTTAGGGTCGGGACCCAAAATGCGTCGCAGACCCGTTTAATTGGGTCGCCAATTGGCAGAGAACAGACTAAATTCTCAGCATTACCTCAGAATGGCACTTTCAATAACCGAACCTAGAATAGATCAGCTGGTTGATCTTAAACCAGCCACATACATTTCATTATATTCAAGTCAGCATTATTTTGAAACAATGAATTTGAATGACAACCGTTCATCCCGCCCCTTGGATTGAGCCTTGCCAATGATGAGTTCCAGACCCAATATCTTGATATGGGTCTGGCTTGTCAGGCTAGCGTTTAAGATGTTTCCTCCTTTGGAACTGCTTGGCCTAGCCCAAACCATGGAAAACAAACCCAGACTCAAAAGTACACACAGTAATTTGTTACCACATACTTTGGGTGTTGTTTTTTCCCCACTGCCACAGTTTTTTCCCCACTGCCATCAGACTGCTGAACTTCCATAAACTGAACTCTGCACCTATTGCACGTCATCGGGCATTAAAATGCTGCTGAACTTTTAGCTATTTCAGTTCCTTTCTTTTTTACTCTCATACAAAGGAAAAAAAATGCATTTTTGCACAGGTGCCTTTTTGAGTCGAACAACTACTATTTGCACACTGTTCATCTCCTGCACTGTTTTGCACTTTGATCATTGTTGCACTTCTGTATGGCCTTTTGTGTAGTGATCTGGAGATGTGTTCCATCTCACCTGGAATGTTATTGCAATGTTTTATAAGCTGTATGCAACGCAATTTCGTTCTGTATGCACTTTGTACATATGGAATGACAGTAATAAAGTTGAAGTTGAAGTTGAAGTTGTGGTGTATAGTAGCCAGGAGGACAGTTATGTCACAGCAGAAACAGTTTGTCCTTTAAATTGAATGCTTATAGTGATAAATCCTTACATTCTGTTTGCTATGTGTAAATGCATGAAATGTGTACAACCTGCATTGTTTGCTGAAATGAGAGCCGAAATATCTTTATGTCATTAGTTCAAAACAGTTTTGACCATTTTTGTTCTCCTTTGGGTTGATGTTGTCTATGATATTTCCTGCACAACACTGTCACGTTTACAGAATAAAATGAAAAGAGAAAAAAAATACCTTCTTGAAGCCACACCACACCGACTTTGCTTCCAACTGGGTTCAATACATGGCAAGAAATGGGGACATTCAGGTACTGACGAAGAACTTTAGAGATGGACAGAGTGGACTGACCATACACCCTGCCTTGGTTGTAAATACTAGAGATACAAGAGGATAGTGTATCAATCAGTAAGTCAGTAAATAATAATAATAATAAATCAGAAAAACAAGCAAGAATGGAAATTCTGTCTTCGTGCTTTTCCTTTTTCATGCTTTGTTTAAAAACTGGATTGGCAATATCTAGCAACTAAGAGGCAAAGAGATAATTATTTAAAGTTATTTAAATGATACTGAAATCGGTGTAGAAATGATTTGGCCTCTTTGGAGTCCTGTTAATTCCCTCTTTTTAACCTACATATTAAAGGTGCTGCAGGTAGGATTGCAAAGATGCAGGACTTGCAGCCAAAGAAATGTGGACATCTACAACATCCCAGTCCCTCCCCCATTTTTGCTAAAGTCTAAAACAGGGTCCTAAGTCCCTCCCCCCACAAAGTAGAATGAATGTGTGTGCATGAGCAGTGATTGACATGCAGTTAGACACCCGTCGACGCCCTGATTGGTGCATCTGAACGGTAGGCGGTGGATTTTTGCAAATCACACTGTATGTACAAGTCTGTAAGTGGTGCCAGATGAGCCAGCGTTTTATATTACATGCTTCTTGTAGTTCTACTTGAACATATGGTCAGTTTCAGCAATTATAACAAGAAGTTAGTTGTTGTCTTACCTATTGCACCTTTAAGTGCTTATTGCCAGGCTTATATAATGGCAAGGTTGTGTGTATAATTTCGTGATTAGGCAACATTAACTTTGTCTCAGTCCTTTTAATCAAGACATTTTTATAATTCATCTTGTTGTTGCTTTACAGCCGCTCTCTGTTTCCATGTTCAGGCTCAAACAACATTCCCGGAAGCAAAAACTCACTATTTCCAGGACACTTGAAGTCCCTCGCAGTCATCAGACGCAGTCTTGCCAACATACCAATACATTTCAGTTTCCTTGTTCCCACTGACGCCTATGTAGGCTAAACACTGCAGCTCCACTCTCATACCTGATCATCAGTGAAAGAACAAAGAACATGTCACTCTACAAATCCTGGTGTTTTGATCACTGGGAGGTAAAAAAAACTCTTTAAAAATAAAATCTTTTTTCATATCTTGTGAAAGGTTGTCTTCTGACTACATACATACAAGCCCCATCAATAGGTGTCAAAATCCAATTTTAAAGGGTTTTTATGGTCAGAAATGATTTTATGCAAAACTGGACAGGTTATCTCAAATGTTTCATAAATTTGCTAACATTTAACAAGGCAACATCTAAGCACTATTTTGCCCAGATTTCTCTATACTATGTTCCTGCAATACAGGAAGCTGAAGTTTCAGGACCACTATTGGCCAGCTTTTCTACAACCACACTTCTACGGCCCTAGTTACTGAACCAAACCTGCATAGGACCTACTGCACAAGCGTCAACTCTTAAGTTAGCAGCTATTAGCTTTAAAAAAAAAAAAAAAAAAAGGTTAGAGTTACAGTAGGTTAGAGGTCAGCATTTGGGTTAGTGTTGTGGTAACTATACTCCAGCATCTACCTGAAAAACGTGGGTCCTTAAAATGCGGTCCTAGAAACTGACGCTTCTTCTACAACTCCTGCATATTTTTAATTTTATTTAATATTTCAACACAATGCACATTAATGAACATGTACAATAGTACACGTGAAATAGCTAGATTGTAGCCCAAAGGTTATTTTCCATCTGTAGTCTATTAAGTTGGTTGAAGTTAGAACACAAAATGACAAAAGATATACAATAGTAACATTTGATATATAAAAAAAAGGAGAAACAGAGTAAGAGAGAGATAAAAAACTTGACAATTCATTAGTAAGTGTTAAAACAGAGACACAATTCATTAGTATGCTCTACTTGGCTAATTCAGTACAGCATACAGTTAGAAGTGATTACTTCTGTTTGAGTTTGCTAAAAATGTTGCTTTAAAAGGGGCCTTGGGGGGATTAGTGTTAAATGTTGGTTTCACATTAAAACAAAATAGTATAATGATTATTTTCAATGCATAGAGTTCTAATATGTCAGAGAGTTACTTTCTTTTGATGTTGGAAACTATTGTAGCATGTCCAGTTTACTTTTTCATATACCAGCCAATTCATTTCACTTTCTAAATGCCTACTAGAGAACATGAGTAAACCTGCAGTAGGAGGTGAGAGTGAGATTTGCAGTGACACAACTCAAACCTGGTAGAAATACAGTATGTGTGTGTTACTATGACAGTGGTTAGTATTTGTGAGAGTGTTAATTACCCTCTTCAACCACAACCACTTTCTGTTGAGGAGACACCAACTCAGGCTCCACAAAAACAGTATCTGTAAGCACAATCATAATCGGTGTAACAGAAAACAATACAACACATGAGGATACAATCTATTGAAAACTGAGCAAATGGGAAAAGACAAACTAAAAAGATGATCTCTTTGGGGACTTTACTGTAGCTGTGGGAATGGCCCACAGGTAAATCCGAGAAAACAAAATGGGAGTGAGTGTTACTCATTTCCTTTCACAACCCACAACATCCTGCTGCTCTGGCCTCCTGCAACGTCTTAAAGATAATCATAAAGTAACTTTCACAATCTTGTGCAAGTCTTTCAGATAAATGGCATTATAAATAATATAAACAATTTCCATAATAACTAAAGAGGTCTCTTGATTTAAAAAAAAAGCATAACAATGTCAAATCAGGAGAATATAAAAATCAGAATACAAAAATAAATAATTCTCCATCAGGCATTCAATCTGATGATACTCAAGTGACTTACAGTACATACCATTGTTAATAGCCAGCTGGATGCTGCGTGCTGCAGTGTAATTCGTGCCATTCAATCTAATGTCTACAAAGCATGTATATTTCCCAGCATCCCTCTCTGAGGCTGCAGGCAGTCTCATTTTGCCACTTTTGTCCACTGAGATGGGCTCCCCTGACCGCTCCACTGGGTGGCAGTCCTACACACACAAACACATAATGTAATTATTTTTTACATTGTGATGATAAGGACACTTTATTTTTTGTAGAGTAGGCCTACCAATAACCAAGTTACAAGTTTAGCGCCTTACACAAGGCAACTACTTAAAAGCCAAAAAAGTACAATTAAATAAAAACATTGAAATTAAATGTTGCATTTATGAAGCCATAATGTACAGGAAGTGATGCAGGAATCCCAAAACTAAAATCTATTTTCAACCAGAAATAAGGATTACATGTACACCCCTCAAAATGAATGATATGGATTGGCTTATTTGATTTCTGCTCTTTCCATTCCTATACTTTCATGGATTTTTTTTCTTTGTAGCCTACTGATGTGGGAACTAAATAAAGCAAGAAGACAAGGAGTAGGGCACATAAATACAGTGAAACAGTACATGAATATCATGGGGCTGTGTTCACCTTCATCCATCTTATCTTTCTTGTGTTGTTCAGTGTGAAAATCTCTGCCTGTTTGCAAGGAAGACTTCCACTGACTTCCCGGGTGATGAATGTGGTTTCTGATGTATCGGGACAGTCTTCACTGGACACTGACACCTCAAATGTCACCCTCAGTAATCCAGTCTTGCCCCTAAAGAGGAGACAAACTGTGAGACAGTTGCCAGACAGGCCCACCTGACCTCCAGTAATATATGAACTTGGTTCTGATTTAAGAAATGTATATTGTTGTAGATTGATTTTCCATTATATAAGTATTCATTCAATTATATTTATTGATGTAAATGGACACAATATAAGAAACACTCATGTGTACTTCAGTTCTCCCAAAAAGCAGCCTTGAGCTCTCTTTGTAGTCAGGATCAGATGCAGTTACACCTACTAAGCCATAAAGGAGTTTCTATACCTTTTCTCACAGGTGTAGGATCCTCTATGAGACATCTGCACAGGTAGAAACCACAGTAACCCATCCCTGACTTCCACTCCGTTGGGCAGGCTCAGGTTGTGGATCCCCTCTCTGATCCAGGTCACGTTGGTGTGGGGATCAACAAAGAGGCACTTTAGCAGAAAGAGGTGGCCAACACTCACATGGTATGTGTCTGCCGCCACACTGTGGTCTGGATGTGATAGTACAAAGGAAGACCAGGGATTTGCCTTTTTTAATGCCAGGGGTAAACACTTTAAGACAGCATTAAGACACCATTATACATGGATGACATAGGATTGACTTAGAATTTCTGGACTAAATAAGTAAGAGCATGGAAGGCAAGGCTTTGAATATTTTAATTGTGTTATGTGGCTCAAATGAGCAATTTGCATACATAAAAAGGTAGTCCAATTTATTCATTCATTATCTATGCCATGGAGGGTTTTGGACAGTGTGGGCAATTATAAAGAGAGATCCTAATGTTTTGACTCACTACTTTAAAATTTGAACATTTCCTAACATTTCCTTACTGTATATTTTATTAGATGATATTATCAGGTTATGCAGTGTTGGTGGAGGTATGCTCTCTGACTGCCATGCTTTGAAAACACTGTGATGCACAAGCTGCTTCAATATTTCCATGTTTGTGTACTTTGTACTGTTCGTGTACTTAAAAAAAAAAAAGGTTGAACATTTTACAGTAATAATCAGCTGCACTGACTAAAAAAACACCTCTGCTAACAACTGAGTACCTTCACTTCTGCACACAAGCATGCAAGCAATGATGACAGCAGAAAGAAGATAATGCTCATTCAATTATTGTTTACCCAAATTGCAGTTTAAGTCAAAGACTACAGTTACTGGAAACAGCAACACAGTTAATATATATTTAATTTTAAACAGTCTAAAAATAAATAATTATTTACTGTTCAATTGTGAGGACATTGATTATGTCAAGGAATAGGTTTGTTTGCTCAAAACTAAAAAAAACTCTGCGAGTTTTAATTTCTGCATCAGCAACGTTCAGTGTGACTTGCAGCTTGCAGGCAAATTAACATGGGACTCCACCAAATTTTATTTTTTCTAAATTTGAAAGTGACATGACGTTAGGCTTGTAGTATTGTATGTTAGTTGTAGTGCTTGAAACGTACAAACACAAAGCTGTATGACTTTGACTCTGTCACCGAGCTCAGCCTTCCTTTCGTTATGACTGAGCATTGGTTGTTGGGTACCAGGTACTATGATGACGTTACTGACATGCTTCTGTACCTTTCACTGACATTTATTTTATTAATTATTTTTTACAATAGCTATTGTTGTAAAGCTTAATTTGTGTCACTATAATGTTTTAAACTGGAGAACACCTGAAGAACAAGACTTTTGGTTTGATCAAGTTGTAAACGAATTCACCGCATTTTCTTCTGAGTTTTTTAGAGGAAGTCATGGTATCAACCGATGTACTGATTGCATTTACTGAGTAAATCCTGTATTGACAAATACAGGTGCTTATGAATCAAGCTTTGCCTATGTGCAGTGCTTTCATCTAATGTTGTGTTGTTGTTGCACTATGCATTTTTATGTTTGTTGTATGCAAACATACTTTTTATATAGATTACCTGTCTTAAAGGACTAAAGGTCATCTATAGTTGATGGCGATCTTAATATATGTTACAGTTCACCCAGCTCTGGATGTTAGGCAAGCTTGAGTTTGTGTGTTTCTCTGCATGCTTGTTCTTCACTGACCAACGGACTGTTCACAAATTAACATTGTTGCACAATGGTATGATTCTTATTTCTTGCAGTAAAACCTTTAAGCTACTAAAGTTGCTTTATAAGGAAAACATCCTCTTTTATATTTTTTTATAACTGCACTCTGCAATGCAATGCTTGCCTTTTTATGTGTAATTTCCTTTGTACAGCAATGCTGACGTCTTTGAAGATGGGAGTTCCTGGAGACTCGACCATAAACGTGTGATCTTTTACAGTGAAAAATTCCTTTGACCTATTTAATTAATAGACGAGGCAGATAGAAAGAGCATACTGACCTGACAAACTTTTGCACCCTAACATGTGTCAAAAAGTCATTTTATGTTGAGAGTTGAATGTAGTGCACGTGGCCTGCTTTTAGCTGCTCACCAAGCCATGTGTCTAACCTTTACACTGTGCTGGGGCTGCTTTCTATAGTTTCATACCGTCCTTTTGATAGCCGATACGAGCAGGGGATGGACCCACCTGTTATCTCAGCACGCTACCTTACCAGTTGAGCTGTCACTTGTCAGAGATATGTGGTTGTGCTAATTTTTCCACATGTAGCCTATGTGAATAGACACAACTTTGGAGGAGAAATGGACAATGCAAGTTGCAGATGAGAGTGAGAAACGGGAGGTGTAACTAAATAGATATTTCATTTATGTGAAGTAAAATTTGAGCACACCCATAACGATAGCTTCCCTCAGACCATAAACCACAGCTTTTGTCATTAGAAAGAAAGAGGTGTTTGTATCAAGTTCCAGCCTACCTGTAGTTGGTTGTCTGATTCCCAAATCAACAGCAGTATGTAAGAGTATTGAGAAGGCAGTATCTAGTGCTGGAGCACTTTTTGAATTACTGAAGCACTCTCAACACAGTTTGGTTTACTCTATACCTGCATTAAAAGCCCCATCCACCATCAATTTGTTTGACAAAAAACCTTTGCTAAGGGATCTGTTAGCCTGAGGCTAAGAAAGCATTCACGCGGGTCACCTTTTTCAGCCTTTCTGAGTTTGCAGGTATGTTGAAGGGTAACTCCTAACAAGTAACGCTCCAGCATGTTGCTCAAGTGCCTTTTAACAGGTTATGAACAGGAAAAGCAGCAACACAATCACTGCATTCTTTCAGTTTATTTAACAGCTGTTGCATAACTATGGTTCTCTTCCATTGAATTTATCCATTTCTACTATTAAGGTTAATGGTTTCTAGCTGTCAAATTATTTCTCCTTACCCAACAGTTTCAAATGTTTAGTCCCCCCCTTACCCAAAAAAGCCACGTTCATTATTTGACTGGAAAAATATTGAAACTGAAAATGCTAAAACCTTAGAGTCAGCAAATATTTCAAATCAACAATTGCAAAACAGATTTATGATCCACTATATATTTCCTTTAAAGCAAACTCTCCAGAAAGGATTTCTAACAGCAGAAGATTTTTCAGTCTGTAAAGAATAGAATAATTAAAAAAACTATAACTACTCACTGTGTGCCACAGTGAATGCCGGAGACAGTAGTGCAGCCAGAAAAAAGACCGAGCCTGCTGCTGTCATTGTCCTTGTTTGTGGGAAGAGACAGATTACATTTCGTTAAAATCCTCTGTGATTTCTCAGACATATCTTGTGTTCTCAGCCGCACTGACTTTCTGCAATAAGTAAGGCTTCTTGACACATTTCCTGATGTCGTGAAAAACTTCCAATATAGGGAAGTGAGAGAGTTGCAGCTACAAAGCTGAAACAAGGAAGGCAAGACCAAAGCACTCCCAGTAAAGTCCCAGGGAGTTCCATTGATTTGTGTTTAGGTGGAAAAGGTATGTATGTATGTGTGTATACATGTATATATATATACATATATCTATATATATATGTGTTTATATATATTACATGTATATATATGAATAACTCTCTGTCTATCGCACCAACAATCAGCTTTATTTATAGTACTTTCTTGTAAAGTTAAATTACTGTAGTAACTTATCTGTAATTTGCACTGAAGTCTACTTAAAAAAATCAGCATGATATAGGAACTGGATTGGATTTTCTATTAGGACACTAGAAAGGTATTGGTTTTTAGATATTTCCTTCTTTATGAAAAATGTACAGTGCAATTTTATATATTTGCAAATATACATCACATCTATGCATAAATAGAAAGAAAACCGCTTTGTAACAAACTGAGCTAAAAAGCATTGAAGTCCTGGGCACCCACATAGCTCAGTTGGTAGAGCGGGTGCCCATGTGTAGAGGTTTAATCCTCGACGCAGCCAGCCCGGGTTCGAATCCAGCCTGCGGCCCTTTGCTGCATGTCACTCCCCCTCTCTCTCCCCTTTCACAACTTCAACTGTCCTGTCCATTAAAGGCATAAAATGCCCCCAAAAAAATTAAAAAAAAAAAAAAAAAAAGCATTGAAGTCCTTTTACAAACAATTATAAGTACAAACGACAATTTTTTTATTAAGTGTCATTTGATTTTAATATAAGTCATCATCTTGGCGGTTAGTTATGCTAATCGAGATGATCCAATACCATATTTTGCTTCCTGATACCGATTCTGATAATTGAACTTGCATATCTGCCGATACCAAGTACGGACGTGATACCAGTGTGTCATATATTTTATTATTTTTTAACAACTTTATACTACAATCCCTGTGTGATATGATTTCTATTTTTGATGTTGGTCTGCCTCAGGTTAAACTATTTGTTAAACATGAAGAAACACAAACAATGAACGCCACAGCATTTTTTTTTATTATCCAGTTTGAAAGTCATTTATAACGGAAAAAGAAAATAAACTAGTTTAACGTAGATTTTCTTTAGGGCTTTATTATGTAGTATCGGATTGGTGCATAAACTCCAGTATTTCCCGATACCAGCGTTTTAGGCAGTATCGGAGGCGATACTGGCATCAGAACATCTCTAAATGCTACAGTAATAAGGCTGGACTGCCCTTAATGCTCTTCAGGCAATCGTTCCCTTAATAGGCTATGCACTTTAAATGATCAGCCCAAAATCTTAAATTCTCCTAACATCACTCAAACAATTTTATATCAAACTAATTTTGGCCAAGATAACATTACGTTTTTGCCTGCCTTCTGTTTGATTTGCCAATGCCAGAGATCCCTTTTAAGTAGTGTTAGACCGATAAGGGTTTGTTTGCAGTTGTTGAAGACTGACGAGAAAGCTGTAGCAGAGCCAAAGTAGCCCACTTTTTAATTAATTAACTTAGTCCGTTATCCGTAAAATAAAACATTGATACAGATAATCTGAAAATTGCTAACTATCGTCGTACCTCACAAAGCGCTGTGTAAAGCCACTGAAAATGTCTAGGCTATTCCTTAACTCAGACAGTCTCATCAGTCCCTCCTTAAATGAAACTGCTGAACATTACAAACCAAAAAACCTTAGGACTTTATCAAATACATATTGAGACCTACAGCAAAGCAACAATATGACGATTCCAGTGGATTGGAAAACTGTAGATAATACATTTAGCATTGAGTACCAAAAGTAACCAAGGGAATAACACCAACAGACTCAAAATGACACTCTTAAAAAGGCTACTCTAGGAAATAACAAACAATTTTGATGGTAATTACACCTCACCAGGCTGCGACTTGAAGACAGCTGCTTCTTACGTGCCTTAACCTTTTGAAGAGCTGCTGGGATTTCCGTCCTCTTGTTTTCATATCATACTGTTCCTCTAACCCCCTGCATGAAATTTCCACTCAACAGAAAAAAGTACAACTTGTTTTGCATTATAGGTGCAATGCAATGATTCATCCACAGCTCAAATAGTACTTCCAATATAGGCCACTTAACCTCATTGGTATAAGATATGAAAGTGATAGATGTACAGTATATTGTCCCAGTGACAATGAAGACTTTGTTTGTCTTCTTTTTATATGTATATATATATATCATATAAGCAACTTAAACTTTTAAATAATAAAGCCATTGTGGATTTTGAACTGTCTCCCCATTTCTCTCCAGATCTAAAATTACATTTAACTTTTGTCTCAGAATGATTGTCACCAGGTAATACTCATTTAAGCAGGTCATAAAAAGCATAAAAAAGCAGGTCCTATTTTGATTTCTGAGAAAGCTGCTGAACAGTTCTTCTTTGCTTTGTGGGTTTGATTTCATAATATATTTTATGAAATACTTTGAATCAGCCAACTACAACACTTGGATTAAATGTTGTATTTTAAAAGGAACCACCAATTACTGTTTCAAAAAGTTTCAGAAAAGTTTACTTGGCGATTACTTGGAAAAAAATATTACCAAAGTAAATTTCCTGTCTTCTCCTTTGTCAATTTCCTTAGGGTATTGACTTTAACTGGAACTAATTTTGGCCAAATGTAAGGTAAAAATGAAAATCTGAACTGTGTACGTTATGGGCTAAAACATGCAAAATAGTTTATTTTGAAGAAAGACAAACAACTTAAAAATTTAAATTTCACATTTATTGACAGAATATTCAAGTGCGACTAGCAGTCTTCGGTCAATGCTAGTTTGGAAGCTTTTTCATTCTGATAATATCGTTTTAACTTAGCACTGTGTGGTTCCTTTTAGCAGTAAATCTACCTTTTATAAATATCATTTACTAAAAAGAAAAACAATTTTATTAAATGTTTTCCTCCCTTAGCTTTTGCTCTTCACAGTTCCTCTGGTTCAACAGTTGTAAATAAATGGCAGTACATTTAATATAAAGCTCAGTTTGCTTCATGACCTCCTGTCATACTGTAGAAATGTATTTTTTGTTTGACATATTTACACTTTCCATCATACATACGTACATTTTACAGTTACACATGATCATTCGGTTTAATCAGTCCTCCTTTGTCCACATTATTCTTCAGTTTCTATCTGCCAGGGAAAGTCAACGGTTCAAATACCAATGCAGGGCAAACTCAGGATAGCCCAGAAGCTGTGATGATCCGCACATGAGATGCTGCTTCTACCTTTTTTTTTTTTCGACCAGCCACAGTGGCGGGTGGAATGGATTTTCAAGTGCTAGTCCGTGACACATATAGCTGAGCTGAGGTACAGACGAAAGAAAAGTTATCGGTTAATTTGTATTTTACATATCCCCGGTGTTAAGAGGCCTGCCTCGGAGTCAGCAGTAGCTATGAGTGTACAAACTGTTGAGGGCGAGGTAAAATAAAGAGAAGGTACTTTTCGAACAAGTGGCACATTGATGACGAAGGGAAAACAAGGGAACGTTTAGCCCACCTTCCCGACGACCTGTCCATGCACTGTACTAAAGTAGCATTCTGTTCTCTCTCTGTGTCTGAGTTCCGACAAGAAAGATAGGACGTTGCCTTGCTAAACGCACCAACACGAACCTCGGATTTCCAAGCTCGGAACTTGGAAAATTGAGTACACCAAGTAGAGCTAAATCATTAATTACATTTGCAATTATATCAATCAATTATATCGCAATCTGTTAAAACACAATTTCCTAATCGCAAAGGCTGCAATTGGGTCACTTGACTTGCGAGAGCAAAGCAGTCTGCACTCCACAGAGAAAGCATCAGCCACGGAGTCAGAGAGTGATGGCCGGTGTCTGTAGATATTTTTAAGAAAAGGCAGATTCGGTGATACGTTTGATGTGAGTATGAAGTCACTGGCCGGAGCTGGATTGGAGCGTGAGTTGCTAATGGGGAGAAATTGCTTCCTGTGTAATCAGGGTCACTATGGCGATAGTCATATACTCACTGCACTTAAGTCTGCGTTGTGTGTTGCTGTTATTGACTTGAGATAATTACGATTAATATTTAGATATTAATGTTCAAACAGTGATTACATTTAACTTTGAGTTACCTAAATATTTTGAAAGAGGTACAGGCAGCTATTTCTCAAGATAGTTTTTTAACTGTGAAGTAAAGTTCGAAAACAGTGTTTAACAAGTTCTATCCACGTTTATTACAGTAAAAATATTTTTTTTTATACTACTAAGTGTGATAAAGCCACATATCTGTTTTCATATTTCTGCAATCTGCAATTTAGTTTGTGTGATTTTTTTCAGACTTTCATCTGAATGTTTACAGCAGTCTTGGTCAGTGTTCTTTGTGCTACGGTGGTTCAAGTATTTAAATAAAAGATGTCATTGATATAAATTCATGCATCACCTAATCTCATTGTCACATACAGGCCTAGCCTCCAGGAAAGAACAATTTCTTTAATCTTTCTAATCTTGTGTTGTTCATACTATACAATGATTAAATACTTGTCTTTGTTGAATAATACAGAAGATCTTTAAAAAATAATTGCATATTGAATTGCAATTGCACTACTGGTAAAAATAAATAGCAATTTGTATATTTTCAGTAATCGTTAACACCAAATCCTAACATCAAGCAAGAATTCTGATACGTAATCCACGCGATCCACTGTTTTTGGACTGCTAGGTTGTTTAAGTGACAATTTTAATCACTTGTATTACGGCAATACCTTCTCTCCTAGACGCTAGGAAATGCAGGCTTTTCAGGGTCTAACCTTTCACAATAAAAGCCCATCTTAAATTCACCCAGAGCATTTTGCTGAGAGAAATGTCAATAAAAAGCCGGACCCTGCTCTGACCTGAGTCCTTCACAGCTTTTGGTCAGCATTTCTGAATTGTCTGTGTGTGTGTAGGGTTTCTGTACCAAACACATTTGCACTGGAGACCAGCTGCTCTCTGGTTCACATTCCCATCATAAGTTCAGGAGGGCAGTTTTCTCGGGGTACGCTGCCCTCTTGCCCCTCACCGGCATACTATACCTCATCTCCTTCCAAAACCTAGAGGAAGGGGAGAGGGAAGGGGACAGCTGTGTGTCCTGTCCACCTTTTTCCTCGTCCTCTCTCCTCCTCGCACATGTCCTCCAACTTTGCCTCGTTCTTAGGTTCTTCCACCAACACACAGCACCCTGCTTCTTCCTCAGGTGACGTACTGACTCTGGGAAGAGAGCCAGCTGAGCCGGGCTGATCTCTTCCAACTCAACAAGAATTACCTGTAAAGCAGAGTTAAAATTATTATCAGGGTGCTGTTTTGAGCATGCGGTCATGAAAGTCAAATATAACTTAATCTCACTCATAGCGAACAACATTATACATTGTAAAAAAAAAAGTAATGTAACGTAGTTAAGGCGGCAGGAGTGTTTTGCTTAGGCGGCCGCTTATGTTGCAAAGTGATGCGGGAAACCCTGTTATCGGCTCACTGAAGCTGATGAGATAAGCTCTGTAGGTGTTGACATTTTATAATCAATGACAAGGTAGTTTTCGATACTTGATTTTAATTTAATTTGAATTTTAATCTGTTTATTGATCCCCAATGGGGAAATTACAATTGACAATTTACACTCTGTGTCCACACTTGATAATAGATACTAAGGAGGCAATTCGGTTGCTGCCTTAAAAGTATTGAATTTGGTACACATCCCTAGTTTTATAAGAGCTTGTTTGCTGAGAACAAGGCCTGTTGCTGCTGGAAATGGATTGATGTGATCGGGGAGATGAAAGCATAAAGTAAATATTGACTAGTGCAGCTTTAATGGTTAAATGTAAGAAATCAAGTGTGATTGGAGTTTATGCAGCCTATGCATTGAATATGCAAAAGCAAGTCTGTTTTCTCACCTTGAGAGATCCCTCCAGAAGTGCTCTGTGCATTGCTGCCACACACTCCAACTGCTGTCTTGAGTCAGGATAGACTTCTTCACTGACGTCAAAACTCATGCTGCCATTGCTGTCACCCGTCTTCCTTTCATTGTTATCACTGCTCATAGAGATGTTGTTGTTATTGCTACTAGTGCTGCTTGTGTGTCTTTTGCTGATGAAAGTAGAGGCGGTGTAGAGCAAAAGAAGGCGACGACTGGCTTGTATGTTTTCTTCCACTGACTCCACTATGGCTGCAGGGAGGAAACCGGATAAAGAGAGTGGAGTTGCATCAGAAAAAAATGAGCTAACAAAGTAATGAGATAATGTAACCATGCAAAAAGGCTACATTAGTGCAAAAGTGCATACACTTTAAAGACCCTTTTAAACATGCACTGCAAACCTGAAATTATCTAGCTATTACTAGAAGGAGCTGCATGTGAGAACGTGAATGTCTGGATCAGTTGAACCCGACGCTAAACAGACTTTACCTTGTAAGCTCACTAGCACAAATAGCATGTTGATGATGTTTCTATCGTTGGGCCTCACCAGCAGAAAACAAACATCTAATGGTGAAACAGAGGGGTGATTTTTACGCAGAAGCCATTGAAAATGTCTAACTGGAGATCTGAGATTTTCTCTCAAGAAATTGCCTACACCAAAATTGTCCAAAAAATTCAAGAACGATAGAAGACTCAGTTGTTTATGACCCAATTACAAAGGGGCTATGTGATTGTGGGGTAATTTGGGTCATGTCCTGCCTCCTGCACGGTCTACCAAGGCACCACCCCTTGCCTAAACCAAACTGATTGTTTCCAGTAAGTGAGAACATGTCTGACACGGCCAATATACTGTTGGGTGCTGCATGTGAGATTAAATTATATTTGACTTTCGGTATTTGTTTCAATGGCCCTACCCTGTACGGTTTCTGTATGTCAATATATGGCACTGACATTCATTCAAAACCAACATTTTTTTCTATCACCACTGCTATGACAAAAAAGCCTGCAGGATAAGGCATATACATTAAATGCTGTTCTAAATAAATAAATACATACTTTTAGTGATGATCTAAGAAAAGGTCCCCCACATCAGCTTTTCTATGTCATTTTGAAACTTTTTTCAGTGCAGAGCAAAAACAATGGACACTTATCACCCCTGTATCTGAGGTAAGTAATACTGGAATGCTGTCTACTGGCATGTACAGTAAGTAAGCCTGCACGATATTGGAAAAGATCTGGCATTACGATATTTTTCCCCCCTGCGATATATTACGTTATAAAAAAAAGTGTCATTTTTAAAAGATATAAATAGCTCTATTTGGAAATAATAAATTATTCTCAACTTTTGCGGTGATTTTGTACAGGAGTGCATCCACATAGAAGATAAAAATGAAAAACGTTTTTTTCTAATGTGAACTATTTTTTGTTGAACTTTAATGCTTTACAAACACCAAAGCATGTAAGCACTGTGACTACTCTTCTGAAGTGATTGTTGATGAGGGAAACTAGGTAGAAATATGCTGGTTGACTATGACACCATTGTATTCATTTAATACAAATATAGGTGATTTAGTTTGTATTTGCAGAGAACATAAAACACTGACTGCTGTAGCGTCACTGACTACCCATCAAAACTATGCGCATCACTGTGTCAGCGGCGGCTGCTGCCTGATGTACTTTTCCACACACGGAGAGCTTCACTTACTATAACAATAAACCCCGTCGGACTAAAGTCATATACACACACTGCCCACATGGCTACCTGTCTTAAAGGGGAAGGGTCAGATGGTGGTAATCATGTGATAATCACATCAAGCAGCAAAAAAGGCGCCAACATTGCAACTTCCTGCGATGTAAATATTGCGATGTCAATGCTAAAACACAAAATCATTCAACCCTAACAGTAGGTGACTTACCCTTCCCAGGCATGCAGTCACGGCCTCCTATAAAGAGTTTGTAGCCACAGGCATTTTCCAACACTTGGGGTAGTGTGCAAAGAGCAAACTCTTCCACTTCCTTGCTAAATCCAATGGCACAGGGCTGTGCGTATGCCACATAGGCATCATACAGCTTTCCATCCAAATCTGAAACAGGAAAAAAGAGGAGCCCATTAGGGGTATTTGTAGTGGTGGTTCGGTCTGCACACATTGCTCTACTCTTACAAGCAAGGTGCAAGAACAGATGAAAGTTAGATTGAGCTTTGGTGATTTGCTCCTGTCAGGCTAAATACACAATACTTTCATTTATTCATTCACTTATTTATCGTCCTTATTACATTAAAGATTAATCCTCAGTTTTTGAGGACTTGATACCAATGGTCTTCAAGACAAATGGTAGCAATGTCCTGATTAATGTGAAAAGGTTACTCTTTTGCGTAAGTTAGCAGCAGATTACATTTCTTTAGAAATACTGCAGGCAGCCCTGTGGTTAGTTTGTTTCCTTTGTTTGCTCTAGCTGTTGACACTTGCGGTCAGGTATGGGGTAGAGCTTAAGATTCTGTGAGTTGTGATGTACAGGTATGTGTGGGTTGCACTGACAAAGCATCACTGTGGGTTTTTCCATCTTGGAACTTAGTGTAAGAGTATTTGTTTATGAACTGTCATTATCATATGCGTATAATAAAGAGTACATAACTAATGACAGGTGTGAAATATTACCTGTGTTTGCGTAGAAGACAGGAAACGATTTCCTGAACCACAGCACAATGTCAACCTTAAAAAGGTAATAGATGGTGACACCGATGATAAAGAGAACCGTCACACCACCGAGCACAGATCCAATGGGTAGTATGATGTTGGGATCTGAAGAGATAAACATCACACATGGCAGACATACAAGTTTAAGTTGGTCTCTGTGGGTGTCTTGTTTGCTTATCTTTTTGTGTGTGAAGATGGAACCTCATTGATCCTTATTCCATGTGTCAAACAAAGTTTTTCAGGTGTTGGCGTTTTTTGCATCAACACCTTTCCCTGGCTGAGCTATGTGACTCCCCAAACACATTAATGACTTGGAAATAATGTACTCACAATTTTTATAATATTGAATTCAAGTTTGTGGAAATGTATTCACTTTTTGTTTTACAGTTGTTTTTGAAAATTGATTCACTTTTTGTTTTACAGTAGTTTCCTTTGTAATGACTGGATGAGCCGATGGACTTCCAAAGACCTGCAACTTTGATTGTGGCCACTTTGTCTTCACCAAGAGTTTGCCTCTACTATACTTTTTAAAGTGTCTTTATTGAGGTTGGGAAGAAAAGTGTAAAACCTACACCCTCTACTGGTCATCCTTCTACCAGAAAGCTAACCATTGCTATAGTTTATAAGATTAGTAGATTAATTAACTAGACAGATTGCCAATTATTTTGTTCACTGTTTAGTCACTAGATATTGTAATTTGTTAAGCAAAAATGCCTAAAATCACTGGTTCCACCTTCTCAAATGTGAATATGTATTGTTTTTTCTCAGTGTATAATATTAATCTGAGCATCTAACAGTTTTGGACTCTTAGTGAAACAAACAATGTCAAGTCAAACTTGTTTTTTGTAGCACATTTAAAACAACCGCACATGACCAAAATGGAGAGGATCCTATACAGTTTTTTTTAAATTCCTGATACCGATTTTGATACCTATCTAGTTATAACAGAAAAAGAACATAAAACAAACGTTATTTATCTTTTTTTTAAAGATTTTTTGGGGGGATTTTTTCTTTTTATTATAGTGACAGTGGATAGTCATGTAAGGGGGAAAGAGATTGGGATGATACGCTGCAAACGACTTCCGGTCGGATTCAAACCCGGCCGCTGCAGGTCTCAGGGGGCAAACGCTCTTACTGGGTGAGCTTGAGGCCACCCCACAAACTACTGTTTTCTTCAGGTCTTTATTGTGTGGTATCGGATCGGTGCATAAACTCCATTACTTCCGGATACAGATACAAGCGTTTTAGGCAGTAACATCTTTAGACCAAAGTGCTGACTCCATCATCAATGTGTGGTGACATCTTTGTCTTTGGAAAATAGATGATGTCTGCCATACGTGTGCCCAAACAGCCCAAAGTAAGGTTTCATGTTTTGGGAGGCTTGCTCTGTGTTTTTACCTGTGGGTAGCAGAGTAAAATATCCCTCAGGAGTGCCCCTGTCACTGACTGCTCGACAAGTGTAGTTGATGTGGAAATCCTCCTCCCTCAGCTCAGAAATAATCAGAAAAACCTCCAACCATGCACCTTTAGGAACATCCTGCATAGACAAACTGTTGAGGACAGATGGAAAATAAAATGTTACAGTACTGTGCTTTTATCTTTGTCTTTCTTGCCTTTTGTACTAGATTTATTCTTTCTTCAAATACCTGCTGTGTGTTAGCTGACACAGGTTTCCTTAAAATAAGTAACTCAACTATCCTTTTTGTCAAGCTTATTTAAAAAAAGCATGCATATTGTCATATTCTCCACATGAATTTGTATGTATTGAAGACATTAAATCATTAAATTATCAATCAGAGATCCTACTTACTTTATTTATAACTACTTTTGGTACTACTTTATACAAACAAAACATACAATGATGTATGCAGTGTTGTGGCTTAGAATAAGAATTTGAAGTACATGAATGTCAGCAGTAGATACAAATAAATAAAACGAAAGGTAAGAGTGCTGACCGTGGTTTTGGTGTGTAGATACGGTTAGAGGTGTTGGTATTGGTATGATGAATGAATTTATTTCCCACCCACCAAACTATTTCAACTGAGGGCCTCCCAACACTCTGCACAAATACCAGGCACCGCTTGCTGAAATTGGACCCTAAGCACATGGACAAACAATAACACAAATTATATTCAACAGAAATATAAAAGAAATATTCTCTTAACCTATACACCTAAATGTTAAGTTTTTAAAACATATTTTCCAAAATAATGTTTCTCAAACAGACTAGTCAGGCTCATTGGATGTACATCACTGCTGCCGCATGGGGGGCTTAGTGCCACCCAGGACTGTGTGAATGTTTTAAAAGAAAACAAACAAGCCTGAGCATTCCCAAAACCTATTTTGACCACTTGTACCTGGGATCTAGTTCTTTCAGTCATGACCAAAGCTGAGGCTAGGAAGGAAGGTTGGCCAGTAGATCAAGAGCTTTGCCTTCGAGCTCAGCTCTCTTTTCACCACAACAATGTGGTAAAAATAATGCAGTAGCGCCATCGCTGATCCAATACTCCGGCCGACTCTATTGTTCCCTCCCCCGCCATCAAAACCCGCGACTCCTTCGCTTGTGGTTTTAAAAAAAAGAAGAAGAAAAAAGAAGCTTGTTCCCTACCTGTTGGCAAGATATTCCCTATACAAAGTAATCTACCTTAAATGTGTACTAGTCAGTGCTGGGTATTGATACCAGTACCTGAACGATCCTTTTTTCCATACCAAAACAAATCAAAACAGTTTTAACACAAAGGCATAACAACACTACACATTGCGGCACAACTTCTTTGTTTTTACAGCTCCTACTACATGAGCCCCATCTCTGTGTTGTTTTTTCTGCGTATCACGTTTACAACGTGTAACATTAGACAGCGAATCACTAGCATTATTACATCTTGGTAGAAGCATGCTGCATACTGGTTCACTGACGATGAGATTTGCTCCTTAGGTATTGAAATGTGGTATTAAAGTAAGGGGTAAGGAGGCAATCAGAAGGTGCCTTAAAAGTATTGAATTTGGTACCCAGCTTTAGCACTGGCATTTACTCACCTAAAATGAAAAGGGAAGCTGTGCTTCACAACACAATGCAAATGTTGTTCTGAATATAATATTTGTCAGTTTAAACTAGAGCTGCACAATATGAGGAAAATATATGATGCAATAATGATATTGTATTTCTGCGTATTTTAGTGTTCTGCTAAAAAAACAATGAATTGCTTGTTGAATTTACAACAAATGAAAGGAAATCATTTCCATCTTTCTTTTATTAAATAAATTACATAGAACATTGAATTGAATATAAATGTTCCACTAGAAAAAGAATGACGGTTGCTTTATAAAGTGCAGTTTTGTGCTGATATTTTCATTCAACTGACACAAAAAATGTACACTTGTAATATGTTACGTTTCGCGATATGGTTGTTGTTTCAGTTGATATGATTATTATAATTAAAGATATGTTGTGCAGCCTTAGTTTAAACAAAAGAGACTTTAAGCTGCTAAATACAGTTGCTCTGAATATTTGTGAAGACAGGGACTCACCCATCTGTGCCTTGATTGTTTCATTGGCCGGTTCGCGCACTTGTGGAGTCAAAGAGTATTTACCTAAAAAGACAGACAAAATTAAATACAGTAACAGAAGTTGAGGTTATATAATCAAAAAAATATATTGTATATGGAATGATACCAAAGAGTTCCTAGCGCACTTTGCAGCTCCCCCCCCCCCTCCCACACACTCTGTTGTTTTGTTATCAGTTTAAGGTCATGGGAATGAGTTTCACCTCTTTCCAGCCTGCAATAAACCTTTGCCGAGATTTTGTGTTTTTCACCAATGTTGTATTGGTGATTCAGAAAAGTGAAGTGCATTCCACTGTAGGAATACAATATTAATCATGTTACAGACAGACAGTAGACAAACAGAATAAAAGTCCCTCTCTCACACAGTCAAGTACTGCTGATTGCTCTAACCTGAGACCGTTGCTTCAATGGTCTCTGACACTGATCCCGTAATGCCACCGAGAGTGAAGCTCAGAGTACAGGTGTACAAGTTGTTTCCAGCTTCCACCCTTTCAATTTTCAGTGTGGCCGTATCCATGTATTTAAACTTGCCTGTCCCATCCACGATGAGGTCACAACCCTAGATGAGGAAAGAGAACATAAAAGTCAAGCTTTTTATGACAATACGTAAAACCTACTTTTTGAGGGCATACAGCCATGTGGTTAACAGAGTAGCGTGAGAGTTGGGGGGTGCGGGGGGGAATTGCCAACTATTTTGAGAATTGATTAGTCAGTTTGAGCATAAATTCTTTTTTTAGGCTTTTGAAATGTGAATATTTTACTTCTCTCCTCTGTGACAGTAAACTGAATATCTTAAAGCTGTGGACAAAACAAGACATTTGAGGACGTCATCTTGGGCGTTTAGGAAACACTGATCCACATTTTTCAAATTTTCTAACATTTTATCTGCAAATTTTGCATTTTTGCGTTTTTTTCTGCACGCTTGCCTGAACTCAAAGTTGTTTTTTCATTTTTTTTAATTATTGATTATTAACTTATCAGAATTGTATCTAGAGAGAATCGTGATGCATCTAAGAATCAATTATTTTTCCCATCCCGAATACATCTACTAGATATACGTAGTGAATCATTTACTTTAAGCCCCTTTCAAAAAATGTCTTGAGTATTTGGTGTTCAATCCCCATTTAATACAATTAAATTAAGATTGTTCTGCCTCTATATATCTGGTCCAGCAAAACTGCATTACAACTACAACAAGACTTTGCCATAACTCACTCTGTACCACTTGATGGAGGAAGTGATGTTGTAGCTGTCCAGTTTAGAGATGTAATCCTTCAGAGGACAGCTCACTTTGTCAGTGACTCCCAATGTAAGTGGTTGAAAGGCTTGCTTTGGTCTTCCACACTGTCCAGCAAAGGGAAAATCAACTACCAGCTCGATCCACTGCCTGTAGCACTGAGAGGGAGTTCTGTTGAAAATTAAGAAGAAAATTAGCTTATTTTTTCTTCTTCAGAGCTTTTTTTATTCATGTTTATCAATGAACAGCTGTACAACATTTATATATTTACATATAACAAAGAGAAAATGAAGTGACAATAAACACATCCTTGATACACCTACTATACACGCCTATTAGATGTTAACGTCTGAAATGCTCAAAACCTGTTGCAATCTCCTGCTCAAGACATGCACTCGTTGAGATTAGGTGCTACGTTTTTAGTAGTACACAGTAATTTCTACAGTGTTGACAGACAGATAAACACATAAAAATACATATTCTACTGGTTCTCTCCTTTACCTTCTATTGACATTTTAATTGATGCTACTGTACCTCAGTATGGATAAATATTCTGCAATATCGTCCACCGTTATGTTAAGAAACCACAGAGTGTCCCTGTGTACCAGGATTCGACCGGTCTGGTTGCTCATTTCTCGGCCGGTCTTTAAGTTGTACCAGGTGATGTTGTAAGGTACAGTTGTGAAGTTGAAGACATCTGAAGACACCAGAGTGCTACTCAGCATAGCCATATCCCCGGGAACAGAGTAAACACTCTTAAACGTTCTGTTGATGTAGGTACAATTCTCTGCAACGCACACACATTAGTGGAGAATGGATTCTTAATTTATTCAGCAAATCAAGGCTGCACAGTTCAATTCACCCTCCCAAAATCTGAAACAAATACAATTTAATTTGTAACGTGCCATTATAGTTACAAATCATTTCTAGCCGTATTGCTGCTTCATGAAGATTTAAACTTTATGGGTTGTTCAGGTTCTAATCCCAGCTAAGTGTCTGTCCTGGATTAGAACCAGCAACCTTTACATCTCACAAAAATCATAAAGACTGGGAACTGAGAAAACACAAGTCACTGCAGTTACACCAGTTGCCATTGGAGGGTGATACAATGCTTCTCTACAGACTGGAGGCAGCTGTTGGAGTAAGACCTGGCAAAAACATGATATGTATGTACAAAATGTAGGTAGTCTCAGAGCTCTAGTAGTGTTTATGTTAAATAATACAATGTGATTCAGCTCACCCAGTTTAAATCCTGTACAGATCCCATTTAGCCAGAGGAAAAACAGAAGGCACCCTACTGTTGATAGCTGGCCCATAGCTAAGAAAACACACATACAAACAACAGTTGGACATAAATGTATACAACAAGTCGGGATTAAAGTGCTATGGAAGAAAAAGCTAAAACAAACTTCAATCATGATAAACAGACTCACTGGAACACTAATGTGCAGTGACACTGACAGGTCACAATAAGCTTTAAAATACGGCAATAATCGGCAAAAACAGTTTTCTTTCTCCTTTATGCCAAACTTTTTCAAAAGTTATGGCTGTTTCTTTTTTCTCTGCTTCTCCCCTCTTTCTGCTTCTACCTCTTTCTGCTGCAGACATGGATGACAAATTTGGTATTTGAGGAGTCATTTCTTCATAAACCTTTTCCAAAACCTTGCATAACGCCTTGGAACTGGAACGCGGCACAGCATTCCTAAACGCTGCTTTATGCACGTTAATGTTCCTACTCAGCCTTGCCTATAAAACTATGAATGAACTCATGAGAGTTCATTCATAGTATGTATATATATATAGTATATACTATGTAGTATGTATATATGTAAACGCATGTCAGTTTTGATGTGGTATAAACCAAATAGCAATATAAAGGGAGCTACTTATGTTCAAGAAAGGATACTGGTCAAATCTTAGGAAAGCAAGTAAATGACCATATTAAGAAAAGTGACACAGGAACTTGTAACTGCTGCACTGAAAAAAGCTTTAACATTTCATGGTAAACTCTCTACAGAAAACTATATTGTTATTGTGTTTGCTATAAACAACTAGTCACTATTGCTTGTTTTTATAAATGACCAAAACCAGCCAAGCAACTTAACCTTCAATGCATGTCATCTGGATGGACTATAATTAAACTGTGTGACAAGCTGAAAACAGACACTTACGTGTGTGGATGTGGACTGACTCAGTTAAACAGAACTCCAGAGTTTTTCCCTTGGGGGAAACGCAACCCAAATAGCCATGAGGATAGTTAGACTTTATTTAGAAGTATTCAACGTTGAACAGACCCAACCACAACACCTGCGGGACGGTGATGCATGATGATTTGTATTGACGTAATGTAAAAAAAAACGGTGGTTAAAAACGGGATTGCAAAATGGAATAGGTTTAATTTTTAGTAGTCTTTTTTTCCAGACCATGCTCCACAAGCTACAAAGGGGGGTCTAGTCCACACAGCATTCAGGGATTGCAGAAAAACATGCTCTGGTTTATTGGCATTTCTTTAAACCAATCACAATCGGCATGGGTGGCGTTAAGTTCCCCACAGAGACGGTGCAAAATAGCCTCTCAAAGGTACGATAGTTACGTATTGTAACTCCACATTCTACGAGTATAGGCATAGCCCTCTTGCTTTTGTGTAAATCCTTTGCACATGCGCAGTTGTGAAGATTTCTTTCACGCCTTTGTGCCCTGAACGAGCCTCTCTTACGTTCGCACTTACTGTATATTACAGCTGCAAGACCAGAGATCTTCTCACAGCATCAGTGTGTTTTTTGCCAATGTTAGCAAAGGAGGTGGCCCGGATCCTAGGGCTATGCCTATACTCACAGAATATGGAATTACAACACGTAACTATTCTATTTCGTTTAGGCTTTGCCCTCTAAAAGCTGTTGCTATTGGGTTAAGGGCAAAGCTGATGCAGTCAATGCCCCCTTTGGCTCCAAAATACACCAGCAGATAGCATGGACTAGCTCCTCTTCCTTCCCACATTGTACAAAAATGCCCAATACGCTGTTGTGCAGATGTCAGCCACTGTCATACCTCTGGTAAGACCCTCCTCAGAGTCTGGTAAGTTGGTTAGTTCTGAAAATTACATCACTTTACTGTAATGCAGCCTTTAAAACCAGGAAAATACATCACTTACCATGTTACAATATTACAATATCCAAAATCTAAGACCATATCTAGTCTTGTATCACAATATCGATCCAACATCAATGTATTGCCCAGGTCCTACCCTACATCATCTAGCTGAATTAAACAGCACAGTCATAACATACAGTTCACATGCAATACATGGTTAAGGGCTAATGTGCAACAACAGCAGCTGTTGTATTGTGTACGAGCTTGATGTTAAACCATTGCACATTGCCTAGTCTTAATCAGATAGCAACTGATCTAATCTAACCACATCTTTCACCACAAGCAAGCACAAGACTGAAATCAAACATCTGCATTTCCTTACAAGTAGCTCTTAACTGATATTTCCAGTATATTTGGCAGCAGTGCTAGTGCGTTGCTGGCTGTGTTGGTATTCTACAAATCTTAGCACAGATGTGTAAAATATTCAGCATCACCTGGAACGGGTATCTTAATATTGCTTTGCCAAATCAAAGATCTATTGTTACAAACCCATTTTGTGTAGTCATGCATTTTTCTAGCCCATAGAGCATTTTTAAAATAGAAAGATACAAGATGCGTAAAGCTGAAGTTGGGCACATTTTCATAAAATGATGCACAAGACATTTAGAATTTTTTTGTTTCACAGAATGGTGCAGACATTACATCCTAGCCCTTTTTTCAGTATGTAGGCATCATATAGCTTTAAAGAAGTGTTGTAACAAACATACAAATATATGTGTGTTGTTCTTATTGAATAATTCAGGAGATATTTAATGGGAAAGATTAAGCATAAGAGGTCTAACCCTGTTTGACATTTTTTTCCATGCTAAAAAAGATTGTTTTTGTAGGAAACATCAAAAACTGCATGCTGAGAAAAAAAAAAGTCAAACAGTCAAATTTGAAAATAATAATATTTTCATAGAATCAATTGGCCGAATTCAACTTCCGGTTGAAGATAACAACATTGGCCCTCTCTTGGCATCAATTAGAGCAGTTTTTGTGCTGTCAGTAGAGTGCTAAGACAAACAAAAGACTTTACAAGAAAATGGTAGCAACAAAATGTGTGACATTGCTGCGGGGAGAAAACCAGAGGAACATTTTTCAAACCGCAGTATCTGTATCTCTCCATTTCACCACAGGAAGACGTGCTGCTGATAAGACGCAGAGGTGCACTGGCGCTTTAGCAGGCTCCAGTGAATATGAAGTGCTGCAGTGCTGTGGTTAGACTTTCATTACCAACTTTTTCACTTACAACTTTCATATAATGTCATACAAAGGACAGATTCAACTGACATTGCCCTAAAAATTGAAATCTTAGTAATTTACTTTGTCCAGACCAAAACAATGTTGTATTTTTGTTCTGCTCCAGTACTTTATTGTGTTCACACAAACTTCTATACAAACAAGTTAATAGGAAGTTATATAGACTGTCATCCTACATCTTTAGGACCCATATGTACTGTAAAAATATTCTGTGCTCTCTATTATGGATTATATTTTTGAATAATCAGCATCTCGTTAAAAAAAGGTCAAGGTGAAATTGTCTAAAACCCAGCATCTAAATTACTTGATATAAACAATTTACAAGATTAATTGTAATAGTTACCACTTATTTTCTTGATTGATCAAATAATTGACAAGTGGTTTCTAAGACTTTACAAAGGAATATAAAGAACAAAAACAAAGAAAGGATTTGAAATGGTTGAGAAATGTATTAACTTGCTTGGTGTATGGGCCCAAGAATACCAAAATAGATAATCCAAGACAGCGTTCTTCAAGGTAAAATAGTTAGATTAAAATATGTATACAAAAAGTTGCATGTTGTAGCTGTAAAAGTTGGAGGACAAGGGTTCCTTGTGAAAGCACATTACCAAATATCACTCGTGTATGGATGTGGTTAGGGGATCCGGAGTCTAAGAACACATAGTTTTACTCTGGGACAAGCCTAGGCAGAGGAGGACGTGGGAAGAGCTCAGCCGGTTCAGCAGGCCATGGTAACAAAGACATGGGAGTAACACACGGGAGGGCAGGCTGCGGTGAACGGAACTGACTGAGTTGCATGCAGCACAAAAACGTTTGACATGTGCTTTCCTTCGCTACTGTAGGTGTTGGTGGTTGGTTGTGTAATGCGTTGAGCAGTGAGTCAGACGGTATTGTGTTTTATACCGCTTTTGTTTTCCAATGGTTGGGTGACAGATAACACATTTTGTTTTCAGTTTAATCTAATTTTATCCGGTATCACACTTTCACACAGTAAAATGACTGGATACCACTTGTGGCCATATCAGTTGGTCATCTTAAATATTTCTCTTTACAGTACTTCTGAACATCTTGTTTTAACCTTAACATATTACTGGTAAACTACTTAGCACTTAACTAGTATGGCTTCTAGGCAGGAAACAGGGAGGAAACAGTTAAAAAGAAAAGAGGTTGACCCTGCCAAGATTGTAGTGTTGATACAGTGTCTTTTTCTACCAATGTCTGCTTTTTAAACCTTGAGGCTACCAACACTGACATTGTAACTTCAACATGGGTCCTCTAAAGGACCCATGGAAGTGTATAGTACAGTAGTTAGTAACCCTAAAAGGCTCAATATCTTCTCCTCCAGGAACACAAGCATGTAGTCCGCCATTGTTGTTGTTACGAGACGAGGGGACAAGGTTGCTGTGAAATGTGACAAATTTTAAATCACGTTATTAAAATTTGATGTACGTAGGATTTAGTTGACACGGTGGGGATGTAAACCAAGACCTAAGGCAGTGTTGTGGAGAATGCTTGCATGGCAGAAACCCGTTAAGCACTTTTGGGAAATGGGCCTTGCTCACGGAACACATTTGTGCAATGTTTGCTGTCACTTACAGCAAACTGACAGAAAGGAACAAGTGTCCATTTGTTTCTGTTTGCATTTGGTTAAGTGCGTGGGTCGACAAATCTGCTCAGTTTTGCGAACTTTGTCCATCTGTTTGTGAGACAGTGGTTGCAACACAGATTGAATGATCACAGGTCCAAGGTCGTAACTACATAAACGCTTGATAAACATAAAGTCGGGTTTTTATTGTTCGCAATAAAGTATACAAGTAAAGAATATGTGAATGCTGCTTTTACTGTTACTGTAGATGGGTAATCTAATAACCTAGTTTGTTTTATATTCGCACGGTTTTTATACTCATATTAATGTGCCAATGTATAATCGCAAATCCTCACACATTATCAATGAACTGGAAAGAATCAAAGAACAAAACAAGTGAAGTGTGAAACAACAATAGCAGTGATTTGGTCTGTGGTTGAATGCAGTCCACGGAGCTGTAGTCGTGTTATGAGTCACCATGAGCAGCAGCATAAACTACTGTTCTTCAAAACAGTTAACACTGAACAAGTAACAAAATGTGCAAGGGTGGAGCAAAGTTGCAACAAACCTAAAACCCAAAGCTATTTAAATAACACTGGTATTCTTGCAACTAACAGTTATTTTTATTGTTGTAAATGTCTTTTATTAGGAGTAACCCCTTGAGATTCAGCATCTCGTTTTTGAGGGTTTCCTTAACGAGGAATACAGTGCAATAATCAGTGCAGTCAATTAGACACAACAGTTAATGAAACAAAAAGGCAAAAAACAAACATAATCAGTTGGTCATCAAGTTTCAGGCAGAGCAAGAATAAAACTGGATAATAATAATAGAAAAGGTGTTATCCTGGTGTTGTAGAGGATTATGACAGGTACTGGTACTGTAATAGGAAAACAGGGCATTTTTAAAGGAGTGAAGAGATTATTATTCCAATCTGAGGGGGCTTTAAACCTAAGGCTAGATTTTCTTTGCTAGCGAAAGATATAGCTGGGACAGGAAAAAGAGTTGTTTTATCAGCTGGTATCTTCTTGAATAATTGATGTACTGTTTTGTCTTTTAAATGTCAGAAAGTAGTAGAAATTACAATTTCTTAGAGCTCAAGGTGGCATCTTGAAATTATTTTTTAAACTAAAATTCCCAAAAGATATTCAGTTCAGTATCTCATGATAAAGAAAACTTTTCAGATTTCTGAGTTAGAAATCCGAGAACGTTTGGCTTTGTTTAGTTTAGAATGTTTAGTTTAAAAAATGACTAAACATGTATTGATCACAATTGCAGATTAATTTGATTAGTCTAATTGATTAGCCCAATAGTTTTAGCTCTAAATGACATAAAACGTTATGCACAAGTAAAGTCAGGTTTCCATTACTTCCTTTCAAAAACTAATTGAACAGTCTAAATTGAACTAAGTTCATCTTTCATCGTTTGGGTCCTCACTAGGGATCAATTTGCCTAGATCTGTCTAGATTTGATTTTGTGAACGCCTTCTTTTGGTCCCATCTGGATTTGAACTCAACTGAATTTGGTTTTGGGACTGATTTAAACTCAACAAAGTTAGGGCCGGTCTCACAAAAGTACATTAAAGATCCTTCAATTGCTTTCGGAAAACAGGGCACTGACTCTGTTAAACATCATAGGTCCCAAACTCTGACCCGAAACTGATTGGCGACGTAGATGGTGGGGTGGTGAACTGATGTCAGACTCCAGAAAGTAAACATGGGAATAAGGATTACGCTTAATATTTTCAAGTACTGATGTCTCACACATGTTTTTCCTCTCCTCATCATCCATGTTATTGTGAAGATAAATCCAGATCCGGCAGTGTTATTTGCGCTTGTACTGATTTGATAATGACTAAATGTCTGTCTTTAACTCTGTGCCTGTATGAAAACTACAGCCCTTAATATGAGCTCTTGCACAATCGTTACACTTATTGTCCTTGTTATCAGTCCGAACTTTAATACTGTTGGTGACAAAACCTGTTTGAAGAACAGTGTGTTTCCTATTAGACTTTCGTCTTCAAATTCTATCTCTGGATGGGTTTTATAGCTGATGCTGTGATTCTGGCAAGGTGTTAACAATGACAAGTTGTAGTGAACTTATAAATACTGCGATGACCCCCCCCCTCCTGTGTGTAATGCTGCATGATGGCACTGCTGGCTCTGCAGGAGGACTACCCCCAAATGGAACAATCAGGAGAGAAAGAGATTTCAGGGACCATGACAATGGGTAATATGACAAATTAAATTTCCCGAAGCTGGGCTCTTGGATCTATGTACTGAACTGGGTCCAAATATAGGTCCTCCCCACTCTGGGGACAAACAACTGTTTCCTGATGGAAATGCCGAGCGTCTGAAAACGATTTGTCTTTTCCCCCCAGTTGTATGATTTGGTGTAACGAAAGAACAACTGCCAGGCCATTAACATACTTATAAAAAAAAGGCGGTATAAGATTGGCTGATTCAAGTATGCACACTTGTGGGTAATCTGTGATTTATAAAGGGAAAATTGCTTACAGATGCGCAATAAGCACGGTTTTATAAATCTGATTTTTTTTGGCATGCGTCATTTTTGGCTTTTGGACGTACATACACTTTTGGTAAGGATCCTATGCACAGTTTTATAAATGACACATGATAATTCTCTCTCTCAAAACATACTGTCCTCCGGAGGACCACTTTAGGTCTGATTCTCATGTTCAGCCTCTATCCCAGTTTATTTTTAACCATGTTTGAGAAAATATTTTTGAAATTAAAGATACAGTATCATCGGGCACCAGAGAGTTTGAGATGCAGCAGTAAATACTACTCTGCTAGAATTATAGGGGACAAAACAACGTGGGAATATTCCAATATAAATGACAGATTGCAGCCCCTAAGTGAGGAAATGATAAAAGCCAACCAAGGGAGGTTGGAATTAGGATTGATGGAGTTAAAGCCATTTAGGCTGTGCGTTGTCACACCACATGACCTCATTTAGCACCAAAAAGGCAAGTAACAACAAGACAATGGAAGTCACCGTTCCCATAGCAGAGCCTGACAATATGACTAGCATAACCAAATTGGATGTTTCACACTGAGGACAGTGCTGTTTTTAGTGTGAGAGACAGTAGCCTACATCTCAGTAACGAACAAGTTTTTTCTTTTTGGTTTTGTGGTGAGATACTCTACAAGACTGCTGCAAGCTTTATTCACCCCTGCCTTTTTCACTGTGGCTCTGTTTTCTTTTCGAAACCACACTAAAGAAGATCTGGTAATGGTCGCGCAGCAGCATGCATTTACAACAAGCTGTAGTTGGTTGCATTTCCAACTTCAATGGCTTAGCAGCAATGATAATCAATACGTTTTCTGACCAATTCAGTCAAACCAATTAAACCCACATTGAACAATCATCCAAAATGCACCTAAATTAATCAATTGTAACAATGAATATTGAAGGTTTTTAATTTGGTTTTCAAAAGTTATTCATCAGTTCATCAATATTGTTATTTATATAATATTGTAACTTATATCAGTAGCTTAAAATTTGACTTTCTTTATTGGATAGCAGGTGCTTCTAACACAGCATAAAAGGAAGTGTGTCTCTTTTGTGGTTGGAACTGCAACACACTTCTCTAATCTGAACTGATCTGAGACATTTTTTATTTGCCTTCAGTGGCATAGTTATTATAACAAAATGGTTAATAAACAAAAGTAAGCCAGATATATTGACTCACCTCGGAGAAAGCGACACAGAGGCATCAGACAAACGAAGGAAGGATGAGAGAGTTCACATGGAACAGCAGTACTAACAGAGGAAACCTCAACTGTGACCCTCGCGTGCAGAGGGAAATCTCGACCATGCAGCTCAGCCAATGAGTCAATAGCTCTGTCCCACCTCCGTTTGACAAAAGCACAAACGACACAAAGAGAAGGAAGGGTGTTTGGATTGCACCTTTTCTGGTCACCTTCTTTTGAATTTCAACACACTGTTAAACCATCAGCAAAACCTTCCCCTGACCAAAATAACTTGCCAAAACCTTAATGACTATATTGTACATGCTACCCATAACCAAAATAATTAAACACAAAGTTTTGAGCAAAAGGTTTAGTCACAAAACAACACAGTTCTCGCTGCAGTTTAATATAATCTTACTGACATCTTTGTTGAAATATAAACATGTTAAATAATGTTAAGAAAAATAAGGCTTTTCATAGAATATAACTAAAAAGTTGTGCTTTTCATATGCTATCTCAACAGCTGTAATAATACATGTCTCTGATATTTAAAAGGGGAAAACCACCTTCCAATGTGTTATCATCATGGCCAAAGAAAGTTCATTCAATATTTGTGAACATGAGCTAATATCTCGAAGCCAGAAACCAGAGAAGTAAGTCACTAAAAAAGTCAGGAGCTGCTCCATGGACAATGAATAGGAATGCATTTTTTTGTATTATTTTTTTATCAGACACAAATAAGCTTTATTCAATTGTTGTGTTCTCTCATCTGAAACGGAACATGTTCCCAAATACGCATTCCTCTGGGTGTCTGTCTGTCTCATCTATAACATCTTTATTAATTTATGGTGTATGGATCAGTTTAGACTTCATACTAGATGATGTCACAAATTTAAGTTTTAGTACTTTTAATTTAGATTTTGGGAGAGAATAGTTTGAGTTTATGTATTACGTGAGTAAGTTTGGACTGTCTTAGACCATAGGGATAACATGTATGAGATTTGAGCAACATCGATTTCAACAACAATCATTAAGTCATGTTAAAATGAGCTTTGACTTTGAAAGTTTAAAGAATGAATCATCGGAAAAGAAATTAGAAATTAGCAAATTACCTACACTTACAAATTCTGCTACCAACCATTTGATAACAATATTTTCAATTTCATAATTTCAAAAACTAAAGAAACAAAAAGACTAAACTTGAGCATTACATCTAAGTTTTGGTTCCCATCAATGAATGTGACCCGTACCCAGGGCAATTCTTGCAACCAAAATGAACCACGGTAAAAACAAAGCCACACCTGGGCTCCCCCACTGGGCAGAGGAATTCCCAGAAGACAAGCATTTGTTGAACTGCAGTATGAGTCATTCTCCATCCACCACAATCCCTGAGTAAATGTCACTTTGTCAAACAGGATGCTTTTGCAGAGAACGTGAACTACATTTATTGCCACAATGTGGCAGTTAGAACACACTTCCAGACAAGTGTTTTGACCACATTTTCCAATCTTAGTTGTTTACTAAATGATGATGTTTTTTCTTTTCCTTTATCTTTTGACTCTGATAGCTAATGTACTGTATGTACAATGTATGTACAAGTTATTACGTATACTATCACTTAAAGTTAGATATTTAATCCATTTTTATATGGTGAAGTGACTATTTTAATAGTTGATTGATCTGCTGTGTCACAGAATAGCAAAAAATCCCTCAATCCAAAACCCTTCAGTTTACTATCATAGAGGACTAGAAAAAACTACAAATCCTCACATTTAAGAACTCTCAACCAAATAATTTTCTTTGCATTTTCCTTTCAAAAAGTGATTACTTGATTGTCAACAGATTATTTTCTGTCAAACGATTTATTGTTCAATCAAATGATTATTTCAGCTCAAGTAAGAAAATACTGTTGCTCATTTTAACACTTAAAGCTACTTATTTTAACAAGCAAATGTGCATGAACTTTTGAAATCAGAAGTTAATAAGCATCAATCAAAAAGCTGATCAAAAGAAAATGAAACGGAGGTTTTGACCACTAGTTCTGCTATGGAGCAGTGTCATGATGATCACACTCTGGTTAAGTTTTCATTTTGTGCTCTACTAGCATGTGCACAAGGATGTAAAAGTGCACATGTGGCTGAATATGACAATGCAAGCGTAACCTAGGTGCTGAAGCCCAATAAAGAGACCTGCCAATGACTGGGAAACGGCACACGGGAACTTCTTGGGTGGGGCAGGAGAGGCAATGTTCATTCATGGACAAACTGTATCCTGCAGTGTACTCTGATCCCATCGCCACCACTTCCCTACGGCTCAAGGCTTTGAATTTGGACGGAACCAGTACAGACATTTGCTTCAGTGTCCCATGAACACTGTCGGCAAAGAAGCATGACACTGACTTGTCATTTGATAGTGGATGATTGTGGGAAAAACAACGTGGTCAAAAAAATCCACTTTGAATCTGTCAGTTAAAAGAAAAGTTACAATATTCCACCTTTTCATTCCACCCACTTCAATGCAGGGGACCCTAACAATTTAGTTTGGGTTACAGAAAAAAAAATGGGTTTCAATGTTACAGCCAGTAACAGTTATGTCTGGGATTTTGATCAGAGTATTAAAATAATTCTACATCTTAGTTTATAGTGTTCAAGAAAGTGAACTCACCAGCCTGGTGTTATTCTAGTCCATGTGTAAAAGCAACAGCCTCCTCAGGTCACGTGAAAATCCTGTAAAACATCTTTAAAAAAAATCACATCTAAGCTTACTCGTGTCCTCTTCAGCTTTGAGTTCCTGTTTTGGTAAGACTTCAGCGCATGTTGCAATTTCCTTTTCAATGAAGCCAGCATGTGTCCTAATCTCTTGAGCAATAAGTGGGAGGAGAGCTGCCTGGATCCTGCTGTTCAAAGGATTCCCACCATACAAAGATCTCTTACACTGCTAAGAGCATTTGCTTTGTTTAGAGGACACACATTAATGTATATTCATAATTCATATTCTTAGGATATACAATTTGTTTTGTATCCACACTGTTTTGTTAGATTGCCAGATTTATTTTGTGCCGCACTAATTATCCCCGTTTGAAAAGTGCAGCTATTACTTATGGTTTATTGTATGTAGTGTGGAGTCATTGGAGGATCCATTTATTACACTGCCATGCTGAGACCTCTTGTGGCCACACAGGGAAGGAACTTAAGATCAATATCTGGATATGAACTGATCAAACTATCCTTAACCAAAAACAAACACCTGTAACTTAGACTTGTGAAATGTATACCAGTGTAAGTTATCACGGCTTAAACTATGAAACTATTTCTGTAAATCCTTCCTGCTTTATGTCTAAATGTATGTAGAAGTTTATGTTTTATAACAAGTTATTGTGTTTCAGTTTGATTTTATTCACTAATCACTTTGTGATGATACTGTTAATGCTGCAGAGTAAACTAGAACAATTCTACATATAAATAGTTCTTTTTCTGTTTCTGTGAAGGGGGGCTCAGACGTTGGGTGGAGGTCTTTCTGCGTGGAGTTTACATGTTTTCTCCATGTCTGCGTGGGATTCCTCTGTGTGCTCCTGTTTCCTCCCACGGTCTCAATAAAGGTAAGGTGATGTGGAAAACTCCAAATCACATGTTGGTGTGACTGTGTTCTGCCTTTTATTCCATGCACCACGGGACATGCCACGCCCACACAACCACAGAAAAAATGTGGTTTAAAAGATGGATGGATGTGTATTCTAAAGGCCTCCGTGTTCAATGGTGACCTTACTGCACTGGATTAATGATGGATGGTGGGTCTTCCACAATGGTAAATCATGCAAAAGAGGATCAAATGTACAACAGATAGTCAAGTAACTTCTTGAATTTGTTAGTTTCAGGTTTTTGCATCATACTTTTACTGAGCTATGCTTCAGAGATTTTATTTAAACACAAAATGTCATGTATTCATTACCCACAGAAAATTATGCATTGTTAGATTTTAGCCATCAACGCTATTATATACTTGTATATATGTGTGTATAACTGTAAATATTTTCAAATATAGATATAGATATAGATAATGCCGGCACACCCTCATCAGCAACCAGAGGAGCCTGTTCAGTGGAAGGCTGCTCCTTCCCAAGTGTAAGACCAGCAAGGACTCGACTCCTTTGTCCCTCATGCTATCAGACTCGACAACTCCTCACTCGAGGGAGGAGGAAATAGGGCAGAGAGGACAATAAATACACATACACATACATACCTGGACACTTGAACACTTTACTCAACACTGACACTTGACAGATTATTTATAGTAAATGTCTTTTTATAGCCAAAGGTTTTTATCGTTCTTATTATTACTGTTATCTTTATGTCTTTTTCTTTTTCTGTACTGTATTCTTCTTGCTAAAAACTGATGCTGGAAATTTCAATTTTCTTGGGGGAGTCATCCCAAAGGGATTAATAAAGTTTATAGTCTCTCTCTATCTCTCTCTCTCTCTTAGACTTATCTTTATGAGAGACAAGTATTTTTTACACCACTTTTTAAGTATAGTTTGCCATGTCAGTGTGCGGACTTTCAAATGAACTGTACTGAAATAGATGCTTTGTTGAGAACATTTATTACATTTACACCAGACACACACAGTAGCTACTTTATTGGACACACCCACACAATCTATTCAAATCCATTGCAACAGCTTAGCTGTAAAGTCTACCTTTACAAAGATAATGTTGAGTTTTGATCAACACATTCATTTAACTATGTTTATCATTTAGGCAGTGGTTTTAAATTGGACTGTTGGACTACACTTAACTGTTTCCGATTGTCTTCCCTTTTTGTGTTTTTAAATGGAATACACAAAACGTAAGAAATCTCTGACGTTGTCTGAGTGGCCACTTCGTGTGTAGTATTTGGCGGAGTGTTTGAAAGACAAAAAAACAAATGAAATAAGTTCACATCGAAATTAATGTTGTATACATGCATGCAGGGCCTGAAGTTAACGTCTTTGGCCACTAGCAACTGCGGCAGGGGATTTATAAAATTCACAAGCCAATTTTAAAGGGGAAATACAGGAAATGCACAAACATTATTCTTGAACTTGTTGTAAATACATGTTTAAGTGCTGTTAAGTCAATACAATTAAATATAATCAATAACTGTTATAATACTTTTTTTTTTTAATCTTTTTGTTCTAGCTCAAATCCATGAATGTATTACATTTAGGCAGAATATTTCTGCCACACCATTACGAGATAGATGTACAAAAGAGAACTTTTGCAATGGCTACAACTATATAACCAAATGCATGTAATTTGCCACATAAACACATCCAATATCATTCAAAAGTAACAATGCAGCTACTGGCTCTAAAACAGTGCATCCCTGTAAAAGGAGTGTTGAACAACAGATACTTGTGGTGCCACATCATGTCATGACATGCACACAATGCATGAAAGACTAATTGGATGTAACCGCAAATGGAGTGAGTGTGTTAGAAGGTGCTGTTTTGCCGTGCCAGAAAGTAATCCATTTTCTTTTTAGGTTTGAAGAGGACATAGAGGAATGCAGAAACCACAGTCAGGAAGCAGGACACGGCCACCGTAGCTACCACCAGCCATGTAAATGTGGAGTCTGTGAAGAGAAAGATCGAGGTAAATGAACGTATTTATAGAAAGGCTTCTGGTCGTCTTGATCAACGCAAAGGATATTTAAGAGAATTAGACCTTTAATTGGCTAGTGGTTAGGATCATTTACAGTTGGTTTTTACAGAGATCTTGGAACACGGCTTCATTGTTAAAATGGTTTTGGTCAGAAGCACAAGCAGTCAGACAATCAGACTGGTTTCAATCAAACCTCCAGCTTAGCCAAACTTATGTAAGGAAGGAAAACATTTAAATATTACCCAAACTGTCCATTATAAACATCCATCCCAGTTTAACATGGATACTTTGACCTTATATTTTTGCCGTATTATCCACATACAACTGTGGAAAAATGGATTACAGCCCTACTCCATGTAATGGTTTAGAAAATCTGGCTAAACTGCTGGCTTGTTTACAGTCTTATTGTCTGACTGCTTGTTTCTTGTCCTGTCAGGTATTCTATAGTGCTGTAGTCCCAGATCTCAGCAATTACTTTAGTGAGTACAGTGCCATGTACAATGTCATCATAATCAACACAGATAGCCCAATAAAAGAAATATAACATACTGGTTAATATGTCCAATATACTCAGTGACAAAAGAGTTTTGTAGGGCTCTCTCATTTACGCACTGTATGTACACACAAACACACAACTCACCCTCTAGTTGAAGCTGCGTGACCACTTCCTGTCTACCTCCTTGGTTCTGAGTGACACATTTGAGCTCTGTCTTCACGTCTTGTTCTGTTATCGCTACAATAACTAGCCTCAACTCAATCTGGCAGCCTTCAGACACCCTGGTTACCCTGGAAGCAATGAGACAGACATTTAATCAGTCTTTAATCACAAGTTGGAAATCCTAGCACTCAGAAAGGGACAGACAGTATCAAGAAAGTACAATCCAGGTGGTAGCAACTAATTGAACAGGTGGTATTACTTCTAATAGTGTTTAGTAATTTTTTAACTATGTTTACATTGTAAAAAGCCTAATTTAAATATTACAGCAAAAATCTTTAAATGACAAACTTTTCAAGTTTGATTGTAGTTTTCAAACTAATCTTAAATCATGTTGTCATCTTTCTCTGCCAGGTGGGGGCATCAAAGTGCATTATTTACTAATTGCAATTTGGCTTGATCTCTTTTGGGGGGCAACACAGTCTCACTAGCCAGACCTATCTCCACAGCGCTTGTGTAAAGATATTTGAACTCTTGACCAGACCTTCTGTGGTTTTACCACAGGTGTCAGTAATGATCAGAAATATCCACCAAAAACAAATCAGCAATTACCTCTTTCCCCCTTGCAGAGCCCGTCTGTCAATGTATGAGGACTCCACTGATTGGTCATTGACCAGCCATGTGACCAGAGTGGAATCTGTCATTTGACATTCAGTGAACACCTTGCAAAACAGCTCCACTCCCGAACCTAAATGGAGGGAGATCAGCATTACACCTTAGCAGATTCCAAATATGCTTTCTATTCATTAAATAATTTTAAACATAAGCATAAGATATGTTGGTGATAATTTTTATTACTCACCATGCACACTTTCAAAAATGGTTCCATTCAGTGGCGAGACAATCACAGGTGGTTGGATCACTGGAGCTAGGACGTTAGGAAACACACTAAATCAGTAGGAACAATTTTATTTTCCCCACAGGGTAATTCCTATTCAACAAAGTAGAAGAAGAACTCACTGTTAATGGTGCTGCTGCTGCTGATTAGCCCTGGGTTAGGCATCATGGAGAGGTCAGGTACTCTGCTGGTGGTGGTAGTTGGGATTACAGGATCTAGACCTTCACACACATTAAGACAGGTGTGAACACTTACAAACAAACAGCTCTCACAGTGACAGCCATGACACGTTAATCATTCCAGGTAACAGTGTTTTTGTGGAGTTCTGTTTTTTTGTGTGCATCTTGTGTGAGATTGAGTTGTATGGTTCCTGTGGCTAAACTAGGGTGGCAGTAGCTCAGTCCGTAGGTAGTTGGGTGGGAACCGGAGGGTCATCGGTCAAGTCCCCGTATGGACCAAATTACGGTGTGTGGCTTGTTAGCTGGAGAGATGCCACTTCACCTCCTAGGCACTGCCAGGTGCCCTTGAGCAAGGCACCGGTCCAGCTGGCAGCCCACTCACTCTGACATCTCTCCATTTGTGCATGTATAGGTCCTGAGCATGTGTGTGTATTTCAGACCTGTGAGTAGTGTAAATTGTAATTTCCCCAATGGGAATCAATAAACAGTATAAATTATTAAATAAATCATTATTATTAAGTCAATGCATTGGAAATATTAGGCCAGTAGAGGGCAGGCCACGCTAATAATTGAGAAAGCGATGAAGAAAACTAACATATCCAGTTGATTAATCGATATGATTTTCACTAAAGATCCTGTAATTACAGTAGCATTGAGCATTATTTCTATGTTTAAAAATGTGTTGTTCTACTGACTCAATTTGTGAATTTTTTAAAATCAATATGTACTATTTTTTTAAGTTAGTTTTTTATTTTTATGATTAAACAACGCAGAAATTAAATATGACTAGAGAGGTATATACATAAATCCACAAAACATATAGAGTGGTATGTGCAGGCTGTATGTACTTGTACAGCTGCACTAATAATTATTATTTAATAAGGGCCAACGCTTATTTATTTATTTATTTATAATATTCATAATTAGGTTTCAAAGTATAACCTGTAATGTTTCAGATCTTATTTAGCCCACATCCGTAAGTTGGGCCATTCATAAAAGAGTAATATGTGTTGTGCCGTCACCCACCTTCCACATCGAGCTTGATGGTTCGGCTGACTTTGTACTGCTGGCCACTGATGAGCACGCTGAGCTTGCAGGTGTAGACGCCAGCATGGGATCGCTTCACAGCAGGAATTATAAGTCTACCTCTGTTTTGGAGGAAGGAACCCGCTCTGCCAAGCTGAGGGAGGGAGTCCTGTCAGGAAGCAAAACACTGCGTCACACAAAGGGAAGAAACAAGGCACTAACACTAAAATGATTTAATCTTACATAACTGATGCTGTATGAGTTTTTAAGTTTGAGGTATCCATAAAATGGAAGGACGTTTAGTGTGTTACATTGTTAGATGGGGTTTTGATGTTAGACCTCTACCGTAAGCTAGTAAAAATAACAACTTTAATGGAAATAATCTCCTTCTCCCTAAGTGTACTGTTACTCATCTCCCCTTGAGCTGCCCGATGACAGACACCACAATATCTCACCATGGTAAATAGATTTTGACGATAACAGCTTTAACATTTTTCTGTTGAGACTACATGAGTTGTTGCTCAGTTTTCTATCTGAAGTGGTTCAACATATTACAATGTGCACATTGTAAAGCTCTGAAACAAACCTTTGATTCTGGGCAACATAAATAATATTGAATTGACAAAGTGTCAATGCTACAAAACATCTTCATCTTAATAAGTTGTTTTTGTCTTCTTTTAATTAAGTCACTATTCATTTATTTATACATTATTATTTTGAAAAGTCTTCTTTTCCTAAAACAAATTGAATAACTTTCTAAAATTGTAATTTCCCCACTGGCAATTAATAAAATAAAAAAGCAAAGTATAAGTAAATTTAATATCAATATTTGGAAAGAAAAAAAAGAAGCTGAACTAAATTAAGAAATTTGATTTTAGAAATTCCTTAAAACTGATTTATATTGGAAACTGGTTAAAACCAGTTAACAGTAAATCAGAAAAAAAGGTTCTGGTTCTAATCACATTAATTTTTAGTCAGCCTTTTGTTACAAAGGATAAATTGTGCAACAGAGTGAAGGCCAGACAATTTATTTAACAAAATGGTTGGTCCTGAAAGACTGTTGGTGCTGAACAAGATATAAACAATATACAAAGTGTTTTTCCTCTCACCTTGTGCCACTCTACCAGCCTGTCTGTGTTGTTGAAGTCATCCAGAGATGGACATGAGAGGTTCAGACTCTCTCCCACCATGGCTTGGTATGGGTGGATCATTTTCTCCATGTCAACAGAACTGGACTTGTACACTTGTAGTGTGATACTCCCAGTTACACAGTAGGTTTCATTTCTGGAAACAAAAGTGATGACCAAGGTGTAGTAAAAACAATATTTTTTTTTTAACTAGACGGTTTTAATCCTCAATATGGCAATTATTTGCTCTGAAAGCAAGAACACTAAATCTCTGCTAGTTTCAGAGATGCAGTTTTGTAGTTAAGTAAAATCAAGAGTGGGTAACAAAAGCGATATTTGGTGCATTTTCTGTCTGAACTTCAAAGGAATTACATTTTCACATTTCCTAACCATGTAATGTTTAGCGTAACAGCAAGCAGTTAGAAAGAGTAGGAGACACAAAATAAAACACCACACAAAGTACAAACGGTTTGAAAAATGCTATTTTATATAGATTTTCTTTATTAGTTTATTAATACTTATTTATTCAGTTGACACACTATGCTTGCCTTGTCATTTATTGGTAGTAAGTGCTGTACTAAGTACTAAGTTTTTTTTACTTTTTTTCACTATTTCCAAATGAAGTTCAGTTGAGCATAAAGAATATGGCCTTACAAGTCAGGAATAAAAATGAGTGAGTTTTTACAAAGTTCTAATGCCTACCTGTACGTGCAGATATATTTCCCTGAGTCGGAAGCCTGAGCTGGGAGGATCCACAACTGTTTATTACGCTGCTGTACACGCCCGTCACCCTGAAAGGCCAAACCCTCTGTCCCATTGTCCTTGGTGATAAGGAACGTTGCTGTTGGGGGGGCAATTTTGCGTACTTTAAGCACACTCTCGAACATTGAGAAAGAGAGTATTATGGCCTCACCCTCCAATCTTAATATATTCACCTCTGGATACACAAAATAGCATCCTTCTGCAGGGGAAACATAATTATTTCAGTTAAAGCAATGTTTTGGTTAAAGAGTTTAATTCTGTAATTAACAATACGTGCATCTACATAATAGACACCATGCTTACCTTTCATGGGCAGAGGAGGTAGTTGAAATCTTCCATAAACATATTCGATGAAAACGACAGCAAACATCAATACCAAGCGGACCATGATGGCTGCACAGACACAACAATTTTAATAATAAAAGACCAGCCAACAAAATGTGAAGTGGTGTCTAACTAATGGGCTGTTTGAGAGAGCTGGATTTGTTCAGTTGCTTTCAGCTCTTAGTGAGAAGTATTTGGTTTAATACTAGTAGGTAAAAGATGTAAAGTGTAGGAGGAGAACAACCACAGTAAGAATGACAAAATGCCACTTTTCTCATCCAAGTGAAAGCTATTTAAGACAAATGGAGGTAACTAAAATATTAAGTCGAGAGACTTGTCTGGTTCTGAGGTTGTTTCCTCAAGCAGCTAAGAAGTTAATGATGTCTAGCATTAATCGGAACCCTTTTTGTAGTAGAATGTAAAACTTGTGACATCATAAGAATTCATCGAAACGCATCCCGCCCCCACGCTGAGCACTCAAATTTAACCAAGCGGCGTTTACCAGCAGAAGCAAAAGAGATGAGTCACCTTTTTAAATGGTGGAAAGCCACTGATATCAGAGGTCAGCCAAATTAATAACTAACAATATTGATAGAATCAAAAATATAGTTAACTAAATATTTACATTTGAGACTATAGGCTTGTTTTTTCTTCATAAAACATGGTCATGAATTTAGATTTTTGGTGGTGGGGCTGCACTTTGATTCCCATTAAGATCTGATCTTTACCGGGACCGGACTATATTCTGTTTACTAGAGCATTATCTAATCAATCTAGTCAGGTATATATTTGCTGTATTTTGCTAATGTATTCTGTATTAGTTGATAGATATGTTATTCAAATTTTATATTCTGTTGCAGCTTAATTTCAAATATTCTATTGTATCCAAAATTAGTTTCTACTCCACATTATAACTGTTTTTACTCTATTCCTTCTCGGTTTTAGTTGGGTTTTTGTTTTATCTGGGTTTGGTCAGACAGGTAGGTAATCTCTTGGGTTTGTGCAGAGAATTTGTGTTGCAGAGTTAAACCATAATTTCCATGATACAAGCTAATTTTCTGTTCCGCTCTAGCTTCTGACTAGTCATAATTCTTTAACACTATCTTTGGATCCGTATGTGTCATCAAAAGGCAATCCCATTCATAAATCTATGGGAGTGCTGTAATTGTCATGCAGTGAGTCACAATGCTAATGTTACAAATCAAACATCATCTGGGATATTGGCACATGGATAGTATCGACTTTAAAGAAAAGAAAAATCCAACCTGAGCTTATTTTTGATGATCAAGCTCCTGACAATCACTAATATGACACACTCACGTTATACTGTATGTAGGCGTTGACTCAGTTTCTGACTAATATGAGAATACATTGCATTGATTTATGATAAAAAAAGGGCACAGAGAACATAGCAACGTACTGTATATTTTTTGTAATTGCAATCTTTAAATAAAAACATTTGGTCACAAAAAAATATAGAAATAAAAAAATATATACATTTGTATTTCTATATCATTTTTTATTTATATATATAAATATCTATTAATTAGTATTAGTGCAAAAAAGTAAATAATACTAAAGTGTAAAAACATTGCATTGAAAGTATGTACACAAATATACTTTGTATATATAAACGGCAGACGGTATTACACTAATTATATCAACAAATACAGTACATGTTCAGTACATACAAGTGTACTGTATGTGCGCACATGCGCACACACACAATATAGCCATACACTTGCATATGATAACACATGAGCAGGAGTCGAGTGTACTCACGGTGTACAGGTGGGGTGGGCGATCCTGGCCGTGACGATGTGGTGACAGCGTGGACTCTAGCTGGATCTAGTCTGGACTCTAGCTGGATCTAGTCGGCTCAGGGGGAACCTGTGCTGTCTTTTCAAGGTTCCCACCCCTCTGAGATGGAATTTTCTGATGTTTCCCAATGTAACGCTGTGAACTGTACAGCGCACAACTCACATTGTCTGACTCCTCAACACAAACATATGCAACATATACACACACACAAACACACACACACACACTAAGGTTAATTCCAAAAAGGTTTATTCTGAAAAATGGCAGTGGTTTAGTTTTAAGTGTTACAACTGTTGTAGCTGTTCCTCTGGCGTCATCTGCCTCTTGCGTAAGTAGTGTCTTTATGTTTGTTTTAACACATGCAGACACACAAAAAGATAATTAGTAATGGGTTGTTTTTCACTACTAGCAGCCAGTTTTTGCACACAGACGCTAGAGTGCCTCTAACTCTTAGAAAGAAAGCGAATAATCATCTTCCTTTCAGCATCACAAAGACTTTGGGTTATTTTTTGTTGACCCCTCTCCAAGCCAATTATTATTATTTTGTTTTAATGTTGTATTAAGATTTTAGTTTCCATTATTCAGCTAATGACCTATGATTGGACATTTGTTCTATTTTAATGAGTTGTCATTTTCAACCAATACGTTTTGGTAACCTCATGACTATTGCATTGTATTGTCATCTATTTATGTTATTTTAAGCTCAAAAGCTGATCATTTGAGGATCACTTGATGTGGCCTTTATCTATTTCAAGAGCTGCTCAGTCAGTTGACCATAGGTCGAATTAGTTAAACTGGAGTAGCAGCACATCTCACAGGTGACAGCTTCTGTGTTGTTTTGTCAGCTTTTATACCTCATGATTAGTGAATAACAAACCAGCCATACTGTCGTCACATGTCCGGCAGCCATACTCCCTAATTTTTCTTTTAACATAGTACGTGACCATTTACCAAAGCAGGTGACATTTTAAATTGCAATAGATAGAAACCAGGGGAGGAATGGCACTGTAGAGACGCTTTATGTGACGATAGACTGCTTTTACTAGGCCTACAGCGATTTATAATCGGGCTGTTTAGGTTCGGTTGTGTTTGTGATGTATTAGAGCAGCATTGTGCAGAATGCAAAAAAACCACATTTTTTAAAACAACTGTGTAACAGCAGTGTGACTCAATGTTCTGGCATTTTCCTGCGTAGAAACTATGGTGTCCCACCCATTGTGCATTATTGTGGATTGCTCGATATGGCTGACATATTGATTATGACTGAACAATATAAACAGACCATGCAGATGGCATGAGTACTCTTCAATCAACCATTCAATACATTTTAGTCACATTTAGACTTTTTTTTCTTCTATTTTCACAAAAGACTTTTTATATAATAAAGTAGATTTTTTTTTAAAGATTTTATTTTTGGGCAGTTTTAGGCCTTTATTTTCACAGGACAGATGAAGAAATGAAATAGGCGAGAGAAGGGGAATGATGTGCAGCAAAGGGCCACAGGTTGGTCAAACCCACGCCACTGCGTCTAAACCTCTATATATGTGCACCTGCTCTACAGACTGAGCAAACCCGGCAGCTACCATATCAAACTAGATTCAGTACTCCTATCAATTTAGCATACTCCTATGACAAGGGTAACTACACCACCAACGGTTTGTTTGGAGTTTCAGCAGTGTTATGCTATTAGCAGCTAATGTAGTCCAGAGTCTCAAGCTTTTTTTTTACATATGCAGTACTACTCACTAAGACCTGAAAACAGAATTTGACCCCCGTTTTTTGTAGTTTACCTGCAAAAAGTAGCAGACATTCATATTTTTAGGAGTTTCACAATTAACAGGAATTATTGTTTATTATTGTCTGTTTGCTAGAGGGGATACTTCTTAGTACAAAATGAACAATAAGCAAGCAAAAAAATGCCTTCCAAACGCAATAGCTGTGTATCTTTGAAGCATACAGGGTAAAAGGTGACTGAAACAGAACATACCATTCATTAAACTCTGACTGGTCATTGAGAAAGCCAGAGATGTTGCATGTTTTGGGAATTCTCCAGATGGGCTCATTACCTGTTGTATCTGATACTCGGTAACACTTGACAGATGACTAAACAGTTTAGACAGACCTGTTTTTTTTTGTTCCCTCTAACTAGTATTTTTGTTGTCTATTAATGCGTTGATAATTTTCTCCATTTATTGATTAGTTCAAGGGTCATTTACATTTTTAAAGCCAAGGACCCCTCAACTGAGCCATGTTTGATAATAGATTGGATTAATGTTAGGACTTTTTAATTTTAATTTTATGGGGGCTTTTCCCTTTATTGTAATGACAGTGGATGGACATGAAAGGGGGAGAGAGATGGGGGACGACACGCAGCAAAGGGCCACAGGTCCGATTTGAACCCAAAAGAAACTTAAAAACGCAATAATTTGGAGCCCCCCCTCCCTGCATTGACCGATCAGTGTCCAATATAATGTTCTCAAATGTCTTGTTTTGTCCACAACTCAAATATATTCAGTTTACTGTCAAAGAGGAGGGAAGAATCTTTTTTTTTTTAATAGTAAATACCAAAATGGTGATTAATTTAATAGCTGACAACTAATCAATTCATTTTTGCATCTCTACTCCCAGCCACTCAACATATCAGAATATTACACTTTTGGGCCATTTGAACCCATTTGCTGTTTAGGAGCTCTCAACTGGAGAGCAGTACATTTTGTGCATCTCAGGAAAAAGCAGTTCCTCTTGCCTCTTGGTGATATAGCCAAAATGCAGCAGCAAGAATTAAAGATTGATATCTACAGTGGTGGAATCTTTTTACCATCTTAATTTTAAAGATTAGCTACAGTAATCTGCTGTCATGGTAAATTACACAGAGAATAAATGCCTTTGTTTTGTCACAAGGTTATGACAAATTCAAGGCTGCATGGACTCAACCAGAATAGTTTTTAATATTAAATAAAAACCTAACAAAAGACCTTTACGCCGCACCCAACCTAATGATCTTATCCTAAGTGGAACATTTGTACAACGCAAACCAAACACTTTTTGGATGTTTTGGAATTACTGTGACTTTTCATCAAGTTTTGATTTTAAACACACACAGAAGTTATGAATAAAAACCCTGTCTTTTAGGGAACAAACTCCAAATGCCAATAAATGGCCCTTACATAGGGCATTGTCAGAAAATGACAGCAGGGCTTAGATACCCACTCTTAGCAAGATCAAACATTTTAACGGGATGGATTTAATTTCAAACACATGCACGGTGAATTTAACATAACTGCATTTTGAATGACTGAACGGGTTACATATTATAAAAAAAATTTTTAGTAGTTAATTATTGTTGTGTGGGTACGGAAGAGGATTAGGGCCACTTGTGAAAAATGTATGTGAGTTCTGACTTTATTCTCAGAAGTCTGAGATTAAAGTCGGAATTCTGACATATATAAATTCCCATACATTTTTTACCAGTGGCCCTAATCCTCTTCCGTATGTGGGTTTGTGTGGAAACAAAGAACTTTAAAAATTGTCTCAAGGATATATGAAGGAGCGGTTATTAAACAGAAAATCTGTTGAAATGGACCTGAAACATGTAAACTGACGTGTGAAGTCTTTCTGTTAGCCAACGTGTTACAACACGTCTCCTTTCAACATGTTTGCATGTGTTTGGGGAACAAACTGCAGCATTGGCCTTTCAGAGATAGGACAAACTCTTCTTTTAAAATTACTTTTCAAAGTTTATTTGAAGAAAAGAAACTTCAGGAAAAGACATGACTTCCTGTCATACACAGAGAGGACATAAGTTAGAGTAGCATGGCAGAAACAGCAGAGGAAAAACACATCGCCTCATGTCCGAGCCTGCCGGGAACGTTACTGTAATGTGTCCAGGTTGAAGCAGCGCTATGTGAATACCTGAAATGAACAACACGTGTGTTCTTCATTGTTGTGTAAGTAGGTTATTTAGTGGGGTAAGGGGAATATGAAAAAAGACTGAAAATATCCAAACAAAAAATTAAAGAACCAAGACGCATATGCATTAAACATAAATATTGTGATGCACATTAGTGTAACAAAACATTGCCTCTGTAAACATTATCTCCACCTAAGGTGAGCGTAATAATAAATCACCGCAGGCGCATATTTATGTGTACATAGACTTACAGAAACAACTGAAACTATTGTTAAGCTCTCCAACTAGCTCTAAAATTTAGGAATACACAATGCATCAAATGATTTTTTTTTTTAAGGATTTTCAAGTAGTGGTTTTCATAACAATGTTTACACGTTTTAAATGCTGCCCACTTGGCACTTATTTCAATGTGAGTCGGAAATCGTTATTTCCTCATCGGATATAGACTTAGCTCCCATCTTTTTTAGCCCGTTAAGAATTTCAATAATAACCACATTTTTTTCATTAAGTCAATACAGCCACTCATCAAGGCCTTGATGCAATAAGAGACACACACTTGGTACTAATGCACACACAGACCTCAGACGACATAGCATTGGGGGGGTCAAAACGGCTTTTCTGTTAAGAAGAATAAAAGTTTTTGTTACTGACTGACTGACATTTTCACATGTTAAAAACACTGCTCACGTCTGTAATCGTTATCGTCAGAGGAAAAACACACCCAAGGTAAACTTGTTTTTGATCTGTTGGGAGATGAAGTGAGAGCAACAATTGAACTCTCCTTTGCTTCTTTTTTCAGGGAACAGTGTGCAAGCTTTGGGAGTCGCTGTGGAAATGGAGGAAAATCCAGCTCAGCCTGAAGGATATTGAAGCTCCAATTTGCTGCCCAGTATTTCACATAAACATATAAACTTAAATAACAGCTGTAGCAGAAAGTGTGTGTGTGTCTGGGGGGCCGAGTGAAAAAAAAGCTCTAATCTGTGTTGCTCATTTTGTGACACTTTATCACACTAACACTGAAAATCCAGAGTCTGAGTGTTGTACTGATAAGGTTTACGTCCGTGTTATATATGAAAGAGTGCCTGACCTATGCGCCAGAAAACCCTCCTCAGCTCTGATGCACAGATTCTCACTGCTGTGGAAAGGTTGCAAATGCAGAATGCCCCCCTGTCCCCAGAAAATATCTACACCTGACATAGAGGCTCCACTGCTGTAGCTTTCAATTGTCTATATCTCGAAATTGAACATCAAGGATTGATCACTTGTGACAAGATACAAAGCAAAAACATCATCTCATGCCTTGGACCACCACACAGTAATAAGTCTTTCTACATTCTTAACACCTAGTGCATTGCATTCATACAAATGAAAATAGTTTTGAAATGGAAGATAGAAAACCACCTTCCAGAAAAAAATCCTCTGCTGAACCAAACCTGCTGACCATGCATTTATCTCTCTGCCACGAAAATCCAATTTGTAGATGACACTGAACTCTGACCACGCGCGCTCGCACACATACTGAACTTTCTTCTCTACCATATCACTTCATTATCATATTTTTTTCTTATTTTATATCTGAGTATTCACAGCAGTTCAAGTTTCTCCAGTTGAGAGACATTGGCTGACCTCCCTAGCCGAGATGAGTTTAGGCGGTCATGTTTAACTGGTGGGGGAAAAACATGACCCCTGACACTATCTGGAAGATTCAGTGAACTTTCTTTAATGTACATAGACGCCTTTAATTTTTGGATCACATCCACATCACGTTTTTCCTACACACACCTTGCATTTCTGTGGGTTCAGAGTAAAAGCAGGCAAACTGTGGGTGGATGTGCGTAAATCTTAAAAAACAAGGTAAAAGACATGTTTTACTCCACATAGTTACATTTATCTTCAAGGAATAATAATAGTAATAATTCAAAAAATACTATTCTGAAATCCATCTGCTTCAGCGTCTTTCTATAATCCTTTTTTTAAAGCACCTGTCCAAACAACACAATACTTCAATGACACACACACATACACCCACCTGTTGAGTCCCATCGATCAGACTTAAAGTAGAACCTCCAAAAAGTGGCCCCTTTCCCCTGCCTGTAGCCATGACAAGTCCAACTGGCGCCAGGTGTTTTTTTTGTTTGTTTTGTTTTTACAATTTCCCCCTGGCCGACAGTCTCGACCTCTATCCAGCATGTCAGCGGTAATTGGACCAAAGAGAAATACATTTACACACACTACTGTAGCATTAATACAACAGACTCCCACTCCACCGGACCATGAAGCGCTCATAAGAAAGAGCAGAGAGCAGGAACATGGGGCAGAGGGTGAACTCTCTCACAAGAAGCAGATCTGCAGAAGGTGGTAGCAGTGCTAGTAGTTAGAAGACCTTAAGCTTATTGACCTGCCCAGAAGTATGGAAATTCTGCAGAGGTAAAAGAAAAGAAAAAAAAATCTATCGCATTCTGATAAGCACCAAGAAAACGGAGAGGGATGCAAAAGGTAATTTGCCCCCTTTACCTAAATTCACATTTAAATTTTTGTTTTTTTTACTTTTTCAGATATTAATTATCAAGGATGTCATCACTTCAGGCATTTCAGGGGTCGATGACTACGTGACCTGACCAGTTGTCGCTGCGTCACAGGCGGCCCCCGGAGCGCTGATGCAGCAAGGCTACAGCTCCAGAAGAAAGGTGAAGTCATTGCTGTTGCCTGCTTCAAAGGGCTGGTTCATTGTTGATTTTGTTCTCTTTTGGTTATCCGAGGGCTGACAAGACATCAACGGTGGGTTCTGAGATCCAGTGTTAGCGAGGGAGGACGACAATGAGGAGTAGGAAGAGGGCAGGGTGTGGACCTCTACCAGCTGAGCAGGTTGCTTCGACCCAGAGTCATAAAGTAGACCTGGCTGGAGCCTCCAGACCGAACGGAGGCGAAGAACACCTGAAGAGGAGGGACAGACAAACAATAACACTATTAGTCTCTATTCACTCGTTTTCAGGTGCAGTTAAAATTTGAACATAAAGGAAACCTGAATTAATACACTAGTCATTTATTGTGGCAATACTAATGATATTCTGATCAAGCTTTTTTGTTAACAATCCCGAAACTGATAATGCATTATCCAAAATGTACTAAATCAGTAAAACTAATGTAGAAGACATTACAACACAAAAATATATATTAAAGCGGTTTAATTTTTTCACATATGGTGGTTGTAAGTAAATGATGGAAAGTACGGTTGTTGTTAAAGTTGCAGTGGATACTTGTTGATGATAACCTTTCAGCATATTGTAATAAAAAAAAAAAAACTACACTTCTGCACCTTCTCTTGGCTCTGTTTTATAATCTAGGATGGCAGAAAACTTTGGTTAATCACAGGTCGTTTAAAAGAAAGAGCGTTCCTATTGGCTGTTTTGTTCATGCGTTGCCCGTGTGAGGAAGAGGTCACACTACTTCAAATTCTAGCATTTTACCCACTGCCGCTTTCATGTAGACAATATTTAACTGATAATAAAAGAAATGTTGGTTCATGTCATGCGTATTGAGCAAGTAAATATGTAATTTCCCCTTCCCATCTTTGTTTGTGAAAAAAGTTTAAAACCAGGAGTTTGATTTACGCAAAACAATTGCATGAATCTATAAATAAAATGATCTTCAGTGTTACTGGACCTAATAAATGAATGCAGTCATGTAAATTAGAAGGACCTCTCAACACAGTTGTTTTTATATTACATTGCCCACTAATGACCAATCGCATATTTCCCAAAACTATATTGACTGAAATTGTGTCTTTGCTGAACAAACAAACTCGACAGATTAGGCCACTAATTGACTAAGAAAGGGCATTCTTAAAAATGTTTCTGGAAAGAAAACATATTCCCAGATACTACAGTAATCATTTCCTGTACACGCACAGCTAAAGAACCAAAGAGAGAAGAACAAATTTCTTTCAAAAACCTTGAGGAGTTTTATCTATAGTTACATCCGACAAGCTCTGAGTGGTAACTGCTGTGCGGTTTGTATGGTTAACAACCCGCTTAATAATAAAAATTGTAGGTGCGCCCCCTTTTTTTGTGACAGGTATAGCCATTTTCATTTTAAACAAAAACAAGTAGCAGCATTATCTTAAAATCTATCATTTAATTCAATCTGAGTGGCAAGGGGATATTTGAACTGAATCCATTGCGTCCTCTTAAATGCCCTACAGTGAGTCAAACATCGGGATCAAAAAACAAAAAAATGTCCTATTGTGTAGTGCATGGTTTAAACTTTTAATGTGTTGTGTTTTTGCCCCCCTTCTCAGGTGAAGTCATTGATGCCAGTAATGATGAGTAACTAATCCCACTTTACAGATCAGCTCAGAATGTGTTGTTGTAGGACGATATACATGGAGCTCTCACCTTGTCATTTCTTTCACAGAGAAACTTGAGTCTCTGGGCTCTCTTATGCATGAAGACGCCGTCCAGATGGCCGGTCTCCACCGAGCGAATCTCTATGGCCTTCTCTCCCCAACCCATGATCTGGTTGGAACGAATGTAGGCTACACAGAGGTATTTGAGTTAATCGATATATTGATTGCTGTAAAGCTTTATATGTGTGTGTGTGTGCAGCTACAGGTCAAATGATTGGGCAAAACATATTAGCTATGTGCACGTGTTAGCTAATGGTTAATCAATGATCAACAGATCATCATAAAGAATTCAATCTATCAGTGATATATTAACCAATAAATAATGTGCACAGTTAACATAGAGGAAGAAACAAACTCATAGTCCAATTATTACATAATTTAAAAAAAGAAAAACCCAGGACTAATTAGTTTTCTCTTCCTTTTCTAATCTTTCTTTTTGTTTTGGGAAATGCTAAATGAGTTAGCCTTTTCAGGCTGGTAAATATTAAATGTAACAACCTTAGGAAGGGAAAATCCTCCTTTGGTGAATATCTTTGATATGTTGCATACAAGATGTGAAGAGGGTTGGTGCTGGGAGTTGTGATGCATAGACAAATGTATGAAGAAAAACTGTAAGCTATGTGTTAGTGTAACTTCCCCCCCCCCGACTCACCCACTGAAGTTGGCATCTCCCCCCACTGCAGCACCACATCTTTGGTGATGCGCCCATAGGTGTTCACATAAACACCTTCGTCCTCGTAGCACACCAGCAGCTCAATGCCGTCAGTGTTGGGCAAGATGATGATGGCGTGAGACTGGATATTGGTCTGGATCTGCAGGGACACATAACACCAACATGGTGTCTGCTGAGGACTTTCTTTGAGACTTTATTTAAGGGAAATTATTTAACTGCCTTTTTGACATCTATGATCAACTACAGCAGCAGAACAATACACAAGACAATCAAAAATACATCTATTCAAAATGTTGAATTTATATTAGTTAATACCACGAAACTTAAAAAAGGTTTTAATTCAGGGCTGCACGAAATGAGGAAAATATGCTGTATGCAATATGGTTGTTGAAAATTGCTTGTTGAATTTGAAAAAACAAAACAAAAATATATTTCCATTATAATTTTATTGAACGAATTAAAAAAGCACCATTGAAAAAGAATGAGAATGGTAGTTTTCTACTAATACTCTCTTATCTCTAAGTGTCTTTCACATAGTGTTTATTGCGCAAGTTAATATAGCCCTCCTGGAAAAAGTTGGTAATTCAAGGCCCTGAAAAATATAGCAACAGTGAAGAGTCAGTCTGAGAAACTTGACAAAATCTTGCCATTAAAGAACTAAAATATCATTTGAAGAAATGAAACAGCAAACCTGCATTTGAGATATTATGCACGTGTGTTCTTACGTGTGTAGGCAGGTAGATGTCATAGACAGCCCCAGAGTCAACGTCCACAGCGTGGAAGCCTGAAGATGAGCCGTAGATAACCTTTAACCTCTGACCCTCCTCCACAGTCAGGTCCACCAGCAGGGGCTTGTGCACCAGGTCACCGAAAGACTGAAGCACACACATCAGAAAAACTGTTTTTTTCCCCTCTTGTTTAGTCAGCCGTCAGAAACTTGAGCCTCAGATTAGTAAATATTTGCCAGGGCCGAGGTTGTCAATGTTGACAGCAAGCTGTACAAACAGTTTTCTGTTATTCTGTAGTTTAATCAACACATGAATAATGCAACTGTGAATTTAATTGTTGGCCTGTTTTAAACCTTGGCATTAACATGAATTCTGGATAATAATACAGCACAAAGAAAATACATAATTCAAGTGTAAAGACATTGCAGACACAATCAAGTTTAAATTCACTGAAACAACTTTAGAGATGTAAAACTGTGTTTGTCATCATTAACAACAAAGGATAAGTTCAGACATTCCTCAGCTAACACTGACTCACCTTGAAGGCCATGAACTTGTGGTAGGGCTTGGGTGCCCAGGCGTAGACCTCCACTGAGTTCTTCAAAGCCAGAACTAAGAATTTGATCCTCTCATATTTCACTGGGGAACAAGTCATAAAGAAACACTGTAAACAATCCAAATACAGAATAATTCCCTTGCATTTGTTAGTCCTATTTTTTTTCTGGATTGTTACCAAAAGCATTTAGAAAGAAACCGATTAATTCATGCAATCTAATTTTATTTAATATATTTCTCTCAAACACAACGTGTGCATGGCATTCTCTTCTTCTTGGGGATAAATGAGTAATTTACTGTGCACTGTAAATATGAGAGGAAGAAAGGGTTAAACTTATAGCCATTTAGAACTTTAACAATGTATCTTAGTTTTCAAAAAGTCCCAACATTGCTCCTTGACCAAACATCTGTAGAGGAGTTTTGAGAATCATTCAATCGAAGTTTAGTATTTCTAATGTGCAATAAAACTAAACCAGATTTTTTTTCTTTGGAAAGTCCTGTAATTTCCAAAAGTGTTTGTCAAAGTCTGCCAGCTGTAATTCAAAAAAATTAAAAACTGACAAGGTATTGATGGACATGCATGAAGACAACCACAAATGGATTTCCCGATTGACAGCTCTGATCAATGTTGAGGGGTTTCCAACAGGAAGTGCTGGCACTGCCATTAGCGAGGACATTCTGAACTATAGACACATCCCCTCGGTCATTCCTGCCGCACTATTACTTAATCAAGGGCTTTCCTTTTTATACTTCACTTCCATCCATTATCTGTGGCATGCATGTGTAGTTCACCTGCACTCACTCTTGTATCTACACTGAGTTTGTAAACTTAAGATTCCCTCATTTGAATCCAGATGTAACTGGGTTTAATTCAGATGGGAATCATGCACTCATAACAAAGCAGGGACAGTTAGCTGAGCAGATACCATTGTTTTAAAGCTAAAAAGATGACATGGTTTAAATAATAGTTTAAAACGGTTAAACAAACATAAACTGAACCCTCGTAGGGCTTAAAGCTTAAATTGATTGCCTTCCTATGATAGTTAACAGCAGAAACAGACAGAACAAATGGAAATAAAGAGAAGAGGACATGACTAAACTAAACCAGGAAGTTGCCTGTAATGGTAATCATCTTAGGCCTCGGGGATGCCCAAACATAACCATTTCAGGCATCCATCCAACTCGCCTACATTCCTAATATTGCTGTTTATTAACAGGCTTAGTATGCAACCTACCAACGTTGTAGTGGACACAGCCCTCCAGGTCTCCTACGGTGGTCCAACCCTGTTTCTTCTCCACCTCAGGGTCATTGTGGAGAATCTTGTTCCTCAGCCAGGACAGGTAGTACACACGGAGCTTATTCTTCTTACCTGTCATAGATTGAGAAAGGTGAAATTGTGTTATATGTATTTTATCAACAAACTCCTTAAGAATGGGTAAAGAGGCACAAAACATATATGTGCTGTTTGTTTTTTTCTTAAATCTGGTATTTGCTATTAAAACATGTTTGCATTTATGATTTTAATCTTCTAATGGGGATGTGGTCAGTCTATGCATACCCTGATAAAGGCTGCAAGCTGATCTCTCAATAAAGTTGTTCTTTATACGAAGTGTAGCAGGAGTTTTGGCCTCTTTAGACTTTTCATTACTGCTATTCAAAGTAATCCTAAAAGCCACTTAGAATGTTCTTATTGGCTGCTGTGTGCTGGCTGAGATTTTATTCTACTGTAGTCTGCCATGATTCTCCATTTTTTATGTAACATACATCTGATTGACTGCATTCTCATCTTTACTGTTGCTAAGATCCGTCTAGATATATTACATTTAATATATTCAAAGACAGTGATGGGATTTTTCACCTCCGTGCTGCATGTCTGCAGTGTTATGCAACATTTTGGGAAGTTTGTGGCTGTGTGGGTCAAGATGGGACAGAACAACATGCAAAGGAACACTGTGTGGGTGTGTGTGTACACATGCCATACATAGATACAGAAAAAAATGGCCAGCTGTACCTCTTTTTACTATGTGTATAATTCCAAATAATAATAAAGAAAATAGATTTGCTTTGTTGAGTGGTAGGATGATATAAGAATGGTCTGATTACTAGTTTGTTGATACTTAGGTAGATTTACATAAAAGTAATGCTTTTCAGTCAGTAGAACAGTCAATAAAGAATTATCTGAGCTCCCTGCCTACACCAGTCTATCTATATCTTGCCAGTGTCATTATGAAACACAGAGTTGAAAACTGAAAACACTTACGTTTTTAAACAATTTCTTTTAAGTTGAACATTATGTACATATTCTTTAAGCTAGTGGAGATTGACATTGAATTAGATTTGAGCTGGAATTGGAATTAAAAACAGTGCCAGTGCTCTAAACCACTAGGCTTTAATGTAACATTTACTGGTATGACCACTGTACATCCCTAAGTGGGGAAAAAAGCTAACTGCTAAGTAGTGTTTCTACAATAATGAAATCCAGTAATCCATTACTTTCACAGGTGAAACATGTATAATATATGGTTATGGGATAAAAGACAGACATGCTAGTATTTTACACTAATGAGAACAGGTGCAATTCCATCACTGAATTTGATCTGGAAATGTAATATTAAGCCATCTGTTAAACATCTATGTGTTACTAAACCCAAAAGTCCCCAGGAAAAAGACACTAAACTATCGCCACTGTAGGTTGTGTCTTCTGACAATCCGTCAAGTCAAAAGAAATTCTGTAAGGATCGGACCTAAAGAGTACACCACAGTCATGCATTTTTACATCCCCCCCCGATCCCCTGCAACCACTTGCTCTGTCATAAGAAATTGTGCATTTTGAGAAAATTGATAACACTAATGCTTTCATTTTATTTTTTAAGATTTTTGTTGTCTCCTAGTAATCTGATCACAAAATACATTACATATTTTAACCTCAAACACAGGGGTGATGCAACTTTCCGTGACGTGTATTTTTTACAGCACCACAACCACGTTTCATGAAAGGAAATCGACGCATGTTGCTCTGTGGCATTTACTTTCATCATGGAACGCTCAAGTGTGTGTCAGAGTTACATATTGTACACACTCAACCAGCCGAGATTTACTCAACATCCGTTTAGCTCCAAATATATCTGTTGTGACACACTGACTACACAGCCTAAGTGTGAAAAATTGAGAAAGAGGAGAAGTAAGAATATGGATAAACTTTCAATCTGAGAAATCTTGAAACTCAACTGTCTGTGTGTGTGTGTAAAAATATACATGCAACAACAGATGCAGACACGCGCACTTTGTCTGAGAAATTGTCAGATGAACCAGGTTTTAGTGTGTATTTGCAGGTGTGTGTGCAAGTGCCAGAAGGAGAAGTTGACCAGACAAAACACACACATTTTAGCGTGACAGTCCTTTATGAGCAGTCCTTTATGAACAGTGCTTTATGAACAAAGCAGGATAAACAGAATTTAAACAGTTTTTCATTTTCATAATTAACTGAAAGTATATTTAAATTTATGTTTATTTATGTGCACTTTTTTGGATGCACAAGCATCTGTGTATGTGTCTCAATCTCATTGATCAATTCTTCATCCCAGTGGGACCAATCTGTGTGCATAAAGTACAATAAACCTATCCTTAAAATGTGTGCAATGTGTGTGTGCACCTGTACCTGATATAGTGACCAGGACATTGAGTCCCTCCAGGACGTCCATCTGCTGGAAGCGTCGTCGGTTGATCAGAGGGTAGACTTTCCCCTGACCGCTGCGATCCAACAGCATCAGGCCACTCTCTGTGCCCACCAACAGGTTCACTCCTACACACACACACACACACACACACACACACACACACACACACACACACACACACACACACACACACACACACACACACACACACACACACACACACACACACAATGTAGCTTTATCAAGACTTTGCTGCCCCCTGGTGGTAAAGACCTTTTTTTTTAAATACAACATTGCATGCTCAAGCTTTTCTGATGGACATTGAATATAGTATTTTTAAAGTTTTTTGTTGTTGTTGGCATTTTGGGATTTTCTTTGATAGGACATCTTAGATATGAAAGGGAAGCGAGAGAAAGAAGGACATGCAGCAAAGGGCCACAGGTCAGAATTAAACCTGCAGCCGCTGCGGCGAGGACTGAGTCTCTGTACATTGGGCGCACGCTCTACCAGGTTCACTACCCAGGCTCCCCTGAATATAATGTTTTTTTTACAAGATACTTAATTATTGCATGTTATGAAGCAAAAAAGATAATATAATATGTTAAACCTGTAAAAAATATGCTTAGATAATTATGAAAAAAAAAAACTAACTTATCGTTGTAATCTATATCTTACCCCATAGCGCAGCACACAGGATCTCAGAGTTGAACCTCTTCTTGTATTTGCGGATCTCTGGCGTGTCGCTCTGCGGGCGAGTGTTAACCGGGTTAACGTTGACCACGGAGCCTTTCCGAGATGGGTCGGCCCTCAGCGCCTCTGCTAGTCGAGCGTCATTCCCGTAGCCTAAAAGGTCAAAGGGAAGGGCATAGGTAGGACGATGTAGGATGTAGAATTTACCGGGCAGGGTGGGGGTCAGTCAAATGGTCAACATTAGAAAGGTGGATGGATCTCCTTTGTTTGCCAAATATTGTTATTAATAATTGCTTCATATTATTAATAATAATAATAATAATAGTTCTATTATTGCATCACATTATCATGGTATCGGTGTCAGAAAGAGGATCATTCTTCTCTCTGCCTCTCTTAAGTTGCCAGCTGGACTTAAAACATCTGTAAGAAAATCTAAACTCATCAAATCAGTGATTAAATGCAGACTGAACAAGTCTGAGGTAGTGGATCAGAACACCAAAGTCCTTAAAGCTGAAAAGATCTGGCCTCGAAGATGGCCGATCCTCTGAGGGATGATGGGAACAGGAGGACTGCCTTGATAAGAACACTTTGCAGCTTACTGGGGCAGTTTGCAACAGTCAACACTACTGTACTTTATGTAAAGTGCCCTAAGATAATGTCTGTTATGATTTGACATTATAAACAAAATAAATTGTAATACTGATTGGTCAGATGCAAGGTTAATAAGAAACTACATATTGAGTGGGAACTGAAATAAAGCAACTGTTCTAGATTTATTAACTTCTGATTTTCCAAAACGTAATGTTCCTTAGCCTGAGGTGCAAATGGAAAGCCGCATCATATCTCTCCCAGCAGTCACAGGGGGACGGGACTTACCGACGTTGTTAAGGGCGCTGCCGGTGGATGTAGAGACTTGAAGGAGGCGTGGGTCGATGAACGGAGTGAAGGAGGAGGAAGACTTGTGTTTCTGCATGTTGTTACTAGACTGGCTCTACAGTGAGATAAAATGAGATTTAGTGATTTAGCCAGAATATCACAAATCAGAATGTGCTATTGTTTTTAGATCAAAAATGTATCTACAGCACCGTATGCCTAGAAATAAAAATGAATGTAAACAATTGACAAGACAATGTTGTCAAACAAGCAGACAAACTAAGGTACTTCTGATGTATTGCATGCAAATACAATGGGCATTCAATTCAGAGGGTAACATTTTAAATACTGAGGAAAACGGCAAAAACAATGCTTGGGGGTAAAACATATGGAGTGCTGGTTGCAAACAGAACAAAAGGAGAAACAAAAATGCAGTTTAAAAAAAAAAGAGAAGTATTTCCATGGGAACATACTTGCCGTTGTGCTCCTAACTGCCCTGTTCGCTATGATCTATTGTCTGGGGACTGTGAGAATATGACTCGTTTGCTGAAAATAGGCAACATCAAGGATTACAATGTTTGGGGGAATGTTTGTTAGGACACTATAACAAAAAAGCTCTAAACCAGAGGTAACATGTCTGTGATCTTAAATACAAAACTCCGTGAGAAACAAAGGGACTACAGCTGGAAGTAAGTTTGATCTTTTCTTAAGTCGAAGTAAGTGCAAATACATACAACACACTCAACAGGATGTTCACAGGGCAAAAAAACTATCTGCTTTGTTCTACAACATACTTGACAATTATCCTTCAAATGCAGGCATTCACCAACACCACCATTTCTCTGCAGAACGTATGTCCGTAGAGAGAAAAAAAGCAAAACATGAAATGGTGAAGGGGCCATAAAGGGCTGGAGAAGGCTCACCAGAGCAGATGGCGACCAGCAGATGGCGGCCTACATGTGGCTGTTTGTGACGCTCTGAACTTACACGTTTGTGCCGCCTTATAAGCATGTATTTAGCTGAACTAGTTAATACTGCAGAGATTGTCGACAGGGGGTCCCCTTAGGGGTCCTCAAAGTCAATGAAGGGGGCCTCCTAATTATTGTGGATTTTTGAAAATTCTTTCAAAAATTAAAAGTCTTAACATAAATGCCAATTATTATTAGCCAATTTAAATCCCCACTGATATATAGGTAAGTTAGTCACTACAGTAGCAATCCAGAGAAACAGTAAATCCTAAGAATTCACTGGGCCACATGTATGTGTAATATTAAAAAAAGATTTTTAAAATCATGCGACAATTATATTTGTAATAGCTTAATATTCTATGCACTAAGGTATGTATAAAACCTTTAGGCCACTTTTCACCCAGTTTGATATGCAACTTAATTTTATACAATATTAGTAGTTGGGGGTCCTTGATGTCTCTCTTTCAACTTAGGGGTCTTTTGGTTTTAAAAAACCTTGAAGACCTCGACTGTGTTCCTAATTATGGCAGGCCAAGATGATTTCAACCTCTTTGCTCCTCCTATTCAAGATTACACAAGACATGGTGTCCATGTTGGGGCTGGTCGACATACTGTACCTCTATTAGGATGCTGAGCTTGTCCAGGGGACTCTGAGGGGACATGGTGGAGGGGCTGGTAAGGCTGGAAGAGGAAGGGGAGTTGGATGCAGAGGAGGAGGGGGAGGAATGGTGGCTCTGCTGGATCAGGTCTGGGAGGTGGTGGATGCGTCCAGCAAAGCCATTCCTGTCTGAGTGCTGTGGTGGGTGGTGGTGGTTGTGATGATGATGATGGGGGCTGGGGGTGTGGTTGCCAAGGCCCAGGCCCGACACCGAGCCAGGACTTGGGGCAAAGCCTGCAAGCAGCCCGGGGGTTTGAGCTTGGCCCGGGCCGGGGCTCGGACGCTTTCTGTTGTCACCTGCACTCTGGAAGTAGAAAGAGGGGTAGACGACTGTGGGTCTAGATGTGTTCCTGATGAGTTCAGGGGAAGGGAAGGTGTTAGCTAGATCAAAGGGCAAGCTACAGTGGCTATTCTACAGGCGGAAATAAAACTCTTGTTAGTAGCCAATCATTTTGTATGTAATATGGTAATTTTGTGGTGTTTATTGGTACAAAATGTAAGTGATGCTATAACTTTAAAGAGTCTAAATGGATTGAAAATGTAACAAAATCTGAATAAATGTTTATCAATTTCATAAATCCCAATTATTGAATCAGCTACTTGTCTTCATGTAGGCACAAATCAACTCTTTGAGGTTTTATACCCAATCTACGCTTCTACCCTTTGTAGCATTGAGGTACTCACTACTGGCCAAAAAGTATACAAAAACAGAATATGATCAACACAACATACAAACAGAATGGAAAAACACTTGGGGTTTAAATAAAAAAATACACAACAGAACAACTTAAAGTTTGTGGCAGATGATTGGTTTGTTTGTATTGTTGTCGTTTTTTCTTCATTTCAGCCAGTACCTGTCTGACGATCAGCGTGCTGTCTTTGCAAGGCGTTGAGCCTGCATCGCTCTCGCCTTCATCGTGAACGATCATGGTTTTCACTGATTCTGTTTCACCATTACTCAGCCTAGAAGAACTGCAGGAGAGAAGAAGATCTATTTAACACACGCATTCTGTTTTTTGGCTGGCTGCAATTTGGAAAATAATTTTGGGAATGCCGATTCAACAGTATTCACATACATTTTCGACCCAGGTGTGATGCCCCAGTCCAGGCTGGTCCTTTTCATGACGTTTTGTTGACATATTACACTTGGATATTTTAATGGCTTTTTGACATACTGTGCTATCACTGTTTTCAACAAAATCTTTTGGTGACACCCTGTTTCAGTGGTTAACATGGTTGCCAACAGACAACCAGCAAGTAGTCTCTGCAGACTCTGACGCAGGTTTGAAACCCAGTCCAGGCTAGCACTTTTAATGATATTTAAACATACTATACTATGCTATACTTTGGCTTTTTTCGACATACTATACTGCAACCTTTTTCGAAATACCACACTATGACTTCTTTAAATCACTTTTTTACACTGAACTTTTTCAACATACTATGACTTTTCTCAACATACTGTACATACTAGGACTTTTTAATCACTTATTTCAACATACATGCTATGACTTTCAATCACTTTTTTGACATACTATACAATGATTTGTTTGACATAATATACTATGACATTTTTGTTTTTAGGATTTTTTTGGCCCATTTTAGGCCTTTATTTGATAGGATAGCTTAAACATGAAAGAGGATAGAGACGGGGAATAACACTCAGCAAATAGGTTGGAATTGAACTGGCGGCTGCTGCAGCAAGGACAGAGCCTCTGTACATGGGGTGAACGCTCTACCAGCTACGTTTTTTTCGTTTTTCGACATACTACACGTTTTTTTTACATTTTATACCACAACTATGACTTTTTATCACACTTTTAAATATGCTATGACTTTTGTTTGGCAAACTATACTTTTTTAAACCATGTTTTCAAAATACTTTACTATGACAATTGTGGACATACTATACTGACATGCTATGCTATGATTCTTTTCAACATACTATATTGTGACTTTTTTTTAATCACTTTTTGGACATACTATACTATGACTTTTTTTCTTTAACCTTAAATCTCAAAATATTTTCATTGGTATTGTTCAACATGTCAATAAAATTCATAAAACCAGTAATTAAAACCATTCCCACTTCTTACACAATTATGCCAACAATCCATTTCAGCTTTAGCAATTTAGCTTTTCCGTCTTCACCAGCATTTTCTAGTTCTATCTTGTTCCACACTGGAATTTGACATCATCCATTACCCTAATCTAATGGAGTTTGTTACAGACTAGTATGAGATCAGAAGTTAAAGTTGTGTACATACACAGCTTTAGAGTCCTCCGGGCCAGAGGTTGACTCTTCGCCTGCTTCCTGGTCTACCTCTTCATCGTCATCTTCATCAGTGGTGTCTGAATCTTCACCACTGGAGGATGAATAATCTGTCACCTTATTTGGGGGACGAACGTCATCCACTGCACGTAGCTCCTTGGCCAGAGCCGTCAGGTCCTAAAGGAGGTCAAAAGGTAAAAATCTCAAATGTCATTGTATCTCATGGTTTTCTATTTTTCTCCCTCTGTTGGCATTTTTTCCATTCATCTGGGCATTTTATATGCAAGGTGTTAGCTAGGAAGTCATAAGATTTCCGTTAATCTTCCTTTGGAAAAAAAATGAAGCCGGAAACGGGAAGCTGCAGAAGAAGAAGAGTGGTTATAGAAGTACGCCAGCCAATGAGAAGCCAACGTGAGAGCAGCAAAGCCAAGAGATGAAGCGAGGAACAAAACATCATAGAGCTGATGCTCTTCAAACTACTGTAGGTAGTTAATTAATTAATGGTTAGTGAATTAATTTTAATAATGAGAAAATTATTACAGCTGCAAAGATGAAAAAGTATAACAGTATACTTAGGTTAGAGAAAGCATGAGTTAAGAGGGTCACCGCTTAGGCAGAAAGACCAGTGGAGAGAAAGCAAGCCATAAGTGCAGAAAACCCTTCAGCCAGTGAGCACAATCCAAAGATGAAACAACCATTTCACAAAGTCTTATCACTTCACTCTGTAGTGCAGGTGATGTGCAGGTTACATGACGCAGTACAAATGACCCAGTTTATTATCATTCACACAAGGAAAAAAATCTCCCATCAGGCCAAGTCAAACGATCATGTAATCATGACTATACAAACAGAGTTCTAGATCTAGACCTATCCCAGCTAGCGAGCTACAGTACTGGCTAGTCGGCTTTGAGTCAACTCTCACCGCTGGTCTGTTTGGCCTGACCAAGTCCTTCCTCTCCTCTGGTTTTTTCCCAGCATTCTCTGGCCGTTGGAGGGGTGAACCCTCTGATTTGGAGGAGGCTGAAGGAGGTGGAGGTGAAAAGTTCAGTTTATTCTAAAAAGTGATGAAAAAAATCCAAATGTGTATGCATGTTTGTGTTTTGTGCAGCTCCTTGACAAAAGTGGAATTTACTTTAGCACAACATTTTTATGGTGCCATTTCAGTTATATTGTCCACCACCCGTATTTTTCTTAGTGCGGATTTGAAATATGTGTGGACTCACAGCGGGCCCTGAATCTTTCTCCAGAGCCGCAGTGAGAACCGGGCTGAGAGCTGGAGTTACTGGAGCTGCTGGAGGAACTGGAGCCTCCGCTGCCACTGTTACTGGTTGGTCTGGGAACCAGTTTCTCCACTCGCTCCCACAGCAGCCGAGGCTCTGCTGCACTGTAGGGCCAACAAAAACCGGAGTCAAGAAAGTTAGAAATGAAGCCCTTGTAGAGATACTGACAGCAGAAGTGCTGTTGCACTAGTGACTGTACTATGTAATCAAATTTTTTTTAAAGTGGGTAGGTTCTTTATTCTGACAGAAACAAATATTTTCATGATGTTAAAGGTGCTCTAAGCGATGTTGGGGGACATTACTCCTTGTTGACGTTTTAAGTATTGTCAAACTAATTGAGACTAGCTTGGCCCTCCCTCCTCCTCATCCTGTCCTCTCCCCCTCCCCCTCCCGTTTCTGCTTTGTTCACCAACCCCCCCAACCCCCACCCCCAAATCTTGTCCGTTATTGGCTGGAACACCGTTTGTGTATGATTCGTATTGCAGGTAAGTACAGTTAGTTTTTGTTGCCGTTTGACCCTGGATTGTCTACAGAGACTGCATGTTTTTACCGTGTGTTCTGAGGACTGGAAGCTCGCGCATAGTAAGGAAATGTTTGTTGTATGTGAAAACAAATGTTGTAGATTATAAGAAGGATGACATCACTTAGAGCACCTTTAAAACCGAATATTTTGGGCTGGCTCGTGGATCAGAATGTCCCTAAATTCTTTTAAAGTAAAGTAAAAATTTGGAGCCAGTGTGAAAGAGCTGTAAATGGGGAAATAATTAATATTGACAGATAGCAGAATAACCAAGTATTTTGTTTAACATTAAAAAAACACTTTTTACTGACAGTGATTATATTTAAAGTCCAAGATGAGGAATACAAATATGCTAAATAAGTAATTGTACAGTAAGAACAGAGTATTTAAAATCCCCGCAGGGTGAGAGATGACAGGGAATTTCATGAGATGTTTTGTGGTGTACTGTATCATAAGGTTAGACAGCTTGCACTATTACATAAACCCTTTCACAATTTAAAGTTAAATCTATCTCTAAAACAAGGCAAGTGTTTGTTTGGCAGAAAGAGTTGTTGAGAAAGTCTTTTTTTTATGTGTTTTAATAACATAGTTGAAAACAGCAACTAGCAAATAGATATTTCCATCAAATAGTTATTAATAAATGTTATACAGAGTTCTTTATTTATTTATTTATTTTGATAATTCTACTGATATCCTTTATATTCATACATACAACAGGCATGTTACACCATGCAAACTCTATTCTAATTTCCAAAGAAACACAGAATCATACAAATCAGAGGGGTATGTCAGTTTACCTGGCAGAGGGGCGGTGCACAGCATGGCTGCCGTGTGAGGCGTTGCCATGGTGATGAGGCGAGTCTCGCCTTGACAACACCGGGGACCTTGATGTAGTCCTTACAGGAACCTTTTGTGATAAAGACAGTGACCAGCTCACGCATAAACAAACACTCTGTGTGCAAGAATGTGCTTGAAAGTGCAGTGAATACACAAAATACCCAAAACATACTGCCTAACACTCCTAGTTCACTCTATCCTGCTCAAGACCATTCAAGTGGCGGCTAACGCTTTTAGCTTATTTAGCAAATAATCAATATTCACACAGAGAAACATTAGTTTTCAAACTCAAAAGTCAGCAATGACATAAACCCAATCAAAAACTGCAACTATGTAAATTAATTAAATCTCTGCATCTAATGAGCTTTGGATGTCTAATATGGCTGCACTTTTAACTTAATGTAGAAGGACGCTGTCTTATCAAAATCTGAATGCTTGCTTGCAGAGTGAATCAGCAGACCGAGAGAATGCAGAACTTAATTCCACTCAAAACACCTGTCCTCCAGCAACTAAACCGCCTTCCCCGCCCCAGAGCACCATTGTAAAACAAAGCTATCACACCAGTAGTCACGAGTCACACCTTTCCCCCTTTCAGAATCACATGTAAAATCCGTAAAGCCAATGCAAAACATTTGGGAGCATCCAAACACAAAACAGCAGAGCAGAACAGAGCTTCCAGGCACAGCAGCCAACATTATTCTGCTAGGTTAAGAAGTTTAAGTCAGGGGCAACATGGAAACAATATGGTCTGATGTTAATGAAAGGTCCATCCTCCCCTGGTAACATGCTTTCCCTGTATTTTTTATACTTGTGACCCTGGTTTACCTGATGCTTGTGGAGGCATTAATGTTGTATTAAAAACTACATTCTACAGTTACAGAACATCTTGACAGGGTTGTGGTTCAGGCCTGGCAGCCATCCTGTTTATAACGCATGGTTTCTTTTTCTGGTGGGCAACTAACTTTAGCTCTGTAGGCTGGATTTAGATCCGTCTTAGTCTTTTGGATTCTGACTACCCACATTCGTGGGTTTTATCTCATAGCTTTCCTATCTTCCATATATTTAGCTGTAGCGTCTACCACATTGTACATTCAGGTAAGTTTTCTAAATGCAGAACTCGCACCTTCTTTGCTTATTTTTCTCTCCTTCTGCAGTTATTTCTGTCCTTTTGTGGCCGCAACGTTAAAGACTAAGTTAATCTAGTGAGGGAAGGAAAAGCAACACGACATAAATTGTCATAACTTGTACTAGTGTTTAGCATTGTCACAGACCCAAGGACTGGGTTATAAAGAGGACACAGACTGATTGTTGTGGGTCATATTAACAGTGAGCTACCTCTCTTTATGTCAACTCTGAGTCACCCAAAGTGTCGCTAACTTCCTCTTTATCTGGATATCCTGTGTATCGGGGGAATAGTTTACCACCAATGCGATTGTCTCAGGAAACCTGCTTACAGTACTTCAAAAACTGGTATGTTGATTCAATTAAATCATCTATAATTCCGCTACAATCTTTTTTTCTGCGCCACAAGAAGAGAAAAACCAAAACATGAATTATTGATAGCATAAAGAATCAGGCAGATGGTGGGAAGCTAAAGTAATAAGTTCAGGATGAAGACAGTTTGATCTCTACTGCCGCCCGACTACACCAGGGATCTTTCTTCCTGTCCTTACCCTGGGCGGGACCTCCTCTGAAGGGGCCGCTTCACGGGGTGAGGGCCTATGCTGCGAGTAGGGTTGTGGGTCAGTGCGTGCAGGCGTTGATGATGAGGAGGATGGTGATGAAGATGGAGGGTGAGGGTGTTCCTGGCTGTTGCGAAGGTGAAGATTTTCAAAGCTAGGGGCGAGCGGCTCGGTGAAGGAGTGCGACTGCGACACAGCAGACAGGGTGGTAGCGGAGGAGTTTGACGCTGCCACGCTGCCACTGCTCTTTAAAGCAGCCAGATGGGAACGGACCTTACAGACAACAAAAACACATTGGGGGAGGCCGGGTCAGTCTGCATGCAGTGCACTCTAACAAGGACAGGGGCTTCTCGGTATCTTTAGGTTTTTTTAAGATTGGAGCCGTACGGGACCATAAACTGTTCCAAAACGCTTTGAAGAACACTGACATGCAGCTTTTACGTTATCCCTTTTCAGACATGGAATATGTAGCATCACTAGCTTCATCTATCTGTTATTGTGAAGGATGTTTGTCATTATAAAATAGCTCTTCGTTATGGTTTCTTTCAAACATGACAACAATGTAACGGAAACAGCCACATTGCTTGTGCGATATTTGGCGGCTAGTTTGCAAAAGAGATCTGTGGATGTAATGATATTAGGGAAAAATTAGTGTTGCCGGTCTTCTCGCTGGCTGCATCAGTAATTAATTTGAAAACTTACTTTGACATGGAAATCTTAATAATCAGAGAGTGAATTATTTAGCCTTTTTTTTTTTTTTTAATAACGTCCAACTGAGCATTGAAGGACAAGATATTAAGTTGGGCCTAATCCCCATTGGCTGACATGCGGTATCTAAGGTGTTTGGCTGGATATTCACAAATATTAGCCCTGCAGTTGGCATGGATGAAAATGTAGAGATTAAAGTTAAGTGATATATTTATTACATAGCTCTTAAGAAGAAGGAACAAGATGTACATTAAATCTCTTTTGGTGTATGTAAATTCATGCTACTGCAGCGTCTACGTTAATCTGACGGCTTTCAGACATGACGCCGACATATAAAACTGCCATCGCATTTACAGAACGAGGTCCATGTCTGAAAGGGGGTAGAAGTGATTTTTGATTGCTTTGGAGAAATAAGTTCTCCAAAAACTTGGAGAACTTATTTGTCTCTGTAGCACAGTGTAGTGTAGCCGAAAGGTGTGGCTCCAAATAATAGCGACAAAGAACCCACATTTGTAGAGTGCAATCAGAGGACAGAAGCAACGCTCTCAAAATCAAAGTACATGCACGTCGTACATTTTGTCACTGAGGCTGCACCTTTTGCGTTGAAGTAACAGGGCAAAGTGAACTCCACTGTAAAAGCAATTCTGATCATATTTTAATTAGTTTTTTGGAAGCCTGAGATACAAATGGTACTGAACATGCTTTTCTGAGAGTAACAAAGAGGAAAACAAACAAAAATAAAAATAAAAAGCACAGGGAGTGAACAGAAAGATGAAGTGGATCCTGAGACAAATACTGGTCAGACTCTTAGTTTTGACTCATTTTAAACTGTACTAAATTAAGATCATCATTAATTAATTGGTTTGTTTATACTGTAAGTCATTTTTGTGTTCAACTTGTTGCATGTTTAGTATAATTGATTGGAATATGGCAGTGATAAGAATTAAGAATACAACTCCCTAATAACAAGGAGCCTCTTTTCAATATCAAGTACAAACCATTCACATTCTTTTAATTTCAGCAAAAAGACACACTACATGACACACTATGTGTAACTTCAAGACAGTTTAAGGCCTTGAATTGGAAAGATGTTTTCCAGAGAGTCTGTCTAAATTTCTAATCTTTTACTCAGATGTTTATTTTGTAGTAAAACTTTTTGTTGTTTAGGGTTAGTCAACAAGAGTCCCACTCATGTTCATCCTCAGGAGGATTCAGCCTCACCACTACTGCCAAGCATGAAGATGAACTGTAGTATAAGGCATGAACACAGGCTGGCATGCAAACATACATGTAGGCAGAACCACGCACAGGTTTAAAGCATACTTGTCTGAGGCAAGAAAGCTTATGACTTTGACACTGCGGTCCACATTCCTTCTGGGTTTCTTTTACAATATCCATGACCCCCATTAAACAAGTTGCTTTAGTTTTTTCAACGTAACCGGACCTCAACTGTGTTTGAACAGAGAATACTCCATGACTGCAGCTTCTTTTGGTCATTTGGAAGTTAAAGTAATGTAGGTCAGACGGCAGTTTAAATTTAGTTTTTATGAAATTGGCTCTAATTAGAACGCCTCAAAATGAATCCATCCGAGTTTCATTCAGCACGCAGTGAAGTATGCACGTGCAACAATGTTAAAACAACGCCACAACTGAGCCTGACAACTCGCAGCTAATCAGAGAAACTTGATTAATCCACTTTTAACATTATGCCAAATGGTTTATGACGCACCAGTGAGTTACATCATCAGTCCCATTTTACAAAGTTACAGCATCATTTTTATATATTTAAACTGTGCGACATATTCGAAACAGATTGACTTCAATGAACTGTGATTATTCGTGCGTAGTGGGTTGAATCCTTCTCTGGGAAGATGATTATTAATGTCTGAGTCACACTGCTGCGAATCTGGGTGCTAATGAATTATGCATGTTTTTAATCACCAGCACACAATGAGGAGGTACAGTATGTGCAGCAGAGACATACAAACCCCCTAACCTACCACCGAACAAACATTCTCATGTTCACACACACACACACACACACACACACACACACACACACACTTAAATAATTAGACATTTGGTGAAAGTACTTTTGTTTGCTTTAGAGTGGGAGGACAACCTGTCAATCAAAGAGTTTATCAGGGAAGAAGAATATATAATTTCATTTTCAACCACTGGCTTTGTGTTTTCATAAAGACCTTGTTCATGTGAAAATGAGCATTCTGTCGTTAACTTGAAGATTTAATGCAGTTTCACAAGTTACACAATAAAATTGAAAATAGAGTTGATGTCAACCCTGAATAGTTGTTGGATCCTTTATCCAGAGGAATCATCCTGAAAAGGTTGAGCTAAAGACACAATCCAGGAAGGATGAAATCACAGAAAAGCAGCAAAACTAGTGAACACATCTTACATATTTAAACAATACTAATAAGCCTTTCACAACAGAGAACATTGACTCAAGTATTTTGAAATCACCTGAAAGGGAGAACCTTAATAAGAGATAGAGAAAAAGGTATTAAATACAAATACAAAAGCGACATCCAGAGTAAAACAATAAACAAGGCTGGTTTTCTTGTTTTCCAATAAACTGGCATTTTGGAGACACAAGGTTTTCAGTTCACTTGACACCATGCAGTGAATGCTGGCAAGAAAATGAATGCATCATAAATTCATTAACCGTTAGCAAGGCTAGTCCTGGCAGGAAATGAGTCAACACAACTGGCAGTGTAAGGCCGAAAGCATCCTCAAAACAAAATCAAATTTGGCCCATTCACATAGGAAAAGGCAGATTTAAACCAAAAAGAAAAGCAAGTTGACCCTAAGGTTCAAGAGACATTAAAGTACCATGTGCCAAATACAGCATATAATACAATATTGTTTTAAATTAATGATACAGCCTGCCAGTGGAAAGCCACAACAGGAAGTATTAAGTTGAAATTTTGTGGAAAGGACAGTTAAGAAAACAGGAAGGCCGATGAGATCATATGACATACAAGCCTTTTATATGACTGTATGTACATTTACTTTAAGTTTGAGGAGCTTTTGAGTTGTGTCTCACAACTTAATCGTAATCTCTGATGTGGAATAAATTAAACAAACATCTGGAGTTGAACGGAGCGTACTGTTTTTTTTGTTTGTTTTTACTTCGCAGCCAGCTGTAGTGCCTCGATCTGATCGTTAAGCTACAACACGGCTAAATCCTGCAAGAGAAAAAGCACCGGTGGACTGCAACTAGTGGCAAACAACCCACTTGACTCAAAATAATGCCTGTGTAAGCTGTTCAAGTAAAGAAAAAGGAACAATTCGAGAGGATGGGGAAAGGGTTTGAAGACATCAGTGGTTACCTGTGGTTCCACAGGTCGATGCATGGCAGGCGGGTGTATGGCGGGTGCCTCAGATGCAGAGTTCCCATTGGGGTAGGAAGACTCGGAGCGCGGAGGCACCGGAGGCTGCTGTGGTTTGGTCTGAGCGGCCTGAGGAGAACCCTGGATGTTCTTCCGGTATCGCTCATCAGCCTAGAAAGGACAGACGCACACAAATGAAGGACAGGAGCATTAGCAGTGCTTTGAGAGTACAGGTCAATGTGTTTGAGAACATTAAGTAAGTGGACAGAAGCCATTAGGCATTACAGTTTGTTAGTTTCTTGCTGCAGAGCAGACTATATATTATTATTATTATGTATTATTATAGACTATACTTTACTAGCGGTGGTACAAGCACATCAGAAAGTCATCTGCTAATACAGGCACGCCAGCAGGAACAACAAAGCACTTCCTGAAGGGCAGCAGTGTTATTGTTGCAACAATTTTCCACACATCCCCTGCTAGTAAGACAATGACACTACAACCAGCAAAGAGTGTCATGCATGTGGTGGGAAAAACCTCCACAGGGAAAACAAAGGTTAGGACACACACCAAGGTCCAAGACACTTATTCACAGTGAAAACTGAGGGCTCGTTTGTTTGTAAAAGAGTGTTGTTGTTGTTTTTTTATTCGAAATGTATTTACCGTCTCTGTTCATACTGCAGACTTCTGCCAGCGGGTAACGCCTGCGCTGCAGCGACACAGAGCCTGTAGACTTTCCCTTTTAGGATAGTAAGATACTGGTTGAAAAGTTTGATTTGAGGTATGTTTGAAAAGATGAACTAAGTAAGAATAGGCCATAACCAATACAACCATCACCATTAAGGGAGGGGGCGGGGTCTTCTTCTTTGTTAAACTCCGGCAGATTAGAAGCTTCACAGCGGGCAGTACCACTTCCACAAGTCAAAAAAGTTATATTTTGATTAAATGCTATGGGGCATGTAAACGCACATATTGGGTTGCTTCATTTAGCGTTGATGTAAACATTGAATCCCTAATCAGAATGATTTCAAGAAATATTGTCCATGGTCCCGCAGCTAAAATATTACAAATTGTAACAAACCAAGATTATCATTTAAGTGTGTCTTAACCTGCTGACTTCTACTGTAATAGCCAAGTGAACCACACAAACACTTGCTGTCACAGTCACTGTCGACCAAGTTTGTGTTTTGCATCATCTGAACACTCCACCTATTCCTGCCTAAAAGACTGTATTTTGGATCTGATTAGTGTCTTTCTCCTTTTCTTCCCCCAACAGGTGGCAAATACTAACAGCAGGATGCCAAATAGAGAGAGAGAGAGAGAGAGAGAGAGAAACTGAGGTGTCTCATTATTACAATAACTTAATTAATATGGTGGCAAAGACAACAGCGAGGGTAATTAGAAGAGCAGCAGTGCCCTCGCTGGGGAGGAAGAGCTGGTCTGGTCGCAGCAAATTCTTTCCCCAAAGCTGAAAACATCCCATATTGAGTAATCAAAAGTTCATATAGTGCATTAGGGCTACATATATGGGCTGAAATGAGCATTTGAGTGGGTAACCTGAAATGTTGCTCATGAAAAGTCTTTATATATTATTTTGTAGTTTTAATTTGGGTCTACGTCAACTTCGTTGCAGCTTCCCCACCCCGCTCCTTCATCCTCCACTCACTTCAGGATGTTGGCGGATATTTGTGTGACGCATGTTGACTCTGGACTTTTGAAAAGGAAGCCAGAGAGAAACTACAGTCTCGACTCAACGTTACCCCCCTTTTAACACTTTTGTTTTGTCATCTGTCAAGAAGGACTTTTGCTGCTCTTCCAGTTTTACTGGAGTATATTTGCATCATGGACCTGTTATTACATAACAATTATAATTAAGTTTAGAAAGAGACGTTCTAGTAATTTAGTTCCTCTACAAAGCGTCCACACACTCCACACCAGCAGCTAGCCATCACCATGTACACATTCCACACCAGCAGCTAGCCATCACCATGTACACATTCCACACCAGCAGCTAGCCATCACCATGTACACAGTCCACACCAGCAGCTTGCCATCACCATGTACACATTTCACACCTGAAGCAGTTGGAGTGAGTACACACAAGCAAAGTTAGCATTCTACAGCAGTCAGTGTGACGGGTTCACCTCTCTGATTGGCTCAGAGTCAGGGGTGGGGCCTTGCAGGTCAGCAACAGGTAGCTTGGGTTCTGTGGTTTTCTCCAGACTGTGATTTTGACTTGTCTTTTCAGAGTCACTACTCTGCAGTTCTGTTGTATCCGGCTCAGGGCTCTGCGGGGGCTTTATCCTGTCCTGTTCAACACTCTGTGGGGGTTTAGTGTTCTGTTGCTGGACTGTTTTGTTACTCTCCAGGTTCTGGTTTTGTTGGAGGGAAAGGAGGTAGGTCTGCTCCTGCTGCAGCTGTCTCTGGAGCTTCTGGGCTTGGCGCTGCTCCTCAAGCTCCCGCCATTTATACTCCTAAGTACAGGAAGGGGCAAGTAAACCACCCACAACCTTTCATAGAAAGACGCTGGGAAAGTTGTACTGTTTCCACAACATTTAAAATTTGTATTCTTTAGGGGCCTCTTCAGATGAAAACTCAGCAACTTTAATTCCTTCTGGGATCCCCATTTAGAGTCTCAAGCCCATCTGATCTTCATGAATAAAATGCACAAAGAAAGATGCAAGTAAGCATGTTCTTCTTTCTCAAAAGTATCAGGAGTAACACTGTTTCATATTACAGAGTACTTTCCAAGCCTCTGATGTGGTCAGCACAAAATTGTAAGCCTCGTCATGAGATGTCTCAGATTTAATTATTTTATATTTTTCTTGAGTTTTACTGTAAAAAAGATTGGATAGTTACATCCCAACAATGTCAAAAACATGCCTTTTGTGTGCTCTGTAGATCACACAGATGTGGAGAGGCAGAGGACAACATGTCTCCATATCAGAGCTTTATCTTCTAGTAGCTAGTAAGACCAATATGTCATCTTTGAGAAACTGTTGACGTGGATCTTTGTAGTATGTTAAGACTGAACATTATCTCGCTAAAGAGCCGTCTCTTCACAATCCAACAGTTGCTCAAGTTTAATGCATCATGTATTAAATTATAATATAAAACATGCTTAGCACAACCCCATCTGTGCTACTAATGGATGATAAAAGATGACTGTTTCCTTAACAAATTGAGCTTAAATCAGGGTTGAGAAATTAGAGGAGAAGGTGTTTCTTTTCTAAGTCAAGGGAAAGGTCCCAACTAAATATTAATACTTTTGGGGTATTGCTTTTAAATGTCAAGCATTAGGCTCACCCCCCTAAACTAAAACAGGTAACAGCAAGCTTGTGGGCCAGATGTTCAAAGTGTCCATCTGCACGTATGTTGAAACGGTTAACTTTATTCAAAGTTAAACCATTAAACTATTAAAACAGTAATGATTTATATGAGTTTTCATACTTGTGCACATTGCCAAAAGCCACAGCTAAACTATCAAGAGGTTGTTAAGGAGGTGTATAAGATAGATCCTCGTAAATCTGGCCAAAGCAAGTGTTGGATAACTTTAAATAAGCTCTAACAGTTTTCAAGTGTGAAAGCCAATCATCATAAAGAAACAACTTTTTCCCACAATGCTGACTTTGTAAGAACCAAGGAGTGCAGCCAATGATAAAGTGATGTTGTGAGGCCTGGAAGTGGGGATGTGAGTGATCATATCCTTTCATTATTTGAGTATCCTCTGTAACCTCCCAGAGGAGCAAAATCCTTTAAAAATGAAAAAGAACAAGTCATACAAACCCCTCAATATAACCTGTGCAAGACCTGGAACATCTGGAGTAAAAATAAGGGAAGCCCTCTCTTCCAGTTGGATGACTAGTTTCCTGGTGACGATCACCATCACTAAGGGCTCTGTAAACTTCCCAACCTCACCACCAAAAACCTGAGAATACGTATTACATTTGGAACTCTACCGTTAACAGCTCCCTTCGGATCTACAAAAGTCATAAGTTAGTCCCAAAAACTCAATTCAGTTCAGCTCGGAAAAAAAAACACAATCAGGAGAGTTTGTGTAACGGAGGAATAATAAGTATCTGTATTATGATGTTCAACACCCTGGGAATTTTGGAAACATAAAAGAAAAAACACTTGAGACACATAAACTGATGGAAATAGCATTAAGGAAATATTGTAGATTTAGGGGGGCAAGGGGAAAGAAAAAAAAAGAAACTATTTGAAAAACGACAGAGAGGAAATAAGGGTAGTAGTGAGAATAGGGTCCAACACTCCATTGTCTATTATGCAGGGGGAATGCACTCATATGTAAGTGCGATGTCCTGGGTTTAGACACAACAGCCAAACACTCACCAGCAGCATGGCCTGTTCATGGAGCAGCTGCTGCTGCAGGATCTCCAGGTGCCTCTGCTCCTCCTCCAACTGACGGCGGATGTACTCCTGTCAATCAAACACAGTTCCTGTTAGGTCTATTTGGCAACAAATATCAAATATCAATATAATGGTATCAACAAAAAAACATCAAGCCTAAATTTCAACAATCCAACTTCTTGGTAACTGTGTGGGAAGGACATTGTTTCCTCTAAATATTTTCATATGCAATTGCAAAAGAATTGGTCCCAAATTTTTGCATTTCTATTTGTTTTTGTTTTTTTTACCCCATAGTCATTAACTAAATTAGTGCCGCGATAAAAACAAAAACTAGCTATGAGATCCTCAATGGACTAACTGACAAAAAATATTGAAATGGTTGTAGATGCATAACTATGTGGTCACAGAAACATTACAAATCCCACTAAATCCATCTCTTTACTTTCGATTCAAGTTCTTTACAATGAACATTTGGTATAAAAAAGATATCAACTTTTAATTTAGCCACATGTCCATGTGTTCAACTACTGTGAAAAAGGTCTGAACAGCATGCCCGTGGTTTCTTCTCTGTGTGATTCTGGCTCCTACCTGTTCCCGGTCGGCCCTCCTCTTCTCCTCCTCGGCCCTCCTGCGCTCTTCCTCCTCTTTGCGGCGTCGCTCCATCTCCTCAACGCGCCTCTTCTCCTCTTGTTCACGTCGGCGCTGCTCGCGCTCCTGCTGCCTCCTCATCTCGCGCTCACGCCGTTGTTGCTGGCAGTGGACACAGGAGGCGAGTTAACAGAGAAACCGGTTCATGTCCCATTGGACGCCGTCCTAGTTCTGACTTTTTGTCTAGTCTTATGCGACACAGAGCTCAAGTTTTTATAATGATTCCTGTAAGGTACATAAAAACCACAGCTTGACTGAGCAGCATTAGTATAAACACAGAATGCAAAGAAAATCACTTCTGACATTGATATGGTTAACTTCATCCAAAGGACACACTGTATAAATGCAAAAAAAGAAAGGGAACAGAAAGAGACAAGAAACAATAGGCCGCTACAATGAGAGCCCAAAACAAGCTCTTATGTAGATGATGCCAAGAGTGTAATAATTGTTTGTTTAATTAGACCATAGAGACCATTAGTTACAATTACTGATCATGTGGTTTACTATAGTTTGTTCTAAGTTAGACATCCAAGAGGCCCTCTTAACTAATGAACAGAAACCCATTAACTAATGAAAATATTTTGTATGTGCAGTCTTACATTGATTTAAAAACTGCTGCTATGTGCAAAGCAGTGGAGCATCTAGACTCCTTTTGAGTGTATATTCTAAGATAAGATATGCAGTACTTTAAAGGCCACCTGTTCAAGGACATCTGCTATTTACTGTCAGGGATTTTCAACGCTATACTACAGTATGTGGATTAGATAAAAATTAGGTTAAAGCAACCTTGATGCAGACTGTGATGTGTGATCTGTGCATTTTCCAAATTCTGAACACCAGGATAGTTAGGTATTTATTTACCTGTTAGATTGGTGGACATATAAATACAGATGAGCTGAAGTGACAGTGACAAAATTAACATGTCAACATTTCAGGCCCTGCATTAGGTCTAAATTAGACTAATATTTTAAGTCTGACAGGCACTTATCTAATACTTGGCTCTTTAGGCAGACATATTTAGAAATTACACAGATTTCTGTCAGTGAGCATGTTGTGAAGGTGCAGGGAATGCTGCAGGACATCAGTTTTGGTTGCGGTCTCATGACGCGTAGTGTTTATATCAAGTCAGCGCTCAAAATTAGAGATTCCACAGGAGGTAATGTGTCACATCAGGAGAGCACATGCGCAGTGGTATTTTTCTGACATTGCCTAGGTTCAACTGTGGCTTCTACTGTCTGATTCATCTAGTACTGTTATGAATCAGAAACACAGCCTGGAGCAAAAAAGTCAATGAACACTTCAAACCTCATTTTACATTTTATTCATGTACTTGTTTGTCAGTCCCTCTTCTAGTATTCAGGGCTTTCTCTAAATCCAAATAATGTGGTGTCAACTTCTTTTTTTTTTTAAAGCCAATTTCTTTTGGCTTTTTAGGCCATTATTTTGACAGGACAGCGAAGACTTGAAAAAGGAGAAAGAGGGAACGACACGCAGCAAAGAGCCGCAGGTTGGAGGAGTAAACCTCTATATATGGGTGCTGGCTCTACGAACTGAGCTACCCGGGCGCCCGGTTTAGTCTCCTTTGAGAGAAGTGAGGAGGAAACGCAGCAGCGCTCACACAGACACTAATAGAAGATGACCATAGATAAAAGAGATAAAGGATAATTACAAAAAGTACCTAGGGGGACACAAATTCTTTTTTTCTTTTTATCAGCCTTAAATTGATTTTGGAGTCTGGTATATAATATTATCAATCAAAAATAGGACCACTAAATCTCCAGGTTTAAAGTCTCTAATCTTATTACAAGCATAAACCGCACCTGATTAACTGGCTCTGTGCCCCCTGGCTACTCATACTGAGCAAAGACTTTGACCGTGGCTTTTCCAACAGCATTTCCTAAGCCACATCACCTCCTTCTTAGAGGAGGAGAAAAGAGAAAGCTTCAAGAAATGGAAAACTTCAGTCCATAATGGGTGTTTGGGTTAGGGCTGCAACTGATCATTAACCTGTGAATGTATACATACAGTATATTTTATATACACACACATTTAATCAATTTATCGTAAAATGTTTAAAAAATAATAATAAAAGCGCATCAGAAGTGTCCCACAAGCCCCGGGGTGATGTCTGATTGCTGGTTGTGACTGTTCAAAAGGACAAAATACTGTACGTCCAAAAGCAATTACAATTCAAATTTTAATTATTTTATATCGCTCAATTTAAGATGAAATATTAAGATTGTACGTATAGAGAGGGAGAATCTGAAACCAACAAATGTTTAGCATGTTGGCTTGATAAATGCTAAAGATTGTTGTTGATTACTGTTGTCGATCAATTAGTCTGGCTCAAAGGAAGCACGTTGCTGGGATTAAAGCCTGACGTCAGGCGCGTCTCCTTCACCTCTTGCTATCGGGGCTGAGCGCCCCTACCACGCTTGCAAATGGTTTAAAGAAATAACAATCAAAAGGCATAAGGAAAATAAAAGAAATCACTCTGGATTGAGCATTGTTCAACTTATGCTAGAAAAAATTTGTTGGCGTAAGTACGCTAGCTAGTCAACACATGCCATCTTCGGTAACGTTTCATATTTCCTTGATCAGCCTGTCAGTATTTAAACAAATTTATCTGAAAGCTTCTCAGTGTTGGCGACCTTATTCACTCTGGAAGGAGAACCTCTCCTCGATGTAGAGGATGCAGGAAGAAGCTTCATAAATAACTCACGTTCCCTCAGAAACAGGAGTATTTTTAGTCCTATTGTAACTTACAGTGTAACTCCTGGGAGGGATGCTGTGACGCTTCATAAATAATATAGACATTTTGGATATGGTTTTCTATTAAACAGTGACTGGTCAAGCAAAGAGCAGCTTTTTAAACCTGGTTTTGTTTGGGACAACACTGCTTTAGAGTTGCTAACATTACTGTATTACTGCACAAGGCAGCCCTTAAGGACAGCTTCACACTAATCCAAGCAACGAAACATTCAGATTTTAAACAGTTAAACGAAATTATATATAACTAAAATAAAAGTAATGTTTCTTGTAATGTAACAACATGTTTCTTTTTCTTTCATGAGTTAATGAGTGAGAGCAGGGTAGGGGACAGGAAAACAAGAGGTTTAGGAAGATAAAGATATGAAATCAATGTTCCAAGACTGCCTTATCTGAGTAATGTTCCTATTCTTAGATTTGGATTTATTTTATGGCTCTCTTTTATTTAGTATTTGCACATTTATTTCATCTTTGTCAATTTTAAATACATTTTCTCTATTTAATTAACTTATTTTGGATACTGTTCCAATTTAACCATACAATCTGGTTTACTTATATAATTTGCTTTATATCTGTACATGAATATAATTTCATAATTCTTTTTATACAAATGGAAATGAGCATTGAGACAAACAAAATACTGTATGCATAATTTTCTTTGGCTCAATAAATCTTTTTGAAATACAATCATGCACTGCAGTGTCCATATCCACCTCTATATGTATTCTTTCCTGACAAAGTGTCAGATATCCGTGTGCGTGTGACTGCAGACTGTGTAACTCATTTCTGAGGCCTGTGTCCTCACCTCCTCCAGCCGTCTCCTCTGCTCCTTCTGCTGCTCGATACGTTTCTGCCTCTCGGCCAATAGCTGGCGCTTGTACTCCTCCTGCTCGCGGAGCTGCTGCTCCTGGAGGAGCTGCTGGCGGCGCAGCGCCTCCGAGCGCTCCTTGTTCTCCTGCTGCAGCCGGATGAAGTCACGGCGCAAAGTCGACTCGCCTGGCACGTTGACTATTGAGCTATACGGAGGACGCAATGAGAGAAGCGTTAGCCGCTTTGTTAGCTCATTACATTGTTTTTAAGAAGAGGGGATGAAGGTTTTTCAATGTAGGATGTAAATAAATTGCCAATTTTCAACATGAAGATGCTGATGATTTGGTGTTAAGGTGGCATCACCAACATTTTTGTAAATATTAGAAAATAACAGTTACATATCACTGGAAAGCTGCTGTTGAGCTCCTTCTGCCAAAGCCACACACTTCTAATTGCGAAGAATGACAAAAGGGAAAAACACAAAAACGTTTGCTACAGATTTCATATGCTCTAAATTTGAATTGCTCTACTTGTTTAGATTACATGATTTGATTTCATATTTAGCTTTTGCTCTGCTCTGGGTTCCATCAGAACTAGGTTCATGCCCCTTCTGCTCTGGTCTGTGGTTCGTGCATACTCATATAGAACATGGTAGTGGTTAGCTTCTTGTACTGGGAGAAGTTAGCATGTTTAGCTTGTTTTTAGTGCAGGTTGACAAGAAAAAATTTACTGTTTTACACTGTACTGTTCCTTATGCGTTGTGATAATATATTCTCACCTTGGCTCTCCTTCTTGCTCAGATGCCTCTTCCTCCTCTTCTTCACTGCCGCTGTATTCATACTCCGTCTCATCTGAGGATAGTACGGGAAAAGAATAGAACAGCTAAGTAAAAGTCGTTAAAATGTTAAACTGAAATTGTTTAACTGAACACACCATGCACATGCAGGTTATTGTTTTATTATTATGAGCTAATATTTTAAGACTTTCTTCTCTAAGAGTCAAAGTGACAAACTAACTATATATATAACACATAAAATCCTCATAAAATCATGTGTTTCGCTTAAACTTTAACACAAGAAAATGTGTGATTGTTTGACATATATTCAATTACCAGTAACTCAACAATGTCCCTTTTTTAGGTTACATTAAGTTTGTTCTTATACCGTTTCCTTTCCTTCTGACAAAGACACATCTCCACATTTTGTAGAACAGCTACTGAACTTTTCCAGATGTTTATCCCCCCCATACTAACAAATGTTGGATCATTGAGAGCTGCACTGTTATTGTTCATAGTTTAGTTTCACAGCAGCGATAGACACTCTGACACCATCAGTTCTATCTCAGGGCTCACCCTTCTCGCCCCTCTTCTTTTTGGTCCGGTCGATGTGGTCTTTGAGCTGGATGCGGACCTGCCTTTCGTTGGGCTGGTCCCGAATGAAAGGGTGTTTCAGCAGCTGCTCAGTCGGAGGACGCTGAGTGTAGTTTTTCACCAGGCAGCCCTCGATGAAGCTGAAAAACTTCTTTGACCTGTTAGGTTACAGTTAAATGTGATGTTTGGAAATGAGATGACATTCTGACATTTTAAGGTAAAATGCAGTCTCAGTCATAAGTTTGGACACACTTTCCTACTCATGTGAATGAAAAAGGGTTTCCAAATGGTTTTTTTGTTTTTTAAAGATTTAGTTTGGGGCATTTTTTGGCCTTCATTGACAGGACAACAAAAACACCAACTCAATTGTCCCGGCGCCCACGTCCAAACTTCTGACTGGCACTGTAAGATAAACTTTATTGTCAGGTAGGAAATTACAACAACTGCATACAATCGCACGCATTAGTATGTTGTAGTAGTCCGTAGGGAGTTGGGTTGGGAACTGGAAGGTTAAGTCCCAGTACAGACCTAAAATACAGAGCATGGATTGTTAAGCAAAGTACCAAACCCCCAACTGCTCGGGGCCCTCCTCCAAGGAGCCTCCCCCTGAGCATGTGTGTAATTCAGGCCTGTGATTAATGTGTGTGCAACTCTACTATAACAGAGTGAAAATTGTGAATTTCCCCTCGGGGATAGATGTCGTCTTCTTCTAAATACGGTTTCTCACAGACATGAAATGACAAATTTTTCTTTAGAAAAAGAAAAATAAAGAGCATCATTATATTTGTTATTTAAAAGATTAAAAGAAGAGAGATTAAAAACTGAAGCCTACCATTTTTTCGACTTAAGTCGAGGAGGAGGGTTTCTGGGAATGAGGAAGAGGGCTCTCATTGGATGCATGTCACACAGAGCTGGAGGAAACAACAGAGAAGAGAGCCAAAAACACACAAAGCCATACATATTAGACTGAACTTTTATGTATTCATGATACTGTTGCCATAGGAATAAACAAGTTAAATAGAAAGGTAAAGTTAAGCTACAATTTAAAGGGTAAAGATGGAATATGTCATTAGCCGCTTTCCGACCAAGTAATTACAGGTACGTAGTTATAAGAATAGTCCACTCTAAACAGTTCTACTGACTATTCTCCCCCAAAACCGGTTTTTACCAGTAGCATTCGCACTGGCCAGTGGCCATAGGAAATGGTAAGAGGGGTAAGGGAGTGACGCAAGTACATCAACGGTCTTTATAGCATTAAAATCTGAAATCAAGTACACCAACAAAAAAGTATGAATTAAACACTAAATCTATCTAAATCTATGTCATATTTTAAACAAGTCTTCTGAAGAAAAAGTTTTTTTCTAAAATTGTCTGTTGTTGGTCTGTCTGTACCGGAAACACAACTCTCATTGATCTACGTTCCTAGGAAATAGGAGCTGAAAGAGTTACAGGAACTGTGGTCAGAGGAACTTCAAAATCACCAAATTGGTGCAGTCGGAACACAAGCAAAAAAAAAAAGATCATCATAGAAATGTTACGTTCTAAGAACTACAAAAATCCCTACGGTTGGTATGATCACTTTAAACAGAAAAGGCCGTGGTTGAATTGACCAATAGCTTCAGTCTTACACTACTCTACAATCTTTAGCTTTGTTTGCAGGATTTAAAAAAAAAAACTGTACTCTTTTCCTGTTTTGTGATTTGTAGGTAATTATATAAATTTCTCAAAATTCCAATTTGAATGATCAAATGTTTTTAAAATGACACACAAACCACCATTAGGTGCGATATGTACTTACGGGGAGCTCCCTCAGCCATCTCTATAGCCGTGATTCCACAGGACCACAGGTCACTCTGATGGACAGAAGACAAGATCAGTTAAATGAGTTTGCGTGCATGTTTCAATAACACATGAACGTGTTATATCTAACATAGCAGTGGTTCTGAAACTTTAAAAACGCTAGACCGAATAGACCGTTAACATTTCATTTTCTTCTATTTGTTCTGGGAACCCTTTGATGAGTTGTCTGAAAATCTATTGAAACAGTCCCTGATACACTGTTAAACATTGGATCCAGTATCTTACCCGGTAGTCGTAGGTAGCATCTGGGTTTTCATCACAAGCGATGACCTCTGGAGCCATCCAATATGGCGTCCCAATAAAGGTATTCCTTCGACCTACAGTCCGGTCCAACTGAGCACTCACACCAAAGTCCACTGGGAAATAGAGAGTTAACATCAGTTAAATATTGGTACAAACCATTTTCACTAACAGCACCATTTCTATGAAGTGTCTGAAAACCAAAAGAGTGACTTTAATATATCTATTTAATTTATAATATATCTCTTTAATATCTAGCTTGGGAAGATCCTAACAATGTTCAAGTCGTAGTTCATAATAAAACACATTCCCAGATTCAAATTAAAAACATTTCGTAGAAACGGTTCAGATCCTTTAAATGCAGACTATCATTGTCAGACATTTTTGCTCATGCGCCAAATATCTAGAATGCCTTGTTACATGAAAATGCTACTCGTTGTCTTTCCATGTTAAAACCACCAAACTCTGGTCTTTAGTCCGTGTTGGATCCTGACTCACAGTGTAAAGTTCAAGCTGCTGCTCTGTTACGATGCTCTGTCTTGCCTCCTTTTAGCTAAACTACAAAGTGTTTTACTGTGGCCTCAGTGGAGACATGTGGTTTATACGGTGTGTCACAGGACGGCAACAAAGGAGGTCTCAATCTCATTACATATAGGTATCTAATCATAGAGAATTACAGATAGAAAACAAGATTAATGAGTGTAAAATTCAAACAAAGAAGGCTATTTTAATTTAGAGATCATGAATAAAAGGTATACTTAAAATTTATCTTGAGAAAAGCTAGTTACTCCGATGTTTTTCTTCAGGCCCCATTTCAGTAAGTGTTATACAGTGAAATGGAGAGGAGTTCAGACAAAGTGACATCTTCTGAAATGTATATATATCGTAAAGTCACGTTTTATTGTTTACTTTTAGTCGTCAGTAGAAAGAAAAAGAAAAGAGTAACATCTGTCCACTTCCAGCACTCACTGTTTTTCTTGTGCTTTGAATATGACCCCTTGTTTTCTTGATTGAGATGCTGAGTCCACCCTGAGGCTAGATCCTAAAACCGCCACTGAATTGTCCACCCCAATTTTGTCCAGGAACTCAATCAAGGTCAGGCATGTCGCTCAATGACTGAGCAGTTTCCCTGATCAATAAAGGCCAATAAGAGCTTTGCAGGCAACATTAAGGCAATGTTATCTTCCTACGCCAGAGCCAGAAATAGAGGGACAGAAAAACAGCAACAAAAATGGAGATGAGATCCAGGGTTCATCGGGTTTCATTTAAGGCCTTTATAATAGCACAGAAAATGCAATTTCTAATACAGGTTTCACAATCATACTGAGCCAAAGTATAAAAGGATAATAATTTATTATTATCTCCCAGTGTGTCAGTACTTTCCTGTAGTTTATAACAATAGTTCCTACTGATATAATCAAAGATATTTACGTTAAATAGACACAAATAAGCAGCAGAAAATGGATGGATAAATTAACCAATTAAAAATGATTAATTCACTAATGTCAGCACTTCCTGCCCACTATGAGATGATGAGCTCCACGGCTACTGTAGTTAGCAGCAGTGGCAATGCTTGCTATTGGTCTCCTGCCCACACAATCAAAACAAAGTATTTTAAGGCTCTTTTGTCTATTATAAAATGAATATGCTGTGGAAAAATATCTACCTTTAGCCCTGTCATGGGTCTGTGTGAGGATCCTTTGCAACAAGATGATCAAAAGATATTGGTTATTTTCTAGTAAAATTAAGTGAATGCAAAACCTTGACTCAGTTTTTACAAGGATTTTAATTAAGGGCTCCAACTGTGCAATCGGGTGAAACTTGACAAAAAAACCTGGTAATAAAAAAGCACTTATTTGCACAAGCACGGTGCTGACTCAAGTCTGGTACTGCAGTACAATGTTCTTTCAGTGCAGTCATCCAAACCTCAGTGTAGGCCATGCTCCCAGTCTACAGGCCCAGTTTGAACACATAATTTAACCAAAATAAAATCAACACATACCCAGTTTGACTTCAGCGTTTTCCGTCAGCAACACGTTTTGTCCCTTGATGTCACGGTGGATGACATGATGAGCATGCAGGTGAGCTAATCCCTGTAGGGTGGGACACAAAAAAAGCAACATATAACATGCAGTCCATGACATTTTTTCTGTCAAACCCACAACACTCCACCCCACTCTGTCTTTCTGTATGCGTTTTCCTCTATAGTGTATTTGACTGTGAATAGGAAATTGTCGTGAAGATGCTGAAAGGGGCACTGACCCGGAGGATCTCTCGGGAGATGTAGGCGATCCAGTCCTCCTTCAGTGTGTTGCCTTTGGTGTTTTTCACCAGATCCGTGATGGAACCGGCACCACAGAACTCCATCACCAGCTGGAGGAGAGAACAGGAGATTCTGAGAAGACTGTGGACATTCACACACCTCCACACATCTCGCACATCATTCTGACATTTTTATTTATTTTTAATTTTAATTTTATTCATATTAATTTTATTTAGTATATTTACTATACTTATTTATCTTCATTTTATCTTATTTTACGTTGCATGACTTTTGCACTGTTTATTGTTAAGCCACAAAACACTTTTTTGTGTGCATATTTCGTGTATATGCAGACCTACTTGGCAATGATACTGTTTTTGGCTGCTGTTGTTTGCAAGCAAAGTGTGTGAACAGATAAGGTGTGTGCATGCATATCAACTCTGCACACAGCCCCAATAGAAGAAAGATGTTTGGTCCAGAATCTGGACTTGACGCTGCTTGGTTTAAAACCTTATGGAGGACAGACAATAATATATTTTTAGGAACAAAATCAATTTAAAGATATTCCTCTTTATTTCTAGATGAATCTAATTCTGTCCCCCTTTGATCGTTGCTTTACTTTTCTGCAAATGCTCTTGTATGACTTTTATCTCTTGCTTGCTTGCTTGCTTGGTAGTTTTAGCTTCATTGAGCTGTGTTACTAATTCTAGTTGAAAAATTATTGATACACAATGTTTCAGGCAAAAGGGAAAATGTGGTCAGACAATTAAAATAATAATCCAAGGCTGTCAGTGGTAACAACTTTTATTTTTAGTGGAGGTACATTCACAGCCGCTACTTCCCCGTAGGATTACATTGCAACCTGGTTTGTTCACATTAGTAACTCACTTAAAAACAAATGCACAGGAAAATAGGGTCCAGGTTGAAAAATTGAACCCAATTTACCATTTAATTTACAACACATTGCTTTCAAGACGTCACATCATTATAATGGTAGAAATAGACTCACCCATAGCTGGTCGTCATGGCCTGGAGGACTTTTCTTGATGAAGGCTCCATAATAGGTGGCTATGTTTCTGTGGTGGGAGTACTTCTTCAGCATGTTGATTTCCAGCTTGATTTCCTCCTCTTCATCCTATAAGAGACAGAGAGTGTTTCTCATCAGCATGGATTTAATAATTTAAATGTAATGGTATTTATCGTATCAAATCATAAGTTATCTCAAAACACTTTCCAGTTCCGGGTGTAGCATGGCACATTCTTATTACCTGTGAGATAGCAAGGAAGGAATTATATGAACTAATAGAGTAGATAAAAACAAACAATATTAAGTGTGTTTATTCCTGGTGATCTTGTTTAAGGCGGAGACACAGAGGAAGGACGGATTAGCACCGAGACACTGACAGATAAACATCGGTTATTAGTGAGTTTCATTATCAGGTCTCCTGGAAACATGGGGACTGGGATTTGCTGTGGCAGGTGATTTTTAAAATGTATTCAGTATTTCAGTAATTGTTTTTTTTTATATTGATAGTTTATAATCTGCATGCATTTTTCATCTTTATTGGTTTTACACATGCGGCTCTGTATAAAACTGTAACAGTAGCCTATTTATGGATTATGGATTTAGTCAACAAAACAATTTGAAGATATCACTTTGGGCTCTGGGAAACTATGATGGGGATTTTAAGGATCTTTTTCCTGAAATAGATTAATAAAAAAATCTTCAGGAATTGATATTAGTTGCAGCACTTAATATTATTTCTGGCCTTTGTGTTTGCCCTAAAATGTGTGCTGTATCTTTACCAGCATCACCTTGGGTTGTGTAAGGGTTACAAACAGAAAAACATGTTTAATGCTGAGAGCTGTACAGCCGTAGTCTTTCCTGCTGGATGTCAAGAAGCTCCACTAAAAGTTAAGATAGGTGAATTTCCCCTGCTAGCATGTAAAATGTTAAATATATTTTCACTAATACTATTGAGATTTTCTCCACTGTTTGAGAAGAAACAAATAATTGATTTTTACAGACTCTGTAATGTTTAAGGCTTTGGCCCTCCCCCCAATGTGGGACACGTAAAGATGGAAATGAAAATGCATAAAAAACAAAACCATGTTTGTTATCTTAACAGTAAAAAGTAAAAAAACAGTAAAAAAAACAAAACAAAAACTGAAACTTCCTAGGCTGTCTTGAGTCCATCTATGAAAGATGTGCTGAAAAGCCCACCAAGGAAACAATGTCCAAACCAGTCTAATAAACGGATATCACCCCGAAACAAACAGATACAGCCGGAACGGGAAATGATAACAGAGCCGAACAAATTACTGTTACTGTCTCTCCCTCTCACACTCAGGATATTACGTACAGAATCAGACACACATACAGACACATAACAAGATCAAGCGATAGTTTCTCAGCCATTGCAGCTTCACTGAAGCACTGTGGCAATTATTTGCGAGCACTTTGCATCAGCCGAGTCTGTGCGTCTGATCCCGCGGGCCAACCGCAGCTGACATGATATGACATTTTCGTTATTACGGCCGGTCGATAAGCAAGAGCTCAAAAAGGCGGCTTCAGCCCAGACTTCTGAGCTAACTGAGCGCTGCAGCAACCTCGTATGTCCACAGAGGAAAAGCTCTGAGGAACTGACAAGGAAACTGTTTAGCTTTTCATATTGAAACAGACATCTTGGCCTTTTGTAGGAGCAGCTGTTCAGAGCAAGAGATCTATGGCGAGAGACCGTACTTATGCACAGCATTGAGCTAAATGCAAAGGTCAGCATGCTAACACGCTTACAAAGACAATGCAAATGCTGATGCTTAGCATGTGCTTTGTTTAGCATAATCAATCACCATCTTATTTTAGCATGGTAATATTAGCTATTTAGCACTAAACACAAAGTAAAACTCGTGGGATGTTTTGCAGGTATCTGCTGATAAAACAGAGATTTTTTAAAAACATTTTAACTTGATGATAGCGTGAGATGAAAGTTCAGATGATCCCCAAAGGGTTTTTAACTTAAGAAGAAGGGGATATGGGAGAATGTTTGCACCAAAATTTAATGGAACAAAAATTTCACATTTCTCTCATATCCACAAAAGTTAGCCTTACGAGATAGAGGGAAAACTCAGGGTATCGCCAAAGTCAGTAGGATACTTCAGAGACCATGAATGTCTGGCAACCCTGCCTGTAGATGTTGAGATATTTCAGTCTGTGGACATCAGACATACATCCCAAGAGCCAATGCTGCTAGAAACTAAACATATAACCATGGATGTATTAAGAGAACCAGCAACTTCAACAGACATTACTAACTACAGTTGGCTTTGGGGGTCTAACAGAATGTGAAATGGCATTAAACGAAAATGATAATTGATATCTATCATTACACTTATAACTATGTGTGTAAATTGAAAATCAAAATGTGGTTTGAGCAGGAAGCTGGTCTGTAACTCTCTGGGATTAAAGCCATAAATAGCCGCTCTTTGTCAACACATAACCGTTAGCCACCATAATCAATAGCCACAATCAAATGTTGCTAGGAAAACCTTACGCTGATGTGATTGCATTGCAGAAAAAGAGATGTTTTCATAATATGTGCATTTTAACACATTAACAACATGTTTTCATGCAAGTAATATAAATACTACATACTGGTGAGTTAATGCTGCATGACAGCTGCCAAGACATTCAACCTTTATATTTATCACTGCAGGTAACTGCCTCATTCTGTTGGCTGTCAAACTTGTATTTTTACAAGGAACATTATGGTGTGATTAAATTAAGCACACAAACACATATACACACACACACACAAACACTAATACACACACAAACACACACATCTTATCAAGCACTGCAGCTGCAGAAGCAACACATGACAGGCAAGCAACGACTGCTGACATTTCTGAGTCTGGTCCAAAGGTTAAAGGGCAATTCAGCCAAAACTTCAGCATTTAAAGATGAAAGAAGAATTTAAATCATGCAACGAAAAAAACACTGCAGCTCAGTTTCACTATCTCTAAAGTACAGAACACCAGGTTAATCGGATGTTTGGCCAACTGACAACTGAACTTGCAAATATAAAAAGCAGAGATTTTTATGCTGCCAGTTATTTGGAAAGTATTTCCAAATGGTAGAGGTGGAAATAAACTCTTTTAGGTTCAAACTATCTTTGCACTTTAAGCCGATATTACTGATACATTAAACATATATTTCCTGCTGTTTTGCTACGATAAAAAAGCAAAGCCTATGTTAGAGAGTCTAGCAGACTTAACAGCTTTTAGTTACATGCTATGCTTGTTTTTTTCATGAGATGTTTAAGAAAGCAGTAGCTTTTCATGAGAGGACATTGCCACATGCAACCACACAAAAACTGCTTTTCATTTTGCTTTAATCTGCTGAAACTGTTTAAAGAGTTCAGCAGAGTTTTGACTGTTGGTGAAGATGATGGGGTCAGAGGGTCAGCCAGCCTGTCAGCCAATCCCTTGAGTCACAGTTAGTCAGCCAGCCAGTTGGTTACTGCTTCTGCCAGGCAGCCAATCATTTAACCAGGCAGCTGGCCAACCAATGAACCAAGAAGCCCACAAACCAGACTGCTGGCCAGCCAGGCCCTCTGTTAATCTACTCATCAGCAGCAGACCATCAGCAGTCATCTAGCCAGTCACCCAGCAGGTGAGCCGGCCGACCTGTCAGTCAACCAGTCAGTTGCTCGGTTACATATTTAAACCATATTTTGGTGAAAGGACAGGATACTAAAAGATGTACATAAAGTCAATATGCACGCACAAAGAGTACCTTTTATGGTCAACAGCACAGACTCACCCACAAATTGTTGGTCATGTGAACGTTTTTGGAACAAGTCAGTATAATCACAGATGCTGAGGACAGAGTGGAGGAGCATGAAGGTTTTTACACATTCATTCATGAGATGAATATAGGTTGAGAATAAGAGCTTAAAGAGGGGAAGATAAGAATCACCTCTATTAAGAAAACATAAGAATGGTTACAATCCTTTATGTTGAGAGGTATTAGAGAGACTTGTGGAAAATGGTTAAAACAAAAAAGTATGGAGATGTAACTTCTAGAGACAACTTCTTTTCTTGTTTTTTTTCAGCCAATAGTCCAAAACACAAAGAGACTAATCAATGATGAAATTAAAATAAAACGCAGTACCCTCACATTTGAGAAGCTGGAAACTGAATATTTAGCATATAATAAATTACTCAAACAATTGATCAAAATGTCAAATTTGGTGTTTATTAGTTCCAATTAGTAACTGAATTGCAGGAACACGGCGCAGCTGTTGCCGCCAGTTTTTAGCGTCTGACTGTTTTCTATGCGGAGCTCGACCAGCAACACAGTCAGTCTTTCAGAAAGCATCATTAGGATTCAACAGACAAAACTGAAAAACACACACAGCCCTCTGTTTGTGTGTGTGTGTGTGTGTGTGTGTGTGTGTGTGTGTGTGTGTGTGTCGTTTGAACACTGTCCATTTAGTCTGGACACTCATTGTCTCCATCACTTCCGCCCTTGCAGCATCATTTTCCATCACTGTCTCCAATAAGGACTTCAATCCCATGTTCATGCTCATGTATTCCATCATTAACGACACCTCACTTCTCTCTGTCTCTCACTTTCCCCCTGTTTTATATATATACACACACACATATGTCCATAGCCAGTTGTTCACAACAAGCTACTCATTATCATTCCTAGGCATGAAATGGTGGGGAGACTCGTTGGCGGCCATATTGCTGCTAAAGTATTACAGCACACAATGTGAGCAGAGCTAACAGAACCGCGACCCCTGGGGAAGAAGACAGCCGCAAAATGGAAGCATAAGGGAAAATGGAAGCTGAGTAGGAGACTTTGGCTTTGACAAAGGCCATGAAAGGTTGACATGTCTTTGATGACATGTCTTTAACAGACAACCAGGATTCACTGCATTCTTGTCATAGCTGATGAAGCCTCATGTGCAGCAAGTGTTTAACATAATTCCATTGAAAAAAAAATCCCTCCACGTTCCTTGTTGTCTAAAAGGTTTTGACCTCTCTAGGCTGTTGTAGAGTTGTTTGGATTATTGTGAATCTAATCTGTCAACACAATGTCTCATTTAGCAATTTACATTACTAGTTTGTTAGGAATGAACGGTAGCAATTTAAGCATCAAGATGAAGACTAAATCAAGGAGACAGAAACTCACAGACTCCACCTGTGACCCAAAAATAAAATAATGATTCCCTTGGTGAAAACATTCAACAGAACTTTATGTGATTGTAAGGCCATATCCATCTCCAAAATGTATTATTTGAAAGTTGACAAACCTTCCATCTGCACAATATATATTACTGTATATAGTATATGTATTATCATACATCATGACCAAAGTTATTATAATTCAAACTATAAACTAATTGACCATTGAATAGAATATAAACCCCTTTAAAACAATGGCATTTTAAAGTGACGCTTTCTACTGATATCTTCTTTAAACTAACACAAAAAATCTCAGTTTCTTTTGAAATATTTTTATTGCGTAAGTTGATATCGCGACAACAATTTAAAAAACCCGCCCTACTCACTCAATCATTCTCTGGGGGGCTGTGAATATCGGGATCAGATATCATAGTAATCTATCCAAGGCAGATGTCTCACTCTTCACCAACCAGCTAAGTTTGCAATTCACTGCAATTCATGAAACACTGCAATTTTAAGAATTAACAGGGATGTAGGCCCAAAATAAAAATTGACATGGCTGGACAGCTCTAGAAGATTTTTATTTTATTCTTCAAGATAAACATACAATCTGATGCCTTCAACACCTTCCCACTTTCAGAGCTTCTGATTGGACAGGGAACAGCAGGATGGGGGTGGGAGGTGTGAGAGAGAGAGAGAGAGAGAGAGAGAGAGAGAGAGAGAGAGAGAGAGAGAGAGAGAGAGAGAGAGAGAGAGAGAGAGCGATAGCGTTGAATTGCTTTAATGTGTCTAGTTTGTTTCATGTGCAAAATTTAAAAGAAGAAAAATAACAAGTGAGAAAATATGTTTCCAATATGTATCCAAGTCAACATCAGCACTGAGAGACTTCGACAGCAGAGCTTCTGTCTCTCTCTCTCTCTGCCTACATTTCTCTTCTTTTCCAGTTTTCACATCAGGGATGTCTACTCTCTTACTCTCTCTTGTTCCCCACAGAAAGCAGATGCGGCAACTGAAAGAAAGATGGCAAGGGATTGAAACGAGACTATCCAAGCAGGGTACATGTCAAACAAAAGGAAGAGAAGAGGAGAAAACACAGGCAAGAATCTGGATGAAGGCATAAAAAGAAGACTGGGAGGGCATGGAAGGACAGAGGAGAAGAGAAGGCCCGAATGGATGTGAGAGATGGAGGTAAAGAGATGCAGGCGAGCAACGGGAGCCCCTCCTATAATCCCAATGCACTTCAGCTGAACCTTCTCAAGGAAGAAAAAAACATTTGCTGATTGCTTCTTCTTATTTAAGCACTCTTGCTCTCCGTCTCAGTTTTCACTTGCTCACTTCCTGCCATTCCATCATCTTCTCTTACCACCCTGATTGTTGTTCAGTTAGCTCAACACAGCACAAGCTATTTTTTATGGATCAGATGTTAATTAGAAAGATGGAAGAGAAGTGGAAACTTAAGTGTTGGTGCAGAAAATAACAAGTGCGACAATCGTCACAAAAAGCTAAACCGTAATGAGTTGTGCATGACATCACACCTACAACACAACATACACATACATCATAACAGGATGTTAAAATAACAACAACATGCACGGGGTCTGTCGGAAAGGTAGAACCAGCCTCAGCTTTTGCGTTGTCCAGCAAGGCGCTAATAGTTGCAACAAAAAAATTAAATAGTTAAATAGTTACTTAAACTTAACTTAAATAGTTGCTGCTGTCTTGGTAACTTTCCACAGTATGTGAGTATTACAAAACGTTGTGCAGTGTTTTGGCATCTCATAAGCTTTCAAACATTAATCAGTTGCTCATGTTTCATTGTCTCACCAGTACCTTAAACAAGACCGGGACACCAACCCAGACCCCTGAGCTGTTTTACAGTCTGGATCCCCACTAACTGCAGGTCACAGAGGAGCAGATGCACACACCTCCAATTCACATTCTGAATCTCCTACTAGGAAAATGTAAGATAAAACTCACCAAAATATTTAATTTGAACAGAACTACTGAATTGATCTATATTAAAATGAGAAATCTCTATAAATCCCAGACCTAAACCCTGTATTTCATCATCTCTCTCTTCTCCTAAGTATCTCCCTCCCACTCTGGATATTGAACAGGAAGTGGAATGTGGGTCAGAGCACATTTGCCAAGATGTGCACAGGGAATAGAGAGTGGAGACACACACGCACACACTAGCACATGCGCACAGAGAGATAGAGATAGAGATAGAGAGAGAGAGAGAGAGAGAGAGAGAGAGAGAGAGAGAGAGAGAGAGAGAGAGAGAGAGAGAGAGAGAGAGAGAAGATGTGTTGTTTTGCATCCGTGACACGTCAGTGTATAACAGCTCCTGTGGTTCCCTTCATAGGTCTAACACACACACACACATACCCATAGCATGGCATTGGTGTGTATGCATGTATGTGCACATGAATATCTCAAGCTTTCTCTACTCAACTGTCATTCTTGGCTAGCATCCAGACAAACTCACAGTGTTTATTTTATAAAACGACTAAACCATGTGGAAAAGGACCATTATAAACATTTCAGCGGGTTAAAAAAATGAACTTGAACATTCCCTACATGTGTGTTTCTCTTCAGTCATTCTGCTCGTATGAATACATAAACACATTCCCATCAAATGTTCCTGATCCTTCTTCATGTTCTCTCTTTAATCTGCACAGTTGGAAATGGAGATGTGTGCCTGCAGGCTGCAGCGAGAAGATCACTCCCAAACTTATTTTTACCAGGAACTAGGACTTCCAAAATGTTACCTGCCATAGTGATAGCTAAAACAAACTAAGTAATCATCATAGAGGATACTGACTTATTTAAACTTTTCTTTAGTATATTCAGTGAAGCTAGAATAAGCTTTTAAAGTGTCTATAATCAATATTCCAACATAGGTTGCTTCATTTCTTGCATGTAAAAGTTGCTGCCTATAGTGACGATCCATTGTTCAGCTTCTGGGCCGGTACTTCTGCCTGCTTCTTCACACTGTGGGGGTGCCGACGGCCATTTACTGTAGGTGGATAAGGATAAGTACTTTATACAACCCCAATTCAAAAGATCCAAACTGTCCCTTTAATAATGGATTTATTTCCCTGACAGACTCAAACTGCTGTGGTCATTCTTTCCTTTAGGGGTGTGTCAGACTGCAGCCACAGGAGACTATGAGAGGTGTGAAAAGAGAAAAGACTGCAGAGGTGGCAAATATTGAATAGTCTAAAAATAAAGTGCTGCAAAGAGAAAGAATACAAAACACTATTCAAAACATCCCAAACTGTCCCATCAACCTTTTTAAGGTTGGTTGTTTTTAAAATTAGTATCTAGTGACAGTAGACAGAAGATAAACAGGGGTCGCAAGATGCTTAAGGGAGATTCTATTACACAAAATTAGTTTTACTTTTCTCTCATTTTTACTTATTAAACATTAAATACGTTCAGCTTTTCAGGTCTCTTTACCTTTACTTTAGGTCCCAGCTGGTGGTTATAGTTGTTAAAAATACGTTAATAGACCCCACATACTATATCTGCTTACAATGTTTCTAAACTGCTTATAAATGTTAAATAGGGGGGGGCTGTTTAAGTAAAGCGCTACTTACAAATCCTTGAAATGAACCAATGTTAAAGGAAATATGTCTACAATAAGGCCATTAGGGGTCTCAAGAAGGCGCGCTTTATGAGGTAATCAGTAGCCTTGACATGATTAGCCAATCCCAATTGATCTGAAACCCTATTAAGACATCATTATTATGACACTACTGAACTACATCTGCATTTGAATTCCATCCAAAGTGATATCTCAGACACTGTTACAGGCATGACTGCAACCAGACGTTTTTTGTTTTATAAATGGGACTCATGCTAGAAATGGGACTTAATATGAAGTATTAGGGTTTTAGACATACAGCTAAAGGCCAAAGGTAAAATCCTCTTGAGTGTAACTGTTGACCCAGATTAAAGGATTTTATGGGACAGTCTTCAAGATACACTCATTCCTATTTAAGGCGCCTGGGAAGGAAGTGGTCAAGTGACCTCAAACATGTGTTTGTGAATATTTTTCTCATTGTCTCAGTTATTCAATAATGACTAATACAAAAGGAAGGAAAAAAATCATTTAATTCCACCACCATCAACACAATGAGATGATGTTTTATAAGAAATTTCTGCATGTGTACACACGAAAACACTGGCTCCAATTACACAGACAGCCCTCTGAGTACTAACTTCATTTTGTGGAAACTGGCGATCATGCACCCATGGGTTCCAAAACACACACCCGCACGCGCACACTTTAAGTTAACTGATCTTTCTTTAAGAGTACTGGCAAAAATATCCCTCAGGAAATTAAAAAATCAGTTGTGTTTTAAACACAAACTCAGCTTCAGCCAATGAAGAACAAAACTACTAAGAGGCTTGGAAGCCGTAAGATTATAAGCTTGAAAATTATTACTATTTTTGGAGAGAAAACATTGACATGCGGGAGCAGAGCGTTGAGAGAGAGAAAGGGAGGGGAGTGAGAGAAAGGGAGGGGAGTGAGAGAAACTGTTTGTTTTGTTAACGGTTATATTGAACGCCTGAGTAAAGAATTAGAACTGATTTAGTCCGGCAGATGCAGTCAGACTAAATTTGGGATCAATTACAAAACTGCAAACGCTGCATGCTGCTAAGGTCTGGTGACTGCTACCGCGTGGTATTAGTCTAACCTCATGCATCTTTCATGCATCTATGCCATTTTACAAGATTTACAGTATGTCTCTTTTCAAAGTGGAAATACTTGAATATATTCAAAAGCTGTGTAAAACCTAACTAACATCTCTCAAAAAACTGAGTTAACAGAAGAAGCATGTTACTTCATGAACCTATACTTATAACAGAAAGAGAGCTAGCTTTCAAATTTTCTACAATCCTGCAAAAGTGCAGCCGCAGTTTAACCAGCATGCAGTTAAAAAAAGAGACTTCTACACTGACAACAATAAGCAATTTTCTATTCAGCTGAGTGGAAATGCTGACTAGTTGGAGAGAAACAAAAAGTTGGTGTGTCTATAAAAGAAAAAATGCAACATATCTCTTAAGGTTTTGTCTAAGTGTCAAAGTTGGTGTGTTGATAAAAGAAAAATGCAATAAATCATGGCGTACATAAATTTCCACTGAAGTCTGTGCCAAACTGCAGAGACCAAAACCGGCAGCAGACAGAACATCAGATATGTGTGGAGCAATAAGGAGACCGTAACCCTCACTTCATCAAACAAACATGAATGCCATATTTCAATCACATTTTCTACATTGTTTTTCCACCGTTTGAGGTTTGACTACAGCTCATTTAATTGTTGTTATCTTGTTCTGCAATGTATTAATGACATCCACCTGGAGAATAAGCACCACCAGCTGTTTATCTTGATGCACTCAACTACAAATATTTAAATCTTCACGGAATTTGGATGGAAACTGGGCAAATAAAAACTAAATAGTAAAAGAAGGTGCATTTACTGACCTCAGTGACGTCCATAACCTTGATGGCCGCCAGCTGTCCCGTCTTGACATGTCGACCCTGGAGAAAAAAGCACAAGGGAAAACAGATAAGAGAAAGGTAAAACTTTTTAGCAACCTTTACAGCAGTCTATAAGACCTTTTAAATGGAATTCCTTTGCTAGACAACAGCCTGGCTCCTTGTTAACTTCCTGTCAGTTAATGTCATTCACAGAAATTGCAACAGGAAATCAACTTAGGGCCATATAGAATGTTTATGTTTACAACTGTGAAATGGTCAGTAGTATTTATGTGACTATAAACAGTCAACTATAAGACAATTAAGAGCAGAATATGACAATGTTATTTTTTTGTTATTACAGTAGTTTTATGAGCTGAGTAAACATACTGTACATTCATACAGTTGGTCATAAAAACAAAAACCACATTCATTACAAGTTATTGGCCTCTACAACAGCATGGACAACTACAGCCAATAGTCCAAACCATCAGCATTCCTCAAACTGAACACAGTGTTTTAAATATATGGGCTGGTGCAAGAAATTAAACATAAGTCTTTTTTAGGCACAGACTGAACATCAAAATTCAAGTTAATGAGAAAGCCCATGTTCATCCTAAAGCATCACATGACAGGTTCAGTTGCCAGTGGGGGTTGATAACGTAAAGCTCAAATGTTTTCACAGACGGAGAACCAGAGAGGAAAGGTTAACACTTTTACTTTTTTATTTTTTTTAACATAAGCGTGACATGACAGTGTCGTTGCACATGAACCCTAACAATTTTGTCATGACAAAACCAAATGACACTTACTAAAAGTAGTGTTTATGATCATAGAGATCACAGAGATTATCATAGAGAGAAAGTGTGAGTCTAAGTCTGTGCAACTTTTATGTCTGCATCAAGTTTGTTGCTTAAGTCTGACTCTCTGCATGTGTGTCTGAACATGATCCGGTTTCTTTTGTGTGGAACAGGACTGCGACACCTGATCCACCGGCCCCCGATCCTGAATGAGTTAGCGCGGTCCGCAGTTTGAGTGATGAGGGATTAACCCATTTTAGTTTAACCAAAGGGGAAAAGTGTGTGCATGAGTCAGTGTGTGCGTGTGTATGTGTGCGTGCATGGAAGCGGGCTTGGAGAAAAGGTCAAGGCTAATCAGGAGAGCAAACTGCAAAAAAATGACCAGGGAGCAAATCTCTGCTTGTGCCTTACTGTGGGAATTACAAAACTCATTAGAAGTAACAAGCACAGAGAAGCAAAGAGACTTAAAGAAATAGCTAAGATGGTGCGAAATGTGAGGAGAGTTTAGTTAGCTGTATGAATCTGGCAGTAGAGTGCAAGGGGAGAGGAGTGTGGATACTGAGAAAAATTTAAAGAATAACACAACAAGTGCAGGTGGGCTGGTCAGCTATAATTTATATAATACAGCTATAAAAAACAAAAACAAAGGGAAAGGAGTGACAGTTTAGGGAGTGGACAAACTGGACCAAAGGGGAGAGGATAGGAAAGATAAACAGAGCCAGTTCAGCGCAGAGAGGAGACCAAATAACGAGGGACAGTGACTGCATGGGAAAGTGGAAAAAAAATAAAAAGCATATTACATGAACAAAGTATGTATTTGTGTGTTTATAACAGTTTAGAAAACTACTCCAAGGCTTTTAAAAGCCATTCCTTTACAAAGTGTGTGCATCTGAAAAGCATTTGAAAGGACAGCAATTGCCTCAACAATTAGATATTACAATGTGTGTTGCGACATTTATCCCAGGTAGAGGAAGCATCCATCTAGGAGTCAATAGTATTTGTTCAAATCTGCTTATTGAACACAATCCTATCAAGTCCTTAATTACGGTATAACACATAAGGCCTGTCGGGCAGCAAACAGCAGACCAACAAAGTTAGCAACTACCTAGCAATGATACTGGAGCATTTAGCAGCTAAAGAGCCATATGGAGAGTGAACTTGGGACCTAGACTGTTCATGTGGCCAGAAACACCCCTTTAAATGAATGATAGTGTTTGTTCTTATCTGCCAGATGTGTAAGTGTCCGTCTCCTGAGCCCAAGGGGCCTAAAATACTAATGATTTCACTATTTAGCTTAATGACTTACTGAATGTTTTTCACAACTGGCCAAAGTCTTCAAACGTCACTTGGTTATACTTAAACTGTGGAGCTGATTTTCAGCACCAGCAAACCAACGCAGGCCGACCTTAATCAGCCGCCATTAAACTTTGTAGCAATGCTGTATCATCCATTTCTAACTCACGACACACACAGAAATCTCTATTTCTATTACGTATTTCTGGCACATTAATGCAAACACACACAAACTCACTAGCACTAATAAATGCACTTTATTAGGATATTACATGTACACACAAAAAAGTATATAAACCCTGACATTTCCCCCAGCTTACTCAGTCTGACCTCACTAACTTTATCTCTGCTGACCACAGGCCTGTTTAACAAAGCGTTGCCTTGAGAGAACAAGATGCAGCTGTGCCTCTGTGTGTGTGTGTGTGTGTGTGTGTGTGTGTGTGTGTGTGTGTGTGTGTGTGTGTGTGTGTGTGTGTGTGTGTGTGTGTGTGTGTGTGTGTGTGTGTGTGTGTGTGTGTGTGTGTGTGTGTGTGTGTGTAGACTGGGTTTATTTATAATCTCACACAGAGGAAGTATGCTGAATTTATGGTGAAACATCATTTATCCAACCTGTACTGTTACTGTCCACACACACACGCACACAAGCGCACACACACACACGGCTACAAACTTTAATACACTGACAAACAACAGACACACTCGTGGAAGGTTGGCTCAGTGGGTAGAGCAGGCGCACATGTACTGAGAGGTTTAAGCCTCAACACAGAATCCGACCTGTGACGATTTCCTGCATGTCTTCCCCCTTTCTCACCTGTCCTGTCAAAAATTAAAAATGGAAAAGCCCCAAATAAATAAATAAAATAAAGTAGAAACACACTCCATATTCCTCTCTCTCTCTCTCACACACACACACACACACACACACACACACACACACACACACACACACTAAGACTAACATAACGTACAGAAGCTGCTGTATGAACACCAGCAACATCCTGACAGACACAGAGAAATGAATATCAAACACATAAGTGTCCTTGAAGTGAAAACCAACCAATCGTGACCAATGTGTGTAGGTGGGTGTTTTGACAGTTAGATATTCTTACTGCATCCTCTGTTTTCACACACGTTGGGAAATATTGGCCATTTTTCCTTTAGTGACGCAGTTTTCCCAAAAGAAATAATCAACAAGACACTGTCTAAATGATTCAAAAAGATTCTGCGTCTGTGCATGAGAAAGGTGACCTCAGAAAGCAGACTGTAAAAATTACAGAATCCACCCCCCTCCCTCCCAACCGTCGACACACAGACAAGCGCACAACAGTTAAAAGATGACATCATCTTCGTCTCTGGTTCCTTTGTTCGGAATACACACACACACACACACACACACACACACACACCTGGACATTTTGGACACATAGAACAAAGTAAAAGACAGGAGGCGATTCACCAGTCAGACATTATTCAGCTGCTTTTTGTAGATTTAAGGACAATTCCAGGCTATTTTCTACAACCAGGGTTTTATTTTCACTGTTTTGTCGATTAGATGTATGATAGGCTGTGTGAACCAATCAGGACCACATCTTTTACATTATATCAACTGTAGCCAGCAATAGCAACCAGAAGTTAAAAGACAAAACTGGACGTTAAACAAACAACAAGGCCACAAGCCAAAATAAATTGACCACTGATCGTGGTATTTAAAAGATAAATGGAGACCAAGTGCACATTAAATGTTACAACTTGTCTGACAACTTGTGTTCCTGCATTGTTAAGACTCCCTGTTAGTATCCTTACATCAGTCATTTTATCAATGTCTGGGGTTTATCACTTTGGATTTGTTGATACATTATATATCGTGTTAAATGGTGTGGATGATGGATTTTCCATTAAGATTTTAAACTTTCCAATTGTCCAGTGAGTGCTTGGTTCAGAGAAAACTAGATTTATTGGAAATGGCTTAAAATCTCACCTTAACCAGACATTATCCGGGGGGGAGGTAATTTCTTCACTGAAGCCACATTGTATGATTCCAAGAATTAATATACAAGAAAAAACGGAAGTAAAAACAGCTTTTCTATTTACAGTACAACTGCATGACTGGATAAACCGAAGATCTAGGAGATATAAACCTTCACTTTTCTCCCCCCAAGTTCTTTGATATACTGTCCATGGTTGTAGATAACGCAGTAATTCAAACTCTCTGTTAGCACCCCCCCCCGCTAGCTCCATGCTCCATTCAGAAATGAGAAAATACAGCTGTCATCCGCCTCTCCCATGACTAGCACCATGACCCATCTTCACCGTGCTTGGTCAAGTCTCTGTGTGGGAGGTTTGGACCGGAGTGTGGGAGGTTTGGACCGGAGTCTCCCTTAATAATGGAAACGCCTGGGGGGCCCAGGAGGTGGGAGGCCATCCGTGTTGGTTTCAAGTGCAGACTTTTTAGGCTCACATGGTCTCAACACATTGCTTTCAGGAGCCCTTAAGGCAAAGTTAGTATTCCTTGGGAACATTACTGCTTTACACCATGCTTGAGATAACAATACAGCCTTGGTCTACGCTCATGTGGATTTTTGAAGCCTTATCAGTTATTTTGTAAGCTGAAGTCCCGATAACCGTTGTTTTAGGATATTATATGATCTTTCAATTCCAATTTACAATGATTGAGTAATCCTCTGGAAACTGTATTCTTGCCTTGCTTGAAACAGTTTTAAGTCATTGGAGACCAAACCTTTTACGGATTCGATTGTTTTAGTTTCAACAATCTATACATTTATATATTTTGTCGACAAGTCCTTCTCAGACAGCAAGACTGTTTTTTCAATTGTGGTCAAGATCACAAAGTTTGTAAAGATGCCAAATAAGTGAGATTGGTGAAATATGTATACAATATGCACAAGACATTTAATGGAACATTTAAAAGGACCTTAATAATTACTTATTTCAGCTGATAACGCTTCAGTACAGCATTGGAACATGCAGGTGCAGAATATGTAAGTGTGTACGGGTTTCAAATACAGTTTCATTAACGATTAGATAAGACTATAAAATCTTAGAAAAATTGAAACATGTCCATCACAGTCTCACTGAGCCCAATGGGACATCTTCACTAATCCTGCAGCTGAAAAAAATATTTTCATTATTAAGACAGTTACAAATTACTTTTTAGTCAATCAATTAATCAATGCTTGAAGCCCAGGGTGATGTCTTTAAATTGCTTGTTTAGTCCAGCCAACAGTTTTCAGATTTTTACAATCACATTAGACAGAAAATCCTCACAATTGAGGATAAACGTCATTCCAAGTTGACATGTCTTCCTCCTATCAGAGCAAGATGGCAGGGAGAAATATATGATGAATGGATGTAAAGTCTTAACCACTTTCTGGACGGATTGGGAAACACAGAACAGATGCTGAGTCAGCACACTGTCGCGTTGCTCTGAACTCAAAGAGGTCACGTGTGTGGGTGCTGAAGAATTGATGCACTTTGGGATCATTTTTCTTCAGAGACGCTGCTTTGGTTTCAGGGCATCACTGACTTTCACCCTTCCTCCCCCTGGCAGCCACCAGTCACTTTAATCAGCCGCTGTTTGCCAACAGTGCCCGGCCAGTCGCTCCTCACAGATCAACAGCTTCACTGATGGCTTTCTTTATCAACTGCTGACTACAGGGTTTTATTTTGCAGAGCTGGCCAGATACATACGTACTTATGTCTTTATGCATATCAGTTTTGTAAACAATTTTATGATTTTTTCTAATACAGTACGTTAAAAATGTATAATAAAGTGGCCAGGTTTGCCCAGTTGGTAGCGCAGGCGCACATATGTAGAGGTTGACTCCTTTGCGCAGTGGCCGCTGGTTCAGCTCCAACCTGCAGCCCTTTGCTGCATGTCATTCCCCCTCCCACTTTCAGGTTTTCATCCTTCCTATGAAAATGGGGGGAGTGTTCTGGATTTCTCATTAAAGTGGAAGAGATCAAAGCTGAACCCAGATACTGATCTGTGGTCAGTTTAATTGCTACGTGTTGAAAGGATCAGAAAAACATCTACATTTTTTGCAAAGTAAACAAGTGTTATTAATATAATAACAATTTACGTGTAAATACAACTACTTAACGAAAAAAGAATCCAAGTTTGTAATACACCGGAATTATCCTTTAATGTGTTGACACTGTGAATTGCAGTTTATCCTCCAAATCCACAGGGGCTTATAATCAATATTGTTTTAATGACGATATATCAAATGACAATATGAACTGGGTTGCTTATAGTGTTGAACCTACAGAGAATTATCACTTGAATCTGCAGCTCTAGTCGGCTTTACAGAGATTTATAGTTTCAGCTCAGTGTTTAACTGTCTGGCCCTCAACTTTACTGTTCTGGTTTTACTCTCACCGCTTTCATGGTGCGGTTTTTTGGCTGCAGACAGCAGCTGAAATTGGAGAAAAAGCCCCCAAAACACTACCTGTTCAGCACCAATCAAGCAGACAAACAGTCTAGCTGGAGAATTTAACACGTTACGAGAAGATATTTCCCTCAGGAGTTTGTAGAGACCAAACACAGAGTGAATATTGGACATTTATGAGGTGACCAGAAACACATCTTCAGATGAATAATAATGTTGCTTTTTAACTGCTGGATAAATAAACTACTGTTAATTTTCCACAGCTTTAAAGTGGCCAAAATATTATTTGACAAGAGGCATTTAATGTCTTTTTTGTCCATTGAAAGTGGTATCTTAGGCTGTTTCACCACCACATTTACTACTCTGGTACTTTTTTCGAAGACAATCGTCACAAGCGTGAGACGGGACATGCTGCTATCTCACTCTTGTCACTCCAATGTGGCCTCAAAGGCTCATAAAATTCAAAGAAATATTAGACCAGCAACGTCTTATAGCAACATTTCTGTCCTGCAGCTTTTTAAAAACATTATTGTTGCTCTTCTTTTTCCTTCAAGATCTGGTTATCAGTTTTCCGGACTTTTTCAGGCTGCTGCCAAAGAGAGATGAGTAAAGACGAGCAGTAGAAGGAGGTTCAGTGTCAGAGGGTTTCAAAAAGAAGAGGAAGAAAAGATAAAGCCACTGTGTGTGTGCATATCCAGGATGACTCAACTCCCCTGGCATTTCCTTGGGGAAGTTGCGCGGATCCCTTCTTCCCTTATCATAGTTCTATCTGGCTTCCATCGCGCGTGCACCTTAAACTTGAAAAAAATACGTTCACGTAATAATCTGTTAGCTTAAATCTGGACAAACCCCTGGCTCTGTTGACCATTAAGAGTGTGAGTGTGTGTGTGTGTGTGTGTGTGTGTGTGTGTGTGTGTGTGTGTGTGTGTGTGTGTGTGTGTGTGTGTGTGTGTATTATATATATAAATAAGGGTTTTTGGGAAGGGGCATTCTTTATTGCACCCCCCTGGTCTTTGGGGAGCAGACAAGGAGCCAGGTGCAAGCTTTGGCGTGCACACGCACACACACACACACACACACAAATAGACAAAGACAGACACACACACGTCCTATTTCTGCAGCTCAGCAAGTGTGAAAACCATCTCAGTAACAAGTCTTCATTGATTGAACCAGTGATGGGGGTGTTTACTGCTGTACTGCTAATCACTGTCGTAGTCATGAGTTTCCACACCTGAGGGTGTTTTTCACATGCTGAACATTAGCCCCCGACAAGCTGAACACACACATCTTTTATAACACACACTAATGTATATAAAAAGTATTAGGAGGAATTAAAATATTTCTAGATGGTTCCAAATGAACAAACAGCAGGCAGCTGACTGCTGTACTTCCTGCCACACATCATCAACAACAACAGCAGCAGAAAGGAAAGCTTCACTGGGTCACAACCAGTTCTATGGCGTTTCTACTGCCATTTTAAATTTACTATAAAAACACTTAACTTATAAAGAACATATTGCTATTTCCTCATTGATATAAGCACCCTAATCTTTTGGTTTTAAAGAGAGTTTGCAGACACACCAGGCTGGAACACCTCGAAATCAGTTCCCCTTCTCAGACAGAAAGTAGCAATCTATACTGTTCTATTACCATTTCTAACACAACTCCATAGTTGAAAATAATGCTGCAAGTAATGATTATTTCCACAATCCATTTATCTGTCGACCATTCATTAGCCTATAAAATGTCAGAAAATTGTTACAAATGTCCATCAAAAATTTCTAAAACTAAAGGTGAGATCTTCAAATAGCTATTTTTTTTTCCAGCAAAGATATTTTGATATAACACAAGCAGCACATCACAAAATGTGCTAATGTTAAACAATGAGCCCTGAGGGAGACCGCTGCCGCCTATTTCTTTAAAAAGACAGAAAACAATGGTGACAGCACATTGACAGCAAGTAGAGTATAAATATCTCCAAGAAAAGCTTCAGTTTTCTGATATGGCTTCATGATATTTACAGCTGAGATGTGTTTGAGGAACTTAAGTAAAAGATTATTTCATATCCTCTTTTTTAACCTAACAAACTACGGCCTCAAAAGCAACCGCATGCTTGAATAAACACATTATCTGACAGTGTCAACAAAACCAAAGAGTTTTTTTCTGGTTCTGCCAAGCCTCTAAAGATGCTTTCTTTGAAAAATTCAAATACGTTTTATGGGCAGTGGATATGACACATGCCCTTGGTGTGGAAGATCTGGATTTGATTCTCACTGTGATACATCGACTAATACATCAACAAATGTGTCCCTGAGCAAGACATGTAGATGAAGTTTAGATAAAAGCGTCAGCTAACTGACATGTAATGTAATTATAAGAGGAAAGAGTGGGAAGTGTTTCAGTTCCTGGCAAAGAAAACAGGAAACACTACAACATAAACTCAGTCATGACACATTTTAAGTGATAAAGTGTTAGTGAGGAATGAAGAGATGTTGCTCTCAAGCTCAGTTTCAGTTGCTGCTTTGCTCTGCCTGAGTGTTCAAACATGGAGCTTTATGTTAGTAGGCCAAGAAAACCGGTTCACACTGGGGAGAGACACCACAACAGACAGAGAAAGAGAGAGGCTGGTCACTTATAAACCACTATTGATTGCTGTGGTTCTGCTAAAGAACTAGGGGAGTGTCCACTCTGATAAGAAACACACACACACACACACACACACACACACACAAAGAAAAAGATCAATATGGAATATCTGCTTTTGATATCCACAAAGAATGCTTCACATTTAACTATGTATTTGGTCTTTTTTGTGTCCCTTTTATAGCGATTATATTTCTGTAGACAGACAACCCAATGCTTTCCAAGCACAATCTTTAGAGTTAAAAGGCCAGAGAGATGGAGGAAGAAGTCAAATTAAAAAAAGAGTTAAAAAAAAAAGAGTTAAAGACATACACACAGGGAGGTAGTGGCAGAGAGTAAGACAGGCAGTGTTGCATAGCTGCTGTAATTAGATCTAGTAGTAGTAAAGGGGTTACATTCTGGGCACGGGTGCAACTTTCCATAAGGTAATGGGCTATCACAGGGAGGACTGACCATGGCTGAAATGGATATCGCTCATAACTAGACCGACAACATTCAGAGGCAGCTGGGAAAACGCTTGAAAGATCAACTCGAAGCACAACCAAAAGATTAACCACGTTCTTTTAAAATACAGCTGCTCCAAAAGATTCATTCAAGTCACACCAACCCTAATGGATTACAATCTTTTGTTAACCAAGGATTCACAAAAACTTCTATAGCAGAAGTTTTGTAATCACTTACATACAGAGGAATGTTGTTCATTTTTTCTACAACCAACGTGATTAATTGAAGCAGCACTGGATGATGTTACAAGTACAATTAATTATTAGTTTCCTATTTAACTACTGGGGGCTGATGATGATGTTTTTAGTGATGGCATACTCTGGGTAGGGCTGAGGGATATGGAAAAAATCCAATATCACAATATCTTTGACCAGATACCTCAATATCGATACCACAACGATATTGTAGTGTTGACTATTGGTGCTTTCACAAAATATGTACACAATGAGATTTTGGATAAATAATCATCAGTAATGTGGATATAATGATATAATAGAAATGTTGCAACAGTCTGGTAAGTTCAGAAAATGACATAACTTCACTGTAATGCAGCCTTTATAACCAGGAAAAGATACCACTTACGCCACATTACGACATCACGATATTCAAAATCGAAGACGATATAAAGTCTCATATCACGATATTGATATATTATTGATATATTGCCCAGCTCTAACTGTAGGTTTCCTGTTTTCACTTGATGTATTCATGCACTGTAGGTTTTTTGTACCTGAATCCATGTGCCTACTTCTACGTGGCTGCAACACAAAATTCCCCTTGGGGACAATAAAATTAAAGTTGAAAGTGGAGGTCTTGCAATTAGTAAATCAAGAAGAAAAAGAAGCAGTTTTATACTTCAAGCTGGAGTTCAAAGTGACAAAGACAAGAGGAGATGCTGCTCCATTCCCTGAGCGTAAAGACCGAGGACATTCAGACACGGTAGGACCAGACGTCCTCTCACTGCGCCTTTTATCATGACATTCCTCCGTTAGCCCCCTGAGCTGGGAGGATCAGGGAAAGCACAACACAACCGTAGAGACAAAGGCAGAGAGAACCGCATGAAGTACAGAAACAAGATTTGGGTTGGGTTGAGATGGATGGCTGATTTTTTCTTGTTTTGGTTGCTTTGGGTTTGTTTGACCAAAGCCAAAGCCATTTTTTATTAACCAAAAGAGTAGTCATCCTCTCATCACGGTTAACTATCACCTTCTCCACAGAGTTGAGAATTGTTTTTTGTCAACATCTAAATCAGTTCCCACCTACAGTATCAAAGACGTACACAGTATGTGGAACAGATATTGATAAGACCTACTGATGAACCTGAAGAGATGCATGGTGAATGTACAGTTTAAGCAACATCAGTAAATGCAGCTTTGATTGTTACACACACATACACATACTCAAACTTAAACTATAAACAAATTTAGGTTCTTCATCAGACGCTGTCTCCATGTCTGAAGCCTCTGGACGGAGCCCAGATGAAGCGGCTGAGTACACTGGAGGAATTAGCCCTGTCGGACGCCATTACCCCTGTTGTTACTGAGATTTGGTGCTGACTCCGCCTCCACACGCTGCCCTCCCTTGTCCAGAAGAAGACACAGTCGAGCCACTGCTGGAGGCTCATTATTTTCTCTCAAAGACTCATTAGAGTTGATCTTGGCTGACTGAGGGGGGTTGCAAAGATATGAATCAGGGAGTAGAACACTGTTAAGCAAATCCTGTTAGAGAGGCCTGCTGGGTGGTTTGGGACAACGCTAGATAAAGTGATACAACAATGTTTTGTAGGAATGAAGCTCATGCTACTCCGTAGAAGGTAATTAAATCAAATAGAAAAGGGGGGCATAGATGTAATTGGAACGTGTATTTGCAATGTCGGTCGATCAGTCCATCCATTTGGTCCAAACTGAAATGACAACAACTCAACAACTGTCCAAGACATTTAGTACAGACATTCACGTTCCCCAGAGGATGTATCCTACTGACTTTGGGGATCCTCTGACTTTTACTCTAGCGCCATCATCAGGTCTTACGTTGGCTACGAATTTTGCTAAAAGCATAGCAGTCTGGCTTACAGAGCCGCAGCTTTAGACTTATAGTCATGGTTGGGTCTTTTGGATGCCAAACAAAATGTACTTGTGAGTGCATGTATGTTGCATGTCAACTGTAGCAGTTGCTCATGACATTGCAAAATACATTGTTTAGTGCAAACAGCCCATATGTTGCTTTTTTTTTTTAATACCTAATGTTGGTTTTTAATGCCAGGTATCAGTTATTAGGTGTTAAGTGTTGTGATTAAGTTATTTTGCCCATTGGCAGACTAATATGAACAAAAAATTTGTTTGCACCAACCCTGCATCATTCCGACTTTTGGACTTTGAACTGACCTAATGAATGTAGCTTGATCTAAAATTACCAGTAAATGTCACATTATATTCTAATTGTGCAGTCTGTTATCCCTTACGACTGTTGATGAGCCACTCTCAGTATCCTCTGGCCAAAAGGTAACATTTATAAAGTGTCTGTAAATTCCTCTTCTACTCAAATCTTTATTCTCGGATTAATTTCAAAACCGCTTGTCCACAGTGTATTTCATTGGTTAATATTGAAAAGAACAACAGAAGAGAGGAAAGAGGAAAGATGGCATCCTAAATATAGGCCAAACTCTTGGGAACAGAGTTCTGAGTATTTAGGACTCTGCTACAGAGCATCTGGTTTTATCCCTTGGTTGGCTCTCTGCCCTCTGCAACACCATCAGTCACCCACAACTCCAACACTATCTTATCTCCCGTCTGGCTTAGCAAAACCTCCACCCATCGGCTCAACATCAGACAAGAGGCTGGGACTGTTTACGTCTTGCTTACAAATAGGAGTTCATTTAAGGGACGCCCAAACCTACTGCTTCTTAAAGCATTTAGGTATGTTTCCTTTATTTTGTCTAGCGGAGAATGAGAAAAAAATGGAGTAAAGACGGATTCATCATGACTCGGTAACAAAAATCTCCACAGAATTTGTATCTAATCTCATGTTGCTGACTATCAAACAGCACATTTGATTTCTAATTCAGGGACTTTGTGTAGGCATCAGCAGCTTAAACTATTAATTTCTTTAGCGGAGTTTGGAATTTAAATCCTCTTGCTACTCACAGTGGGCCAGCAGCTAATTTTTTGAAAAACACTTCTACTAAAATGCAAATGATGTGAGTGAAATATAGCAGTGGAACAAGAGGAAAAGAATTAAGTCGGAGCCTTGTTGGAGCAAGGCTGACTAATCCACGTGGGCCACAAGCTGCTTAGGTTCAACCTGGAAACTATTGCTAAGCTAAATTATAGCAGGGTATCACCAGGCTAAGGTGCTAAATTAATTAGCTTGTCAGTTTGGGTTGACTGTGTTTTTAGCTTCCCTGCTCTCTGAATTGAGTGGGTAGTGCCAACTCCTAAGCTTCCACCCAGATCTTTACTTATTAGAAACTGGAAATGTCAGATAAAATGATACTGTCATGCTCCTCATTAGGGGTGCACCACTCCGAAATTAAGGTCAGATATCAGCCCCGATATTGACAAAGTAGATATATTTTGACAATCCAGTTTGTTTCTTTCTCTGCCGTAGCACATCCTACGTCATTCGTTACTTGCCAGGCCAACTAGTTTGTCGGCTGTTTGCAATGTCTGCAACGTAAATGTTTTGAGGGGTGGTGGTAGTACGGCAAAGAAAAATACTACCAATTTAATCAAGCATATCCAAAAGCACCATGCCAATTCAATACATTACATCTATGTTATTTTGTCTTAGTTAGGAAAGTAATGTTTAGTTAGGAAAGTCTGGTGCCTTTAGTCTCTTCCACATGGTGGAAGGAAGGTGGAAGGTGAAATGTATACTGTTTATTACTAAAGAGCTTATGCTTTTTGGCTTTTTCCCTTTCCGTTATTGGGTTATATCTTATTTTGTGCACACTATAGCTTTCCAAAGGGAAAAAGCCCAAAGTTCACCCCAAAGAGACGTACCATCTCCAACAGAAAACGCTGTTCACAAGCTGCTTCAAACCGCTCTGTTCTAGTCCTGTCTTTACTTGTGTGACAAGCGTGCGTCCCTTTGTAACACAGGTTATAACGCTCGCCTAGCTGCTAGCATGGCGCTCCCTCATACTCTGCCACTAACAAGCTAGTAGTTCTTACTGTACATGTGCGACTCCTAACAAAGATGGTACAGAAGTGAGATATCTCACTCTGTAGCAAAAACAGAGAGCTCAGCACACAGGGTGAAATGAGGAGCTGTAGCAAAGTGCAGTACATTAAATATATGGTGTTTTCTGAAAATTAAACCACATAAACCTATTCTGGAACAATCTCTAAATACAATCAATAACTTGAAAATGAGCGTAATATGAGCACTTTAATTCAGCAATTGGTATCAGGTACCGACAGATACACAAAGCACAGGCATCGGTATCAGGACTGAAAAAGTCAGATTGATGCATCCCTACTCCTACAGGAGGATATTTAGCCTTTTAGGGATTAAAATATATAATGAAAAGTCTAATAATGTTGAAGAGATTAAAAAAAAAACTAGAGCAAGATGGAACATCCTGCTAAGCTAATTTAGAAGCCTCATTCATCTACATGTAATGTGAAGTGAATATGGTGATATTACCTAAAAGAAATATTGAGGCATGTTTTTTTTGTTATTTTTTATATTTTAGTTTTACTGCTGCTGCAACTATAACGTCTGCTATTAATTACATCTACATAGACTATTAATACTGTTGATATTGTTTTATGATAAATGCCTATTTTATTATAATAATTGCCTATTTCTTATATAGCACGTTGCTCTTATAACTATACTGCCAATGCAAAGTAAAACATACAGGTAAACCATTAAAACTTTATTTTGAGAAGTGATTTTAAATAAGACCCTGATTATCTGTTAAATCTGTGCTGTTTTCAGTTTAAAACAATGAATGCATGTACTCTGTACGTCTGCAAGGCAGACAGCCATTCATCCCACGGTGTCGCGCTGCTCGCTCAGCTGCACAGCTCCATCTGAGGAGGGAAGCGGAGCGCAAGTGGAAGTGCAGCATGTGCATGAGGTCGGCCATGTCAGACATGGCTAGTTTTGATGACACGTGTGTGCTGTGGGGATCAGCTGTGCGTCAGCTTGTCCCCGTTTGTCTGTGCTGTATGTAAGCGGCCTACTTTCATCCAGCCACTGACGCAAGACAGCCACTCCTGAAACAGTCTGCTCGGAATCAGCTGGGCTCTAGAAGTGCACAAACCTGCGCACTGGGATGAACATGCAAATAGTGTTTTACATGACAGATGTTGGAACAATTAAATCATTAGTCAGTTGACCAATAGACACAAAAGATATGCTTGACAATAATAATTGATTAGTAATTTTATTTATTAGTGAAAATAGTTGCCGATTTCAGCTTTTTTTATGTGCAAAATTGCTGCTTTTCTGTGCTTCAAATCTTGTTTAATGCAACATCTTTTTTAATGTTAAATCAAATTAAGAGAGTTTTATGTTTTTTATTTTTTATATACAGTGAATGACAGATCACAACATTTATAATGAAAATAAACGGCATGCCCCCTAAGCAGATTTAAAACATTAGTCAAAGAGCCCTTCTTGCCAACCTTATGTTTTCAGTTAAAGCATCACATGAACAATATAATTAATCATAATTCTGGTAATTGATGAAAATTCCAACTGCAGTAATGTTCATTTAAAATGTTCATTTAAAAAGCCCTGTGTGCGTGTGCATATTTTACATCTTGCATCTATACAGGCCATTTATTAAAGTGTGTGTGTGTGCGTCCGTGTGTCTCATTCCCCTAATGCATTAGTTCATCCAGCAGTTGCAGCACTGTAAACGGCATCACCATGGTAACAAAGCAAACTGTGATTCTGTGGAGGCAACGTTGTGATTTAAAAAGGGGCCAAAGGTCCTGAACACTAGCTTCCTAATCTATATCCCCTATTCTGAAACATCAAACACCGGAAAAGGTAGAAACACCAAGAATATGACAGAATTATGACTGTGAGCATACAGTACTTATATGCTTACTTCCTGCCTGGTTTCCAAAAATTCTTGAATCAAAGAATTCAATTCAGAAAGACAAGGTTTCTGTAACACTCAAATGGCATTTTAAGAGTGCCTGGCTTCCCCAATGTGATGTACTTCCTGTTTAAACAGAGCCAGAGAAGGATATAACACATGAAGGAAACATGCAGGGAGAGAAATGCAGCTTGATGTATAAGTCAACTCTAAAAACTGTGAGAGTTGTATTAACTGGAGCTTTAATTTATTTCTATTTTCTGCATAAGGTTAAGATTTTCCGCTGTGCTTTAATCTGTTTGGTATGCAATGGCTTTATAGAATGAGCCTTGAAGGCGCATTAAGATTTCTTTTAAATTCAAGATATGTTCTCTTAGTTCCCCCAAAAATGTACAAATTAACCAAATAAGGATAAGCAATGCCGGTTCTTGAATTATTCACCTCTTTACCAGCTGTTAAACATATCAGTCTGCAAAATCAGCCCTGAAGTTGTGGTTTTTAAAAGATTATTTTAGGGCATTTTAGGCTTTTATTCTTCAGGACAACTAAAGAATAATGAATGACTTGCAGAAATGACATGCAGTTCACAGGTCGGAGTCAAACCTGGGCCTGCTGCCTTCGAGGAGCATACTTCTATATATGGGCGCCCGCTCTACCAACTAAGCAATCCGTGCACTCGCGTCCAAACTTCTGACTGGCACTGTAAGATAAACTTGACTAAACTTTAGGAAATTTGTCTTGGGAAGCGCTATCAATACCCATCCGGAAGCCCATCCGCCCTGAAGTTTGATTACATAGCATGCACCAATCAATAATGTTGATATTATTCAGTAAACTAATTGTGTCAGACCAGTGCTAACCACTCACGCTACTTTAAGCTACAAGCTTCTTTATTTAGCCACATGATGATGAGATTAGAGTACTGTAGGCGTATGGGGCAAGTTGTTAGCAGGATTGGACAGAAGGGTGTTCCACCCTGCCCTATTAAAAATAAAGAAGACCTCACAGGGCAGCAGATGCAGCGGTAAACTTCTTGTTGTCTGAGCATACATGATCTTTTTTTAATCTTTTTATTTGTTTCGAACAACCAACAATGTTGCAAAAGAAACCCAAAATTCAAGCCACAAAATTAAAACAATCAGAATTTACCAAAGACCAAAAAAAAGAAATGTTCCGATATGTTCGGCCCTTACTTCCCATTATCATATTATTACAAAACATATTTAAAAGCAAATACATGAGGTGTCCTGCTTTAACACTTAAAGTTCCATGACTTTAGACCTAAAAGCTTACCAGGAAAACCAGACAACCAGTGTCCACCTCTATGCAAATTGACAAGAACTATTGTGGAAATTAATTGGTATTATCTGACCCAGGATTCAAATTGGCAACCCCTTCTGTCCTAAAAAGGATGTCATCAGGATGTAAACTAATGATACACAAAAACAGGCACAGGAATAAGACTGAAAGAGAGGAAGATTCCCCTGCAGTGGGTAATATATTTAGATGTATCTGACTGAGCAAAACAGCTAGGCCCAGTTCCAAACCAAACCCCGGCTCCCTTCATGATTCGTTCCTTTGATAAATGGTGCATAGGGTACTGCAGTGTTTAGTGTGCTAGAAGAACTGGCTGATAAACAAAATCCTCTGAAGGCTACAACGGAAGGAAGAAGGGAAGGAAGACAAAAAAGAAGGTAGATCTTCAAAGAGTGCAAAACTGTGCCAAGCTTTTCAGAGAGAGGCCAAGGAGAACGATCGCTCTTCTCCTCCTCCTGATCCGTCATTTACAGAAAGAGTCTAGGCCGCGTTCACCTCTGCAGCTTCCCTGCATGAAGATTCAGAGTCATGTTCAGCTTCCTCTGTGCCTCTCTCCAGACAGGAAACTACTGCCAGACAAAGTCACAGACAGAGAGTCAGTGGTTTGAGGTATGATGCTGCCATGGAGAGATGTTCTTTGTACAATCTGATGATTTGGTGTTTTTCAGCCAGTGACTTCTACTTGCAGCCAGGGATGAACTACACCCTCCATTTTCAGACTCAAGGGCAGGGCGATATCCAAACCACTGGAACTTTGTACACTGGCATTTTTCTCACCTCTTCAAAAGGCCTGCGAGGGTAATGAGGGGGGTGCGGATGGTGTCTGGTAAATATAGTGCCCTGCGATGTCAAGGAGTGAGGTCTGAAGGAGGTTTCACATTCACAGTGCGCTGTAATAAAAGAGAGCGGCTCTTTTTTCAGTACAGGGAAGGGTGAGGCACACTTAATTAAGACAGGGATGTTTTAACCGCCAGTGAAAATACACAGCTGAAAAAAGAAAAGCAGGGCGGCGTGAGGGTAGAGAGGGAAATTTTAGTCTGGGGATTGGATAACACTGGGTCTCTGTTGTATGAGAGATCTTCCAATGCTCCTTTCAGCCCTCTTCAGTTTTATTCTGTCTGGACAAGTGATGAAAAGCTAGAAAAAGAGACAAAAAGTACAGAGACAGGAAAATCCTTAAAAGGGCTTACAGAAACAATTTAAAATGACTACAGATCCAAATCTCAACAAGGCAATAAATAATAAATCCCTCAAGATAGATAAGTTCTGCAGCTGACATTGAAGTACTTCAGAGATGAACTTCCCTAGTAAACACCTCACCTGAAGCGCAATGACGGATGAATTAAGTTTTGGCTTTTGCTGGAGTTTGAGTCATCATTGTAATCAAATTCATTTTTTTATCAAATTCAGTTTTTCTGTTGGTGCATCTAAAAATGTGACCATAATTTGCAAGAAGCTAATCGATCAATGTGTGAACTTAAAATGTTGCAAGCCAAGTTAGGGTATCATAGCTCAGTCCGGAATGCCCATAGCACAGAGTATTAAAACAGTCAAGAACCAAAAACTATCAAAGAAATCTTGGTAATACTCAGCCCTAAAACTGGAAAAATAGTAAATTGAGTTCAACAAAAGAAAATGCATAAATCTCAGCCACAATGGCCACTTTTCTGGCGCCATTTTTGACTCTGGCACAGAACACTGACGCCTTCATTTTTTATCATATTACATATAAGCATTCAGACATTATTACAGATTTTTTGTGGGGGGGGGGGGCCTTAGTGTAGTGAAAAGTTCTTTGATGGAATTCAAAACAAAGAATTAAAACCACATATTGAACAGCCACAGTGAAAACTATTCAGAGCAATGCCAAGGCACGGGGCGAAAACAACCTAGAGATGAAAACACTACTTTAAAGCGCCACAGAGCTGCTATGCACAGAGCTGTGGGATTGTGAAGAATAAAGGGTAATTCAGTAAGGCTTAAAGTCAACAGTAACTGCACAAACGCTGGTTCACTCCTGGGTGAGCTCTGCTGTTGGAGGAGGGAAGCGGACTTGGCTCAGATTGGCTGCACTGCTGTTGGATAAAGAACCTCACATCCAACCCACCAACTGTGCTGCTAAAAGCCGGCTACTGAAAACTATCATTCATCTTTTGGGCTTTCCATGTTTTCTATTTTATACTGGTTCCGAGTAGAAAACAAGCATGTGTAGCAGTGCCCTTCTACGTTTTGCTACGTCCTGCTATGCCCTGCAGTGCCCTGCTACTCCATGAACTTCTACAATTACTATTTCTAGTTGTAGTTGTATTATCTTTAGTGTGACTATTATTGTTCATCACAACCCCAACCGGCCCTGTCAGACACCGCCTACCAAGAACCTGGGTCTGTCCGAGGTTTGATTTGTTGGGGCTGGAACACAGTGAAGAATTACCAAAAGAAACACCTTGTATACACTTGAATGCATATACTGGAAGTATGATGGATCTTTTTTTGTAAATACATCTTTTGCTCATCTGAATTATCAGATGTGAATAAAGGCTCAAACACGGGAAACAGTCAACCTCTGATCAAATCTCAGGCTGAGTGCGCAAAGAACTTAGTCATAAAAACACTTTATAGTAAGGATATCAAATCGCCTCCTTGAATATGAGTTTGTACCTTATTGTTTCATAATTTAAATATTCCAAAATTTACAAGAGGTTATTCCGAGCAATACTGCGCAGCATTTGTTTTCAGGTGATTAATAGGTGGCTGGTGATTGTGCTAATAATAGTGCATTGCCTGCTGATCTGGATTCAGCTCCACCCAAACCTTTCCTTCTGTCAACATCACCCCCAGCCAACATACAGTAGGCTGGGGGTGTTTAAGTGAAACCAGTCACTGAATTCACAGCATGAGCATGAATACAAAAAATAATGCCAAATAGTTTTAAGTTTCATTAGTCCCTTTAACAGCCTATTTTAATATATGAGCAACAAGTTACCCAAAAAGACTCAACAGACAGTCAATGTTTTCCTCTGTAAAGACTTGATGCCATGCGAGTTGTGATGGGCAACGCAGCAGCAGCCTCTCCTCCCTCTCAACATACTGACCCACAATTCAGCTCTGCTGCACGCTATAAATAGACCTAGAGAGATTTAACCTACAGCGAGGGAGAGAATGAAAGGGCAGTGCGGGGAGATAAAAACGGGATGAGGGCAGAGAAGTCTTTAAGCTCCACTCCGACAATATAGCTAGTCATATGATCTGATTGGTCTCGGATGATATCGTTTCTGCAGACGTAACTCGTATCTGATGTGAAGTGCCAGCAACGTTGAGAAGACCTTCGAGTAATCAGCAGCAACAGGAAGTCACATCCATCTGTCTTCCAGACAAATTAGTTACAGAGCAGTTTTTACGTGGCCTCGCTGCTTCAGTAGATGGGTGACTGCAGACAGACAATAATTATGGGGAAAAATGTCTGGTCGAAAGATCAGGAAACATCCTCTCTCTTTTTCTCTCTCTCTCTCTCTTGTAAAAATGACAGCAAAAACTAGAATGATCCTGTGCATAGTGAGAGGAAAGAAGGGAGCGTCCCCATCAAGGTTAAATGATGACAAGGAAGCTTGCAAATGATTCAATATTTTCATTATTAAATGGAAATGTAATTATTTTGATGAATCAAGAACATTGAACGTAAATAAGAATATATATAATATATAATCAAACTTTGTACATAGGCTGGTCAAAGAAGGGCAGGGGTTAAATTTGGACAAAAAAGATGAAGTGTAATTCAGTACACAACACACTGAAGCCTCAAACACACACTGGCTGGAACAGAAAACGAGTTCATGCCATTTTCTATTCATGCCCCCTACAAAAAACATCCATCGCTCATGTGTAAAGAGGAATCAAACATAAGATTCATGGGCTGCGTTGTGAACAAAGCCAGAGAAAAAAGGAAATCTGTTAAATTCTCCATTCCGCTCTGACTGATAATCCCTGCAGAATGGCTTCTTTCCTCTGACATCACAAACCCTTCGCCACTGGAAAGCCTCGTATGATTTATTTAGCTGTCAAGAGGAGAGTTGGGATTACACCAGAGGAGGAGGGAACCGGACGGAGAGAGTCACAGTTGTCTGCCTGGCAGAGCGACAGTGAATCCTCCTCAAGTCTTCAGGTTTCCACTCGTGGGCTTGCATCAGGCATCATCTTCCTTACATCCGCCTCTGGTTCATTTTTAACCTCAGTAATGATGTCATGTATTTGCTCTCTACGCTCCTGCATGGAGTATCCATCATGTCCGACAACACAAGGCCAAAGGGCTCTTCACAGTGAATCCAACATTTTTGTTTTTAAGCGTCTGAGAAGTTCTTGTGCCATACTTGTCCAAAATCCCTGAATCCCCCTCAGATTTTTTTTTTTTGCAGTTTGGTTTGCAGGAAAAAATTAATTATTCCAGCTTTATTCTGGGGTTCATTAACTTTTATTGATTAACTGTTGAAATCCCTTTGTCTCAGTTCATACATCCAGGTGAGTGTAACACATGAAACTAGAGAAATACAGCAGAAACGGCTGATTATTTTCATTAGCGATTAGTGTGCCGATTATTTTTATAGATCAATTGATCATTTACTCCATAATATGTCACACAAAGGTGAGAGAGAACCAAAATATATTCAGGGAACGACCCCTAAACAAAAGGGGTTGTCAGTTATGAGCGAAAGGACATAGATGTGATTCCCCATGCTTCAAATTTCAAGCAGTTTAAATTGAAAGGCAAATGGGCCCTCAAAGCTATAAAGATGTGGTAAGGGTAATTTAGAGTAAAGGAAAAAGCTAAAAAAAAAGATGAATTCAACATGTAGCATCTGGTTTACAAATTGTTCAGACAGGAGGCTGAAACCCTGAAGACCTTATGTTTACTACCAAACAACACATACTCATGTGGGTCACAACATTACAAGCCATTGACCCAAAAAAGACAAAAAGAAGAAAACAGCACACATCTTCAATTTGCCATTAGCAGCTCCACTGAAAGCGTTAACCTTTTCCCGTCCGGGGCTTGCAAAGCTTGAATCAGCTGAGTAGCCAAAAATAGCCACTCTTAGCATGCCTCACAAGTTACCATGGGATCAAACAACAGGGGAGGAGGGTGGACACCAAGGGTTTGTTTTAATCACATGGTGGACGAGGAAGAGGAGGATGTGGCGGTGGAGGAAGAGGGGGTTATGGCAGTTACGCCGGAGATGGAGAAAGAGACAGCGATTACAGAGTGATTCCACTGCAGAGCTATGCAATGATGATGAAAGATATACAACAAACCCTTTGGCTGACTGAGAGATTTACAGTGTGTGTGTCTGTGACAAGAGTGTTTTATGACTAGGCAGATCTTCCGTTTATCCAGGTCTTCTATTTTGCTGTTGATACTATTGACAAAGTGCCAGGCTTCCACGAATTCTTTAACTGCTTGTAAATATGCACACACACACACACACACACACACACACACACACACACACACACACACACACACACACACACACACACACACACACACACACACACACACACACACACACACACACACACACACACACACACACACACACACACACACACACACACACACACACACACGCGAACGTAACACACGCACGTAACACACGCGCACACTCTCTTTCCTTTGCAGTTAAGTTCGTTTATAGAGGCAGAAATCACTCCTTCTAGAGGGCTTTACAACATATACACCACTATCTCTATCCTTGTTTAACCCTAATCCATAGAAATAACTGAGGTGGTAAAGTATCAAATATTCAAAACTGTTTGGATATTCTGCACAAATTCTGACTATTGTAGTCACATATCAGTAATATTCTACCATGCATAACAAAAAGCTCTCAGACGGTCACTGGGTTGTTTCTGCGAGTTTTTATTTGGCATTTTGTGACTTTTTCTGGAGTGTGAAGGAGCGGTGAGCTCATGCAGCAGGCGGTCAGAAGTAGGACAGGTTGTAGTATGTGGGGCAGAGTGCAAACAGTGGAGCCCTGCACACCCACCAGGCACCTATCAGCAATGCCCCGCTCCCCTCCAATGAGAAAAAAAGAGTGAAAAGTGTAGAATTGGTTACTTTCACGCAGTTGTCAGAGTCTAAAACTCTTTTTAATGCTACTGTGTTTAGCAGGCCAATGCTGTCTAAAACAGAAGTCGTGCCTGTTTAGAAAACATATGCTCATTATTGCACCTCTGTCAATCAGAATTACTTGCAAATATTCTATAATAAAAATCTCTGAATAATCTCTGAGTGAGAATTAATGTATGTACAGAAGATAAAAGCATTTAAAGCAGAATTCAGAACAACAAAAGGTAAAACATATATCTTAACTTGACACCAAAGAAATTCCCAAATGGGCTGTATTGTAGCAAAGGGAGAAGAAATCAAAACAGACTTAGGAGGATCAAAGTTATTTCCAAAGGGCAGTGATCAGAATAAACTAGAACGCACACACATATACACACACACACACACATACACACATCTATGCAGCTGCAGGGTCCCATTTCTCAGCTTTTTACCCACCGAGAAGAACTTTGAAAAGGCCAGAAATTCAAAAGCCACACAATGGCCCCCTCAAAAAATGAAAACAAAAATGATGGTGATCAACAATACAACATGGTGTGAACAAATACACAATATAGTAACAATGAAAAATTATTCTTTTGTTTTTTAATTTAACTGTATTGTAATCTTAAAAGTTTGATGGAGATACACCATTAAACCCCTGGTATCCCACTCCCATACTATGTACTTCAACTGTCTACCAATGGTGAGTGTGTGGGAAAAGTAGAGACTCAGTGTAAATGTGCGACATACATGTCTATCCACAGACATGTCCAGGCTTGTTCTTGAGATTAGCGGTGTGTCAGTGAGGGTTAAGAAGACAGAAGAGAGTTAGTTATGGATCAAGTGTTTTCAAGTGGCTGAATCCGACTCGTCCAAAGCCTCATGCAGCTTTCCCTCTTTGTTGTTATTTCATTTAAACTGAAACTTGCGGTTATGCGGGTTGGGAACAAAAGAAAAATAGTCAGGGTTTGTTGTAAGCTCCTGAAGTCCCACTTGTTTTATGCTCTCTGGAGGTGTTTTGTGACAGATCAGCGGAGGGGAGCATTTTAGAAAACAATGGGACTCTGTCTACCAGATAATATATCGCCACTCTTATCTTACACAAACACGATAAATATTAACAGAAAGATTTAAAAGTAACATTTCAGGGACTCACATGCAGAGAAAGGTGAGCAGTACTTGCAGCAGGAGAAAACAAAACGCCCCATGGCAGTCATATAAAACACTGGAGTGTTTTTAGCAGCTTAATTTCACAAAATAGACAGAGGAGTAGATAGTAGTTCTAATATATGAAAAAACACAAATCTGTTGTTTTGTGCAACATACATCCAAGTGCTGCAGTTATGGTTAAAACTGCATTTGAGGCTAAATATTTTGTACTGGGATTGTACATTGAGATTAAAGAACGGCTGTTAAAATCCTGCCCTGCCACAAGAAATGTAAACTATGTAAAACACTGTGCTTGAATAATATACAAACTACAACAGGACACTTCACAAAATGTCACTATCTAAATGTTAATACACTTAAATTACTTTAATCAAAACAAATAAATATAATTAACAATATAATAATAAAGTTTATCTATATAACATATGTGACCATTACAAGACCTAAATACTAAATTGGTTGTGGTTTACTCAATATTTAAGGAATATAGGTCAAAAACAGGATTGGAAGTAGGCCTGCACAATATTGGAAACAAATGTGACATTGCAATATGTTTTCCCTGCGATATACATTGTGATATGAAAAAGATGACATATAAAGCTATATTTGGAAATAAATCATTCTCGACTTCTGCGGTGATTTTGTAGAGGAGTGCGTCTACATAGAAGATTAAAATGAAAAATGTTCTTTTCTAATGTGAACTATTCTTTGTTGAAGAAAGTTTAATGCTTTACAAACACCAAATCATGTAAGCGCTGTGACTACTCTTCTGAAGTGATTGTTGATGAGGGAAACTAGGTAGAAATATGCTGGTTGACTATGACCCCATTGTATTTATATAATACTATCAATCCCGGCTAAAGTGTAGGACAGTGACTGCATGTTGCTTCCTTTAAATTTCAGGCTGTGGTCGACTAGCAGGGCCAGCTTTTCTGTGTGATAAATGGATCAGACCTGCATGTCACGCGCACTAGGAACAAAATGTGTGTGTCCAAGAACAATTAAATCAGTGGAAATTACGTTAGATCAGTCACAGACTTCTGTTGTAGATTAGTGTTACGTTTCCAGCTCCGCGGCTCCAAAACTGGTTACAGCTTTCTGCTGGGGAAAACGGCCAGGAGACGTTTTGATTATGTTGCATTAATCAGGTGATTTAGTTCATATTTGCAGAGAACATAAAACACTGACTGCTGTAGCTTCACTGACTACCCATCAAAAACTATTCGTATCACTGTGTCAGCTGCCTACGATACTTTTCTACACAGAGAGAGCCTCACCTAACAATAAACCCTGTTGGACTAACGTCACATACAAACGCTGCCCACATGGCTATCGGTCTAATTAAAGGGGAGGGTTGGAAGGAGAACAGTGAAAGTTTACTTTTCTATCAAGCAGCAAAAGAGGATTAGCATCAACATCGTAACATCCTACGATGTGACTATCGCGCTGGCGCACATCACGATGTTGATGCTAAAACACAATATTGTTCAGCCCGAATTGGAAGCTTCTCTGATTAACGTCTTGCTCGATAGAATATAGAAATAGAAACCTCATCTCTACAGCATCAGACACTGCAACTCATTTTGCCAGTTCCCGTCCTATTTTCAAGGCGTCTGCTGGACTGCTAAACACTTTACAAACTCGTCGCCAAGGCAACCTAGTGAACAGAGGATGGTCGGAGGGAGGGCGCTGGTGGTAAATGCTGGTCGGAAAACAGCAGTAAGCGGGCATCAATGCCAGATCTGACCCTAAAGTGACCCATGTACCAGCTGCTGACAACATGCTTGAGGCAGAGTGTGTGTGTGTGTGTGTGTGTGTGTGTGAGAGAGAGATCGGCAACAACTGTGAGGAATGAGGTTTGTGTCGGATGGTCAGACAACAGAAAGAGACAAACAAATAAGATACAGACAAGGACAGTGAGTGTACAAATAAGGGGATGCTTAGTGCGTGTGTGTAGTGTTTCTTCAAGTATTTTGGGGCATTTGGAGCCAAGGGGAATACTTTGAAGACTTTGTACAGCTCTGCTGAGTCCTTAAGGTCATTGCTGTAGCGTTTTCTTTTGTTTGCGTGTGTGATTGGTCCCTTGTCTTGTGTCTGTCTGTTTCTGCACGTGTTGTTTTGTCTCCCTCCCTCCCGTCTATCCTTTCTGTGAATTTGTGGCACTGGGACACGTTTCTATGTCCCGCCGTGTTGTTTGTAACTGTACGTGAATATTAAGTTTACATTATGTATTTTTTTAATATGAAAAACAAAATCATTTTATCACAAAAAAGTATTTTGGGGCATTTTATGCATCTGTTGGAGAGTTCTCCATAAAGAGGTGGTGAAAAAAATGTGAGATGAGAAAATGAGAGAATGTTTTTAAATACTGGTTTTTGGAACCTTATATTCATTTTCAATACTTTTTAATGAATGTACCTGTTTTCTTAAGTTATTTTTGACTTGGGAATTCTGTGATTCAGGCTTTAAGGACAAACAAGGACATTTCCTAAACGGCAGACTATTCCTTTAACAACTCAAACTCCGGTTCCAGCAGCTTCTCCCTCCCTGCATGAGCAACTTGTTTGATTTTCTGTCTCTGCCTGGTAACACCAGCAGCCTCAGACTCACGAAAGCATTGCCTGCATTTGTGAGGTTTTTTTCTCCCCACACGTCAGCACAGTGAGATGAAAACCTTATATCTACAGTTTAGATTGTTTTCAGGTTTTCACTTTATGTGTCTCTTGTCATAGCACGTTCTCAACTTAATAAACCCTTTAAAATCCACCGTTTAAAGATCAAGTCATGCAGTGTCATCAAGATCAAGCCAAAAAGAATAAATTCAGCCTGCTATTTGGAGTTCTTAATATACTCATACAAATCATCTGAGAGGAATGAATCTTCACTTGGCTGCTATATAGTTGCCGGACTATTTGAAAGGATTTGTGAACAAAATGGTACGTTTAGTTGTAACCGTCCTTTCTAGACGGCAGCTTGTATGAGATTTCAAATCCTTCAGCACTCACAGGAGTTTGCACAGAGTCTGCCCAGCTACAGGAGGAAGTGCTTTGAGAAACTCTGGGCCAATCAGAGGCCTGGGTTCTTGTCAGCTGGCTGAGGCTCATTGCTATAATCCAATCACAAAGCAGGATTCGTGGTCAGGTGACCAGCTCAGTGCAGCTCTCAGTGTTTTGAAGCAGATGAAAACAAAAGCTAATGAGGCCGTTACTCGTCCCTACCAGCTGCCTCGCTGTGTGCAGGACTGAAAGAAGCTACAGACCTCCATGAAAGAGAAACAGGATTTATTATTACTACAGCAACAAGTGTGTGTGTGTGAGAGTGTGTGTGTATTTTATGAAACTTTATTCAGAAAGGGACACAAGTAACATAGATAAGCTTGAACAGTCATCTGATGTACAGTACTGTGCAAGAGTCTTACGCAGGTGTGAGAAAATGCTGTAAACTAAGGATGTCAACAATATAAATAATGATTGTTTACTTCTTATTAATTTACAAAATGCAAAGTGAGCAAACAAAAGAAAGCCAAGGAAACTTATTGCAGCGGATGAAAAAAAACATCAAGCTTCTTTCCCTTTGAAATCAGAAGATTTCCAGCAGTGACATCAGCTCAGAAACCAGTGAGACCCAGGTACACCCATCTACTGTCTGGGAGGTCTGGCCAGAAATGCTCTTCATGGAACAGTTGCAGCCAAAAAGCCATACCTCCGACATCGAAACAAGGCCAAGCAACTCAACTATGCACAAAAACATATGAATCTACCTAGCTGTCCTATCAAATAAAAAGGTAATATAATATGTTAAATTATAAGAATAATATTAAAAAAGACAAATGATGGATGTAACACCCAAATTCCACAAGACGCGGAACGGCTGATAAATCTGCTCCGTGCTCCGTCATCCGTCAACACCCACCAGGTCCGGATCTGTTGCGGACCTTGCTGCGGCCATGACTGACAGATGAAGTCTCGAGGACCCCCGATTTCTCGCAAATTCATGTAGCATAGAACCACAAAACCAACAATAGTTTTTTTCCCATCCAGAGGAGTAGAGAGGAAACAACTGTGTGCTGTGTTTTCAAGGTGTAGCGCACGGAAATATGATCTGCTGTGAGCATGTTCTATTTTATTTTGAAAATTAACCAGATGTTTTATTTGTTTCTGTGCTCAACTTCCTGACCCTCACTATCTGCCGTGGGTTGAATTGCTGCGGAGCTCTCTGGCAAAAATAGAAGCTGTGCGTATCTGCTACGACGGATTGCCGGAGCTGGGACGCAGCGGTTTAGCAGTCTGTGGAAGTACACACATTGACTTTAATGAAACCAAATTACTCCGACGCCCTTCCGGAGCAGATCTGCAGCCGTTCCGCATCCTGTGGAATTTTGGGGTTAGTGTGTCACCTGCTACACGTTTATATTAGTTAAATGCGTTAACGCCATTAACACAAACCCATTTCAACGGCGTCAATTTTTTTAATGCGACAACGGGCTTTTGGGTCTAGCAATCTTTGTCGTTTTTTTATACATGATGTTGTAACAACTAGTAACATGAGAAAAACTACAACACCACACCGGATCTAGCTCGACCGTAAATTCAATTCAATTTTATTTATAGTATCAATTCATAACAAAAGTTATCTCAAGACACTTTACAGATAGAGTAGGTCTAGACCACATTCTATAATTTATAAAGACCCAACACTTCTAATAATTCCCAGAGCAAGCAGTGCGACAGTGGCGAGGAAAAACTCCCTTTTAGGAAGGAACCTCGGACAGACCCAGGCTCTTGGTAGGCGGTGTCTGACGGGCCGGTTTGGGGTGTAATGAAAAAAAAACAACAGGCACGCCACACACACTTAATAGGGCTTGTGTGGTAGTCAAAGAGTAGAAACGTTACGTTTTGAGTGGATGGCGAGCGCGAGATCCCGAAATGGATGCCAATAAGATTCTGGATGGAAAATTTACTTTTTAAAAGTTGTCAAATGGCTCTATTGACAAGACCGAAGGGATCAGTGTGTTTTTTGTTGTGAACTGAGCTATCATCGCAGCACATCCAGTTGATGCAATTTCTCCGCCCCTCAAGTTTTTTTTTTACCCTTTTATTGATGGACGGAATTGAACTGTGTGAGGGATTATTTTTCTCCTAGTGAAAATGTTGCGTGTGAAATTTAACACTACAGTAAGCTATATGCCAATGGTGTTTTCAATAATAATAATAATAATAAATTTGCACAAAGCAATTAAATGAGAAAAAACTAATGGGACAAAAAGAAATCAAGGGACATTTAGAATAGATACATTTAATTGCAAGTTAACCATGACATTGATGTGATTAATCGTGATTAAATATTTGAAGTGCTAGTTTATATTGCTTTGACCTATATCACAAACTAACTCTACTTGTTCCTAAGTTCAACAATATGCTCTTAAAGACTTTTCTTAAGCTTGTGCACAGAACAAACAGCCCCCCTACCCAATAGCAGCTGTTATTCCCTCTACAGATGGTCACACAGAACTGTAATTAAGACCTTGACCAGACGTTAAGAGTTAGCTGGCGCGTGTGTGCGATGAGGCGGGGGGATGCTGGGCTATGCCTTTATCTGGCCCGCCAGTTATTCCGCTTCTTATTCAACTATACTAGACCAGCATTTAGTCAGAGCTAGATTCCCAGGGTCATTTATCTCCTTAACCGTACTGTGTTTAATTCAAGAAACAACTATTTTAGGCACAAACTCCAAAAACTGAACAGTCTGCAATAAACAGAGAAAGCATTCAACATGTGGCATGAGGAATGGTGCTACTTCTTTTACATTAAATTTCAGAAGATCATTTCACGCTATATAATTTAGGGGTTAAGGTGACTGACTTTGTATCACTTTTTTTGTTTTAAACAGGTCAAAGACCTGCAGTGGCAACAACTGTGATTCCCTTGGCAACAACCAAGGAAAGGATAAGGGATGGGTCCCCAAGAAATGTAACCCTCAACTGGATAATGAATGTGAGTGTGTGTGTGTGTGTGTGTACTGTAGTCTACAGGAAACGGTGTGGTATATGGCACATACATTAAACCCTACAACAGACACTGCAGATTGCAGTCAGTGATTTATCTGTGTGGAACTGCGCATGTGTGCACAGTTCCACACGTCATGGTCCTGTAGCCTATACTGTAACATACTGTCCCTGCTCTCAGATATATTCAAGTCCTAGGGAAACACTGATAGTGGCTGGGTGACATCAAAATAAGTGTCCCTATATTAAAAAAAAAAAATCTGGCATTGACATACAGTATTTCATGATGTAACAAATGCAAACATGCGAACAGAATAGCAAAAAAAGGATCAATCATTCATCCTATCATAGTTTTCTCAGAGACATTCATTTGGACAAAATATGATGATATAATGATAGATTCTATCTGAAGTCAAAGACATCCAGCCCCATCTACCATAGAATTACATTATAATCCTTTGCCTTCCTGATGGATAAAGAGACACAAATGTCGCCCTGTGATGAACGTTCATTTATTAAACCTAAAGAAACTGAGTTGGGTGGATTTGAAACAGCGCATGCGACCCTGTAAAACTCCGTCATGACCAACTCAGAGCATGCTGCGGACAGGTGGCGCCCATTTGGACTCTTAACAGAGAGGCTTTTACTGAGCTTTATCAGGCAGGAGCAGGTCACAGATAACAGAATGAAGGGGCTGTTGTACAAGATGCTAGCTAGTGCTGTGGAAAATCAATAAGGGTGGAGTCCTGGAAAACTAGAAAGGAAGAGAGAGAGAGAGAGAGGCATAAAACCCATCTATAAACCGTAGACCTGCATGACTGATGCCTCCGACCTTGGAAATATGACTGTGTGTGCGCATGCACTTATGACTCGTGTTCAAATCCAAGGAGAAGTGGAAGCTCTGCCACTGATAGCAAGGACAATCTTCTAAATTTGCAACTACATTTGTTTTCATAATGTAGTCTAAGAAAAAAAGATGGATGTATTGATGTACTCTGTGGTTCAGGGCAATGTGAACTGACCACATGGGGATTCCATCAATTTGCATGTTTGAGAACTCGTTTTGACTAACTCCAAACTATAGTGTAATAGCAACAGAATCAGATGGATCTGAAGATTCTCTTCACTCGAATGAAAAACCTCCTAAATAATAACATGTCCTGATGCTCAATGTTGAAAATGATGTGTGGTACATCAGATAGATCTTTTCTTTATTATTTTTTTATTTCTGGATGATCCATTTTCCTTTTCCTGCTTTTCCATCTGGTCTTTAGTTTTGGCTGCATGGATGTCGCGTATTTACACATTGTGGCTAGTCAGCAGTTATTGAAGCATGATTGATTAACCATACAGAAAATATTAAGCAAACTCAAAGTAAAACATTTCTCCTACATTACTGGGTCTATTGGCCTGCTTGTGTGACTGCAGCCGAGGACAAAAGACTGTCCATAACAACACACCTAGTCAACCTAATAAACCCCAAATCGCCTTCCATCTTAGTCACACAACAGCCTCTTCACGCAACAAAAAAACAGATACAAACCCAACAGCCTCAGCTTTCTACATAACATTACGTTTCAACCATTTAGCATTTAGAGAGTCTTAGATTCACAACAAGAACCACACTTTACCTCCAGACATCACCAAGACTAACTTAACCCAATGTAGGCCAAGAGATGTAGAAGGTAATCCACTGGTTGTTCAAACCTAAAGGCCTGGCAGAGTTAAGGATCTGTTTTACTCATGGATGTATAGGGAATTGGATTTGAGTAGAGATAAAAATGTTTCAAACATAATATTTGGTGTCTGACTTTTAAAATAAAGCAGTCTTGGAATATTTGAGTTATTGTTAGACTATAAATAAGACAAGAGGAACAAGAAGAAGACAAAAGAGAGGGAAGATGAGAAAGCAAAAGAGGAAAACAGATGAGGAAGAGGAAGGAAAAAGAAGAAGTGATTCATTTGCTGGATTAGCAGTTTGGGATTTTAAAATTCAATTTAAAGACTTAATTTGGTTTTGACAGCCCTTGATATGTTATTATGTAAAATTTAAAAAGATAGTCATTCAGATCATAAACTTTCTGATCAGCCGATAACTACGCAATGAGTTGGTTTTCAAAATAAAAGCTCCCTTGTTTTCTTGCTTCCTTTGGAATAAATTTACCAGCTGCACCTGACACAGTGAGATACAGTTCATAATCTCTATGTCTCTTCAGCATCACTGCCTCGCGGCAACAACAAGCCATCTGTCTGCAATGTCTGCATGCATCCGTCGCTCCAGCCAGCACCACATTAACACGTACTGTAGTTGACCTATATAATGCATTATTTATGCTTGCAGGAACAAGCAAAACCAAAACGATAAAATGTGGTACCTTGTTAATTGTGATTTTTTTAGTAGTTTAAGTGAGAAAAAACACACAGTTGACAGATGTCACAGTTGATGCTGTCCCTTAATTTCAAACAATATGATGTGACTACAATTTAACAGTGATGGTGGCCACCTTGAGATAAAGCTGGATCACTCCCAAGTCATGATAAAAGTACATTTATAAAGTGTATATAATAATAACTCCACTCATTCAAGAAATTGTACAGCACAGAGGAATGAGGAAGATGGAAAACTGAAGAGCAGCTAGTAAATGATTTATATAATATTTAGCTCTTTTTCCTAATGACTCCCTCCTTTTCCTCTCAGCATGTATCGTGTCCTGCTGAGGGATTACAGCAATAGTGCCTTCCATCCAACCCCCCCTTAATATCCTCCTCCTCCCACAGAAACACAAGATCAGGGTTGAGGAGGAGGGATGCTCAGGAACCACCAACCTTCCTCTGCTGCTCCCCCTCCCAACCCTCTTTCATCAATCCCTAATTTCAAAGCCTTTTTCCTCCAATCATCTCTCTTCTTTCTCCTCTTGTGGGTGCACCCTGACCCTTACATTCCTCTGTGAGGATGGGCTCTAAGGAAGAAATAGATTTTTCCATCTTCATCCAGGTTCAGGATTGGGTCTGTGGCTGGGTGGGCTGGCAGAGGAGGCAAAAGGAAACTCTTCTGTCCACAAAACTTGTTAAAAGTTTGTCTCGGCAGGTCAGCAAACTCTCTGTGAACTTGGAGCGTCATGATCTTTGTGACAGCCTCTGTGCATTCACACCCTGCTGGCTGCCAAAACATTTATCTAAGATGCGTGTTGTCAAAAGTAAAACACAGACAATGAAGGGACATATTAGCTTGTGTTTTGCACCAAGAGCAGGTTAGCAGGGGAAACAATGTGTCAAACCACATTATGGTGACAATGTGATATATTAAGTTGTGACATCTGGAAGAGGTTCGGACCGTCTCTCTTTTTCTCAAGGAAATCCTTTAAAATAATGGCAGCATTAAATGTCAACAAATGTGTTAAAAAAAGCCAGCAAATGTGAAACAACAGCACAGAAATCTTGCTCCTGATGTATGGAGCAGCAGCACGGTCACTGCATCAGTGCACACAGTGAGCATCAAGGAACGCGGCCCAGATACTGTCTAAGGCTCTGGGTCTTATTTTTAGCTAAACTGTAGCTAGCAGGCAGAGCTGGTCACTGCTAACAGACTGATTAACAGCAATACAAAGAATGTCACCTTTGTGTAAAATAAAAATCTTTCTATAATTATTCTTTGAAACCCCTTATGACTTAATTTAATTTGTCATCAGCGTACAAATCTTTGCTTCAGTATTCTTAACAGCTAATTGACATAGGTGTACTGGCAGTGTTTTGACCAGCAAAAACAATTTAGCAGATACATTTCAGACCATAGCCTCAGTGTTTCAAGAGATTCAATGGAATTAATCATCATTTAATCAGGTTAATCACTGTGTCTTTATTTGTGTATTTGTACTCTAGCAATTAATCCTTCAAGTTCTTTGTGCTTTTAGGAACATATTAATTAGGGAAATAGTCTCAAAAAGCCATTAGCATATCCTGGTTAGACTATCAGACTACAGCTCTAAAAAAAAGAAGCAGTTTAAAGAAGTCACTTTGGGCTCTGGTAATATTGGGTGTTTGGTCAGACTGATAGATTCAGTATTTGTACATCAACATGGAAAACAATGCTTAGTAGGTGCAGCTCTGGTTGGGAACACAAAGCAGCACAACTTCTCCATCGTAAATTGTGACAAAGTCAAGTTCCTGTTGCTGCCATCAGTGGCGGAGCTTCCATTTCTTCTGATTGGAAAGGTCACGGTAGATAACACTAGTCTTGACTGTAAAGAAAAGTTCCCAGTGGAGACACGGCTATACTGCTGCTGCTGTTGTTGGTGGTCGCGGCTGTACTTCACTTCCTGCGCTGTAAAAAGGTCACTGCAGACACGACTAACATTCCACTTTGAATAGCCGGAAGGTCTGTGAGCCAGCTTTGCATGAGTCCACTCCTTCTGACAGCTTTGTAGTTCCACTTTACAGAGCAGGGACCGGCCTATAAATAGCTCCCCATAGAACTGGAATAAGAAGAAAACCATAGGCATTTAAGAGGTGTATGATATTATGCTTCTGATGACTTAAGATAACGGACTTGATTAACAATTATTTAGGTTGATATATTTAAGTATAAATGCATTTTATCATGAAAAGTTTTTCACAGGCCAACAACTCAAAATATTCAGTGTTACCTAGAAAACTGTACTTGTTAAGATGGGAGATGCTATTGCTGAAGCAATTATTTGATGGAATGACTAGTCGGTCAACTAGAATTAAATAAACATTTTTGATATTCAATTATTTATCAAGAAAAGTAATTTATTAAGCAAAATACTAATTATTCATTGGTTCCCGCTTCTTAAAATGTGAGGATTTGCTGCTTTTCTCTGTATTATATCATTATAAATAAAAATAGTTTGGGGTCAGCCAAAACAATCTATCTGAAGACATCGCCTTGGACTCTATTTTGCTGATATAGTTAATAACATTTATATTGATAATTGAGAGAGTACTTTAATAACAACATAATCATTAGTTGCAGCCTTTTTTACACCATTATAGTACACTAAAACTTGTGATATTTTTTCATATTTTGCAACTCATGTGAAAGTCAGAATGATCCACCATAATAGAGAAAACAGGACACATTACTGCTTTAAATTAAACCTAATTATTTAGTATTAATAGAAGGCCAGTATTGTCTTGAGAAAGCAAATGTGTGTTAAACTGTTAAACCGCATATGAACAAGTCAAGGAAATCTTAATGTTTCTTCAGCTCCAAATGTGGATTAACAGGAGGAAAAAAACATGGCATCTGACAGGTCTGCAATGCATTCAGTGAATTGCTGCAGTGCATTTCCTCTGAGGACCTCGCAGTGATGGTGCTGTGCCCTGCTGATGACAGGCTGCTGCTGGAGAGCCACACCCAGCTTCACTTTTTCAACATATTTCCTGCTAAAATCAGTCATGGGGATAAAGCTGTACGGTGGCTTTGAAGGGCCGTTTTTTGGTTATCAGATTTGTACATAAATTTCATGTGAGGATTTTCCTTTGGGTGTTGGACTGCAACTTGTAGCATTTTGAAGACATCGTCTTGAGGCCTAGATTAATAATCATTAGTTCAACCCCACAAAAAATATAAATGTTTCCTGCATGCGGGTGATGCTGCTGTCTGGCTATCAAGTCATATCACACCTACTCTTGTTACTGGTTAATGGTTACCTGAAACAATTAAGGGTTCTCCCTAATCAGTTACAGAAAATAGTGCAGTGCTCCGACTGTTTAGCACATTTTATCTCCATTGATTTGACATTAATAATTAATTTAAAGAGTGATAAAGTTGTCTTTGTGGTTTCAGTGCAAAATGTTTAAGGTTTTCAATGAAGCTCACTATTTTTTATTTTTTTTTATTTTTTTCATGCAAATATACACATTTACTTTCAGATTGTGCAGTGGTATACTAACTAAATAATGTCCGGTAGATGTGACAACATAAAGATTTAGGGTTGATCCGACAGAAAATGAATGATCAAGTCATAATTCTCACATTCTATTTATTTCCAGTTCCCAAAATGTACAGATTTCTTGTTATTCTCTTTTTTTATATGATTGTAATTTATATTTCGGAGAGTTTTTGACTGTTGGTTGTTCACATAAAACAAAATCAAGCTTTGAATCTGGAAAAGAGTGATGGGTATTTTTTCACTCAAGCATGACAATAACTGAATTATTTTAACGGTAACAGCATCCACACAAATGATCAGCATCTGAATAACAACATTTTCTGCATTGCATTTCTATCATGTCACCCAGTCAGCAGGATTTATGCCGCATGTTGTTACAACTGCCGAGACATTTCGTGTTAGTACATAAAAAAGAGCAACAGGAACAGGGCTGTGGTTTTCTAATCTGGCCATCACAACAAAGCTACCAACTTCTCCTGCACTGATGACTTCCGCCGTTTCACTACTTCCTCACAAACATGCACTCGCTCTCTCAGCAGACACCCACACCAACAAACCACATCTTTGCTCTTTTTTTTTTTTTTTAGAATAAAGCCAAAAAAAAGGTCCCCAAAGTTTGATATGTTTGCTCATCTTGGACATTTCATAAGCTTAAAGGCGCCCCGCCTCAGCCAGGCTGAAACAATCACAGCTGTGGTTGAAGGAGAGAAACTAGTAGAGTCTTAAATGGGTTAAACCATTTCCTCAGAAAGGGGGTTTCCCAGCCCCACATGCTGAGTGTGGTCTTACCAAAGAGTTTTAAAAATTCCTTCAGCTCTGATTTAACTTTTCTTTTACCTCCCACCGTTAAATGGAAACAAAACCACGTGACCATTGTTACACTTGGTTGTTGTTAATGTAGTTTGGATTATTTTACCTTATCTGTGTGTGTTTTGGGAATCCATGTTTGTTTCTTTTTTTCAGTCACAGGATGTTTTGTTCTTGATGAATGTCCTCAATGTACCCCCTTGTTTTGTTTTTTAATGTATGCCTTGTCATAAAGCCAAAGACAAATTTCCACATACACAATATATTTGCTAGCCAACTCACTTTTTTGTAGGGGAACATTTTGAGATATGGGATATGTACATTTAGATAAATTCCCAGGTGCATTTTCTAGAAATATTATTTTTGAACAAGTCAGAGTAAGGCTGATCACCACAAGTATCAAGAAAAAGGCATTGAAACTAAGAGAAATTGAAAACATACTGACAGATGTTTCTCTTAAAAGTAAACATTTTAGAACTCAATCATGGACCAACAGATTTTAGTGTAGTGGATGGTGTATGAACACCAGCTCGATGTCGGACATATAGGCCTAGTATAACTAAAACAATTTGATGATAAAAGGGTGAGTGCTTCTCTCTCTCTCTTTTGTACCCCCACCCTATTTTATTTTTCCATCCCAACAGCTGTTGTCGGTGCAAATAGCTGCAACATGCCTTGGGTGGCGAATAGCTGGAGAGTGCGCCGGCATGGGAAGCCTAACCAATCGCCAAGTACACATGTGCAGACCCAAACACACAGACAGGTTTTGGGTCGGACATATGCAAGACAGACAAAAAATAAAAAATTAAAAGCTTGGTTCATCCTCAAACTTGCATGGCACATATAGTTATGATTCACCAAGTCCTGAGGAACTAAACTCAAAATGTCAAGGTTCATTTGTGTTCCAGCGCATCTAATCATTTCTACAACCACTTGTCCCCTTCTTTAATGAAACATTTACAGCAGTCACCATCCTCCCTCGAGCCACAAAAAAAAACTCAAAGCAAATCAAGATGTGATTTCAGCGCTGTTGTTTACTCCCAGCACAAAAAGGTACGACCCAACACACCCGTACGGCCGCACCGAGCTCACTTAGGAGGAGGCGTTTCATCGTTCACACTGTGAGGTTACAGCAGAGCCGGCGGTCACCCTAGGGCGTGACTCACTGTCCATGACCACACAATCTGATTTAAAGTGACACTCGTCTCATCATTCAATGCTGATGGCCATTTGTGTTATCCTCAGAGGCAGAACTGGAGATACAGTAGACCTTAGATTGCTCTGTGAACACAAATGCCCTCTTGTACAGGTGTAAAATAAGCCTGCGAGGTCCTGTTTACCCTGAAACAAGTGATTTATTATGTTAATATGTTAGTCCTGTAAAAAGTACTTCAACCAGACACCGACCCAGTGCATTATAAAAACTGATTGCTTCTCGCTTGTACAATGTACAGCATACATTCTGAGAATCTATTTTATATCCAAGCAAAATTCTAGCCTGCAAATCCAGACCCAAATCCAAAATAGGGTTTGGCATTGAGTAATGAAAGTCGCCCATCTAGAGGGGCGGCACCAAGCCCTATATCAGATACACCGATGTGATTGGTGCAGCTCGGCTACAAGGCTCTAGTTAATGAGCAGCATTACTTCATGAGCGACTTGCTGAGCAAATTCAAATTGTGCTCTCGCAAGAACTCTGGATTTCCAGGGCAACATAAACTGGTATTGTTAATGAAATTTCCCTAACCTAATTGACATTGAACATTGTAATTCAGAATCAAATCCAGAAATCATTGGCGATAGACAGCCCTATGTAAGAGCCAATGCCAACTGTTTGGGTTACTGCTCAAACTCCTTATGCCGACTAACTGTGGTAATCATGAAAGAAAGACACTGATGTGCATGAGCTTACAGGCAAGTGATGATTCAATGTCTTACAACCACAATTTTTCGCAGCAAATTCAGGTGACTAACATCCCCAGGAGCTGATCTTTCTCAGACATCCCTTCAAGGCTTAAAATGGCTCCTCATATATACTTTATGATTTCCTGGACACATCATACTGTATGTTAGTTACTTTGTTAGGTGTTTACCATGATCCTTGCCCAATAAACTGCAGAGCAATATCAAATGTATGCCATATAAGACGTCCACAGCGACTTTTTTTTTCTAACCTTAAGATACATGTCAGACAGCAGCCAAAAGAAATGTCCACGTCGAGGCTGATGTAATCCTTTTTATCACCATCATTTAGGGTACAGAATCTGCAGCAGAAGGACCATGAAAGCCTGAGGATGGAGCCTTGTCATTTACAGATGTTGCTGCTCTCCACCTCTACAAAATCGACTTGTTTCCAGGTGTGCATTCTCATGACATTCAAGTGACAGAATCCCCTCTAGCTCTGCTTCACTAATGCAGCCTCCTGTGTCACAAGAGGAGGGCATATTTAGCAGTACATACAGCCAGGGGTTTAATTGGGCCAGGGCTGTCAGTGGCTCAGCGGACACCAACCTAGCACATCTTCATAAATGTATGTATTTGTACACCTTTATCTGTCCTAATAATTCAAACGGGGACTGAAACACGCTTTTGCTATAGCTGTAGAGAACATAATCCTTAATGAGGCGATGTAGGAACTTGAGAACATCAGAACTTTCACTGAGTTTCCATGAAAGCTACCTAGCAGATCAGCGAACTCAGTCTAGGTTCGATTTCACTTGATATGTACCAATGGGAGTTTGGAATTGTAACTCTTGCTGCAATGCAACACCGGAGGGAAGAAAACAGCACATGGGTCAATATTTTCTAGCCATAAGCTATTGAGATTCAATCACAGCTGAACACAGCTTTGATTTGCAGTTAGTCTTGCAACATCTGCGAGTGGAGTTCTCAGATGATCGGACTGCTCACAAGTCATAATAACCCTGGGAATATTACCTATAGCTGCCTTCTGGCTCACATGACATCATTTCAAACAAACACAGGCAACACAATTCACATTTCCTCAGATTACTTCCAAATTAAACAGCATAGTAAAAGCCTGGGTCAACTGAGCAGCTCTGACTATGTCCTCCTCTTTCCTCTGCTCTCATGTCTACAAGGCAACAGCAGGATGGTCATCTCTGATGGGGGCAATCGGGTCTCAATTAGATGCCTTTTCCAGTGTTTGTGTGTGTGTGTGTGTGTGTGTGTGTGTGTGTGTGTGTGTGTTTTGGGTCGAACAGGCCTATCATCATAAATGCAGCAAAGAGACACTTCAGCAAAAGACTTATGGACAACAGTGTGCACAAATGCGCAATGGAACACCGCCCACCCAATGGCGCAAAAGTCAGCGTGGTGAGGGGCTTGTCATGCACATATGGGGTTGGCCAAATCAGTCCCACTGGAAAGCTTGCAGTACGCAGGTAATATGTGTCACTTGGGTGTGGGTGAGAGGAGGAGGCACCTCTTTGGTACCACAATAGGTGGGCTGGGTGGATGTTTGCATCGTTACAATCCAAACATCACGAATGTGGATGTGAAGCAGTGAGAGGCCAAAGCGCTATCGGAGAGATAATCCAGTCCAGACTGCACCGGTCCCAATGAGGGGAGGGGACATGGAATAATAAACGTGTTCCTGAGACCGTGAGAGGGGAAAAATACATAAATGCATGTTTGTACTCCTGTTTCCGTCCGTTTGTTCTCCCGGTTGGGGCTTTAAGACACACACACAGACAGACACACAAACACACACACACACACACACACACACACACAAACCTACCTTGTAGACTTGTCCATAGGTGCCATTTCCGACCACTTCCACCAACTCGAAAATCCCAGCAGGATCCTGTATTTAAAAAGCATAAAAATGTAAAAAATAAAATAAAATAAAAATAGATTGATTGATTGATGGCCTGTAGCTATTTACAATCGGGTTCGTTCGATGTAGGACTCGGCTGCGCCCGGTTGGCTGGCCTCCTATGCTAACGGATATTAGACAAAGAAAAGCCACCAGAGGATTGTGTCAACAACATGACTGCCTACAACATTTTTGTGTTTTTATTTCTGAGCACGAAAAAATAAAATGCACTCTGAAAATGTCTTTGAGACACGTACTCACCCTCAGGGATGCTAGGTCTATATCCACCAGACTTTTAGCCGGGGACTCGTTCGCCATTTTCGTTAAAAACGGTGTTAAATTAGCGAAATAACGGCGTGTTTTCAGTCTCCTTTAGTCGGACGGTGTGTGTCTCATCCTCGGCTGGTTTTATTTTTAATCCCGCTTGTGATATTTTCTATCCAAGGCGCGTTTTTCCTCTTTGTAATCCCGGGCAGACGCTCAGCTGCTGCTACATACCGACCAACTGCTGGAGCCCTGTTTGCTCTAGGCTCGTTCTCTCTCTCTCTCTCTCTCTCTCTCGCTCTCACCCGCTCTCTCTCTCTCTCACTCTCTATCTCTCTCTCTATCTCTCTCTATCTCTCTCTCTCTCCCTGTGTGTTTGTCTCTGCCTGTTTTCTCCGCCCTCTCCCTTGCTCAGTCTGTTCGTATGTCTCTCTTTCCCTCTCTCTCTTAATTCTCCGCCCCTTCTCTCTCTCTCTAACAGTCCTAAATACTTTTTGGGGCCCTGAAGAGAATTTGAATGCCCCCTCACATTTGAAAAGGGGGACTGTAAATCAACCAATCATCAACGCTTCCACTAACACTTACCTTGTAAACAGCAGTCATTTAAGCCGGCTGGTTGTGTGTTAAGGTAAATACAAACATATGTAGACATCATAGGTACATTTTTGGAGCTCTGACAACTACAAAGACAAGGGGTGTGCAAGAAAATCGACTCTTATTCGAATCGTTATTCAAGCGAAACCAATTTAAAATCGATTCATAGAATTCCAAAATTTGATATCATATTTATTTAAAATAAATAAATAGATAAAGATACTTTATTGATCCCCGAGGTCCCAGTGGCTTAGACCTAATTTACACATACATCATAACAGGATGTTAAAATAACAAACAAATACACATAATTAATATATATATAAGCATACACACATACATATATGTACATAGGCTACATACTGTACACACATACATAGGAAAAGTACACGTACAGTTACATACTGTGAATCATTTTTGAATTGAAAATCGATATTGAATCAAATCGTGAGCCTAAAAATATGAATCGAATCGTGACGTTTTCTGAATCTACACCCTTAAAAGACACCGTGTGCAGGACCCATGGAAGACATGCTGAAAGGCGCTCGCCTGAGTGCTACTGCAGACTTGTGAGCAAGTGACTGAGCCCCAACATATCGAGAACAAAATGTCAGTTACTTTCAGTAAATTGCATGACAGCAAGCAGCAGTATTTTCAGGAGAAAGACAGACACGTCTGTGCAGGAAAAGCCCAGGTGACATTTCGTTAACGATGGTCTCAGGACTAGCCTACAGTAGAAAATTAGCCAGCTTGCTTATTCCTCTACGTTTAAAGAAATGTAGATTAATATGCATTGTCTTAATTAATACATCTTAAAAAACATAAATGCTCTCTGTTGAGGCTTTCCTGCAAGCCTCGGTACGGATGGCATGGGGTTCTCAACGCAAAGCAAAATATCTTAGGTCCAGGCATTAGCTCTCTTTGGGTGGTGTTTCTTTTCACAATAAAAGTAGAAAAAGGGTATTTTACATAAAAAAGTACTTCACCCAGTGCTGATAAATAAGGTGTTAAGTGCTCACGGCAACAGTAAGAACCTGCCATCCACACCTTTCCCTCGCTGATTACCACACCTGTACCTATACCTAATTCCCAGTGACGTGCCACACCCAGTGCAATACTCCCCCAGGTGGCTAAAATAACTAACTAAATTAACCTAACTAAAAAGGTGGAGACAAATAGCTCCTACCCACTCACTATTGGAAAATTCACTTTTTGGCTTAGTTCAAGGTAAAAACAAAACAATAATCAAGACTAAATCTCATAATTTTTTATCCAAAAATGTACATTATTTAATTTAAACAATTCATGAAGTGCAAAGTATGCCCACTACATTTTTGTTTTCTTAAAAATCTGTAAACTTTTGCAAATACAAAGTTACAATGTTAAACTTCCGACTTTAACATCAGACAACCATAATAACTACTGGTACTTCGAACTTCCGACTTTACTTTCAGAAATGCAATACCAACTTTCTTAATGATGGTGTAATAAGCAAACACAGTTGTTTTTAATTTGTTGTCACCAACACCTGCTTTTCCTGCTATGACATGCCAAAAGGCTGCTGTAAAAAGGTCATCCTTAGACAGTTGATGTTGATCGGGAAGGTGAAGTTTGGGGTCCCCTGTTTTAGCTTCTGCCCCCGCAACCCGATACCGGATAAGCGGACGAAGATGGATGGATGGATGGATGGATGGATGGAATAAACCAAACCTACGACTGTCTTGCAGCCAGTATAAACCCACAAGAGTTAAACTTAGGAACTAATACTGCATTTTCTGCTGTGAAAAAATGAATTCACAAATCCCGTTCTATCGTGAAATATTGAAAAACATGCACAGTAAATCCTACAATGTAAATATGTATCTGATTACTCTCTTGTCCTCTTCCTTTGTCTTCACGTCTCATCCTCTCTCTCACCTTCTGTTTGTACTTCTCCCCATGTCTCTCCATCAGATAGATGCAGGGCAATTAGAGCATGTGAAATAGAAACAGGGATAAATATTTCAGTACGGCTGTCACTGCTTTTCTGTTCTGTTGGAGGGTATGATATCCAGACAGGCTGCATCATTTCCTGCTCCCTGATTTTGGTTTACACTCATGAAAACACGCTAGAATTAAATGCTGATAACACATCACATGACAGTGATTTCAGTACTAAATTCTAAATATTTGTGTGAACTGGTGTGAGTCTTGATTTCTGCGGCCTAATGTCATCCAGCAGTACAAATAACAGGTCGGTTGGCAGGCCCCCGATGTTGAAGGCTAATGCAAATACTGTTTGTCAGTAAAGGTACCTTTTAAGATTACTTTACAGTTTTACTGTTCTTTAAAAACGGTCTCCTAGGGATGCTGTATGGTGTTCTTATTTTAATTTTTTAATAGGAGATATTTGCACATCCACCTATCTCAGACGCAGGTGGGTTTGAAAGTATTACATACAGACTTGTAAAAAGAAGATCCCGCACACAGTTCTTGCTCGGCATAACAATTTCTAAATAATACTAAAGTTAGAATCATATAGTGTGATATGGTTACATACCTGTCTCTCAAGACACAAATGACAGATGGACCATGATGTTGAGGAGTCAGAGACACTCCTTCACAGATGATGCCTTGCTATGGCTAAAACCAGGATAAGACATAACAGGAACAAGGGTTTTTAGAAAGCTACTAATAGACCTTTTACATTTACTTCATCACGAGTATTTTAAATAGATAATGCACCGCCCATTCTGTGTGCACATGTGTGGGACAATTATTCTTCAATGGCAGTGTCTCTCGATTGACGGCATGTGTGCAGGCACACATTATGTTCCATTTGTTAGAAAAAGAAGAGAATGACAGGAACAAGTTGGACACAACACATAATCAAGTCCAATTACAAGAACAGTAACAGAAATTATCGGTCTTGCAGCCTTTATACATCATTCAAAATTGTGTAATCAAATGCACTAGTAGTAGTAGTATATTGAGTGTTGCATAAGCATAGGGGGCATGTAGACATTGTGGTTGTGCCCAGCAAGGACTGAGCGAATGTGCACAGGGACGATAGTGGGTGGTAATCTGTCAACACTGCTGGATTGCCACAGCGTTATTTATTTTTCTTTATTTTTTTTAAATTATAAATACGGGATACGTTATCCCAGAGGACTCCGGAGGCAGTTGCAAGGTACCGAAGGGCTCGAACGCCTGCAGCCTCTGTTGTGAAAGATGCAAAGCAGTGTGTGAGGGAGAAGTTCGGAGAAGCGGGGAACCATCCAAACTGTGTGCAGTAAGGATGGGATCATGGTGACCTCATCTGAGGAGGTAATAGGGTAGTGAAAGAAGCAATTTGAGGAACTCCTAATCTACGGAAGAGGCAGAGCTGGAGGATGATTGGGGATTGACGTCAATTTCCCTGGTGGAAGTTGCTGAGGTAGTTTAACAACTCCACAGTGGCAAAGTCCCAGAGACTGATGAGCTCTCTCCAGAAATGCTGAAAGCTCTGGGTGTGGAGGGGCTGTCTTGGTTGACACGCCTCTTCAACAATGCGTGGAGGTCTGTGACAGTGCCTCAGGAGTGGCAGACCGGGGTGGTGGTTCCCCTGTTCAAAAAGGGGGACCAGAGGGTGTGTGCCAATTACACGGGTATGACACTTCTCATCCTCCCGGGTAAAGTCCACTCCAAGGTGTTGGAAAAGAGGGTTCGGCCGATGGTCAAACCTCGGGTTGAAGAGGAATTCCGTCCTGGTCATGGAACAACAGATCAGATCTTCACTCGTGCAAGGATCCTGGAGGGAGCCTGGGAGTATGCCCAAACGGTCTACATGTGTTTTGTGGATCTGGAGAAGACGTAGGACTGGGTCCCCTGGGAGATACTGTGGGAGGTGCTGCAGGAGTATTGGGTGAGGGGGGTCCCTTCTCAGGGTCATCCAATCTCTGTATGACCAAAGCAAGAGATGTGTCCGGGTTCTCGACAGTAAGTCAGACTCGTTCCAGGTGAGGGATGGCCTCCGCCAGGGCTGCGCTTTGTCACCAATCCTGTTTGTAGTATTTATGGACAGGGTATTGAGGCATAGTCGGGGTGGGGAGGCGTTGCAGTTCGGTGGGCTGGGGATCTCATTGCTGCTTTTAGCCAATGATGTGGTCCTGATGGCATCATCGGCCTGTGACCTTCAGCGCTCACTGGATCGGTTCGCTACTGAGTGTGAAGCGGCTGGGATGAGGATCAGCACCTCTAAATCTGAGGCCATGGTTCTCAGCAGGAAACCGATGGAGTGATGAAGTTTTAGCAATATAAACTGTAAAGACCCATTTGCCCCTCTACATCCTTCCACAGTCTGTGAAAACTTGTCTCTGCACTCAATGTCCTAAAAGCTCTGCTTCCTTTTCAGTTCTTTTTTAATGCATTTCTGCACAGGACATTTTTTCTTCCTACATCCCAACACTCTTTTCTCTCAATCCGTCTTCTACTTCAATGTAAATGCTTTCATTTTTCTTTTCCACAGGAATGTATGCCCCTCTCTAACACAGTTTTACCATTGCCTGTTAATGATGTTGATTATCCAGATGTTACAGTTTATTCCACTGCCTCACTCACTTTAATTTTGCTATCCACAAATGCCCAAAAATGAGCATCTGTTGGCACACATGGAACAGAAACCACAGGACTTCAAAGTCTTCAAACTGGATTAGAGCAGGACATACATGTGCTGATGATCAGTGTTACTTTTTTATACACTATGGGTAATAACAAACTGACATACCTTTAGCGCATCATTATTGTAGTTTTTTTTTGTAAAAATGACTTCAAACCCCATTTTATTTATTATTCTGTTGAAAAGTAATCATGGTTTACAGATTTTGCAAAGACTCAACATTAACAACACATAATAACAAAATAGGAACGAACATTTTAAAGCAGGAAAAGCATTGAACAAAGTCAATTATAAAGGCATTAGATGCCATTAATTGCTTTATGTAACTTGAATAAAGCAGCAAAATAGACATTATTTCTTCTTTATGTTAAAGGTTCCAGCAAAGCACTGCTGTATTACGTCATGTTGGGGATGAAAAAAAAAAAAAGAAATTGGTTCACTGCCATGAAACTTGTGCTTTGGCCTGTACTCTTGAGTGAGTCTTTTCTTCAAACGTGATGGAGGGGTACAACCCAGACACTCAAAGTATCACCCACTGGGTGTGCCCAGCTTTTATGTGTTATCTATAGCAGGGATATTTCAAGGATTTCAAGCTGTATGGACATATAAATTACTGAGTTTATTCCAGACCTGGGGAGTACACTCCCAGTGGCTCTGTGCAGCTCATTGAGTAACTCACACGGAAGGGGTCAATCAAATGACTGTGGGCCCATGTGTGCAGGTCTCCTCAGCTCTGTGGATGTTTATAGCATGTCTCAGTTCATTTTTTTAGTTTTATGGTCTGCAATTTTTCTGTTTTGGTTCACTCTCATCGCTCTTTGGTTGCATATGGAGCAACAGCTGCTTTCTGTTTTCAGCGGAAACGCTTAAAAAGACCACAGTACGCTACCCGCTCAGTCCCAAACAGCAGACAGTCAGCGTTAGCAAGTAACTGGTGAACATGGCAGAAGATTTGGAGACAGATATACCCTTGGGATTGGTGGAGACCAAAAAGAGAGGTCAAAGTGAACGGAATGTTAGACTTATATTGATCAAGTTGTTGCAAAAAAAAATTCAGATGAATAACAATGTTGCTTCATCTGGCTGGACCTGAAAATACAACAATGCTGCTTAATCTCTATAGCAAACACACCCATTTTCTTGCACCTTAGTAGCTTTTTCAAGTGTAAGAGGTGGTGTGTGTAAACATCCACCAAACAGACCGACGGACAAACAAACAAACAAACACATGGAACTGAATAAATATGATTATAGATGGTTTTACAGTTCCTTTGGTGATTATGCAGTAAATTAACTGAGTGTATTATCCACTACTAGCTACTGCTAGCTTGTCCAACTGTGTGTGTGTGTGTGTGTTTGTGTGTGTTTGTGTGTCCATTATTGGGGTCTAATCATAATCCTGCAAGTCAATCCAATGTATCTTGAAAGTGATGCTGCTTTATTTTACGGCAAAATAACATAAAACTTTACTGTTTTAATGATTGCTTCTGTATGTAAACCTTGCACTTTCTGTATGTAAATCCTGCACTCAGTAGGTCCTATTTTATTATTCTATCATTTATATCATGTTCTATGATTCCTACACTGAATGACACCTAGAACGTTTCGACTGGTTCTCCGGGCAGTTTGAGGGTTTAAAGGTACGTTTGGACAAATAATAATAACACACACATTTTCTCATTTACCCTCCAGCCATGTGGGTGAGGTCCCTGCAATTTCCAAACCCAACACAATTTCTCACTGGAACTACTTTTATTTTTATTTACCAAAGAAATACAGTATAGCTCCAATAAAAACAGTTGACAGTAGATTACATGCCTATTACAGCTAGCACACCTTTCCTCCTCCTATGTATTTTCACTATTAGTAGTAGTAGTTCTGGAAAAATAACATAAATTAACGTTCTTTTCGGCTTCTTCTATCTTTTCTGACTGAATGGTGTTTGTTCAAGTGTGTGTGGGGTCTTCTGTGTTTGGATGGGTTCAAATAATGAGCCAACATTGTCTGTTTGTGTTAAATATGCAACTGCTTCTTCTTTTATGCTTCACTCTGAATCCATCAGAGGAGTGTGTGAGTGTGTGTGTGTGTGTGTGAAGAAGGTGCGTAAGAGCTATGTCAGGATGTCTAAATTCCCTTTGCCCAGCAACAGTCACACTGTGGATTCTATATATTCTATACTAGCCGGGGCGGCTGTGGCTCAGTGGTAGAGTGGTTGCCTGCCAATCGGAAGGTTGGTGGTTTGATCCCCGCCCCTGCAGTCATTGTCGAAGTGTCCTTGGGCAAGGCACTGAACCCCGAGTTGCCCCCGGTGCTGCGCATCGGAGTGTGAATGTGTGTGAATGTTTATCTGATGAGCAGGTGGCACCTTGTACGGCAGCCCCAGCCACAGTGTATGAATGTGTGTGAATGGTGAATGTTCCCTGTAGATGTAAAAGCGCTTTGAGCAGTTGTTAAGACTGGAAAAGCGCTATATAAATACAGCACATTTACATTTACATATAAAGTGTCAGAGCCTGAGACAAGAAAAAACTGGAAAGATGCTTATTGTCTAGACAACAGTTGCTGATACAGACACCAGCCGAGTATGATGAGCACTGGAGTCTTCTCAGTGTTTTCCCTCCCTGTTCACGGACATGTTTACGTTTTTAAAGCATGTTGATGAAGGGGTGGTGCATCCTGCCAGTCCACGTCAGACGTTTCAGGCCTACTTTTCTCTCTTAGACCCAAAATGATCCAGTTTCAAACCAGGTTAGGCAACCAAAGTGTATGCATTTCCTTCTGAGAAATCCAATGGCATGTGGTCGTATCTGCATCTGATCAGAGTATGTGATGTATCTGCAACTGGCCACAACATTTATGCTTGCGCATGCAGTACATATAATTCTGTTCCTAAACCTTCCATCAATACAATTTCCACTTTAAAGGAAAACCTATCTTCAGCAGATTTCACATGGGCAAGTTTATTTTTCTTGTTTAATGAAATTTATAAAATGTCTAATGTTCACAATGTTCCCGGTTTATTCTAACCAGGATCCTACGCTTTATTCCCCAAAGAATTTTAACAATCTTTCTGTTATCAAGGTGGTATACTTGTGGTGTTTTTTAAAATAATTTCTTTATATACCATCCAATGATGTAACTTCACCATATTGCAATTGTAAGTTTTCTTTCTCTTGTAAAGTCTGAGAAGATTTGAGAAATATAAAGTATATTGTATCAGAGTCACGCGATGCATTTCATTTTGTTGGACAGCTACAGCTGCAACTGTAAGCACGCTGGGTTTAGGTCTTTAAAGGTATATCTGCTAACCGGGCCAGGCTGTCAAACTGGCCAGCTGATGACAACACACGGGCCAAAACCCAGACATTCCATCACGGAACGGAAATTTCAAAAGGAGAAAAATACAGCTATTAGTATTGTAGTCAGAAAAGATAGTATTTCAACTTGGCATGTTTCCATACTATCTGACAACACATTGGGTTCATTTTTTTTAAATTAAATACAGTAAATATAATAAAAATTTACAGAAGAGGATTAGGGCCACTGGTGAAAATGTATTTCTGACTTTATTCTTAGATTTCTGACTTTAAACATACTAGTACAGAACATTTATGTTCTGCAGTGGCCCTAATCATTTTCCGTACAAATTGGACCTTTAACATGTGCATCTCACTCAGTGAATTTAATTTAGAAAACAAACACATTTTTACAAACTGCACATGCAGCTAACTTGCACTGGATCAACACCACGTTAACACAGTGGGCTGATTGGATTTCTCTCGTTTAACTGTGGCCGGGTGTTTTCCCACCCATCCTACTTGTGTAAGAACAGTTCAGAATTAACAAAGTTCTGATAAATAACATGTTAAACTTTCATTTAGTTCAGAAACTAGTTTTAGTCTAGTTGTTTTTAAGTTACGTTTTTTAAACTTTTATTAGTTAGTTCACTACAAACTGTGAACTTATCGGTTACATATCATCCACGCAGTGACGCATACAAATGTGAGGATGTTGCTCCTGTATGGGAATGTGTATCTTCTTCCCTTTCCATTGAAAATAAATCAACCAAAAAAAGCATTGTGTTCTTTCTTCTCAACTATAATGAATGAATGAGCTGCTACAAGCCAACAACAGGTAGGAACAGGACATAATGTGTTTCTCTTTATTTGCTATAAAAATAAAATTGGTCTAAGTTCTCAATTTAAAAATGTACCAGGGAAAGGACACCGTGAGCCCCGGCCCTGTACGGAGAGCAAGGGACTGCAGAGGATTCAGACATCTGGAAGAACCAAATTAGAAACGGTGCATTTGAATGCACCCTCTAGAATGTGATCACATCGGTCATTTTAAAAGAACTTCACCACCTTAAAGTTAAGCATGTGACTCACACTATTCCTCGCTCTTTGGAGTTAGTGTGAATACTTGGTGCTAAAGCTGAACCGCTATTGTTGGATTTTTGAAATTTCTCAAATCTCTTTTGAAAACCAACCTTAAATTATGATACGTACGAATTGTTTTGGTGCTTGCGTTTAGCAAAATCTTAGGTTACATATGATTCAAATAGTAATACAGATTTTAAATACAATTTTGTAATATTGTGTTTTGAGTAGTTTGTTTTGTCAGACATTGTGTGGGTACGCTGGTGCGTCTTTCATCTTCAGAGGGTTGATTTTTCCTTCATCCCAATAGTCGCGCTGTGGAGAGAACACCTTCCTGTCAACAGCTTGAAGCTCCTCAAATCGATCAATGGTGGATGATGCCAAGTGCAGAGAGACAAGCCATGGCACCAGTACAAAATAAAAATAAAATTAAAAGGAACAATGGAAGTTCCAAAAATGTTTGTCAGGCCTCAAGGATAGGCACAATGTGTTCTGGTGAGAAACATTTAATATAAACATAACTGTTTACAAGAAAACTTCACATGGAAACTTTATGTGCTGTACTTGCATGACAGGGTGTATGTAAATGTGCTGACAGAGGACAAGATAAAGGAAGAGAAAGGGTGAAAAGTTCCTTAAATAAAACATCAAAAAGGCCTCAGAGTTACATTGATATACATATAAATCACCCAACTTGAGATTTCACCAAACACGTACACTTAAGGGCATAGCAGAGAGAGAAACTAAACAAAAGAATATACAATCAACCCCTATACCTAAGTCTGTATTTAAAGTCGTCAGAGATATGCTACATTAGGACACAGAGTTCCAGATCAACTGTATCTGGAAGGAAGTATTTGTATGTGCATTTTCCTAAATACAACTTAAACTTGTGTGATAGACAGACTTATGATTAACTCTTAATCTCATTTGACAAGTTGTAGAGTTGCACTTGTTCTCACACAGTGTACTATGTGTTTTTTAGTGTTAGCATGGGCCTAATCAGGCTTCTCTCAATAGATTCTATCAGACAGTCTGAGGTACATGCCCAACACCGGGTGAGGCAGCAGATAGAAAGCTCCCGGTTTTTGCACATGAGGTTTGGCTCAGTCAGGAAGATTTAGAGTGAAGCAGCTGTACACACTGAAGTCTGACCTCCTGTGCACCTCACCAAACCAATTCTGTAAATGTAGTAAGCAGAAAGAAAAACATCCAGCTACTACAGCCGGACCAGTACATTCACTTTAGTGTGTTGCCACTAACAAGGGGTTTTGTTTTTGCTTTATATTTTAGTAAGTTGAGTTTTTGTTGTGACTGTACCTTTACAAACTGTCACAGTTGTAGATGCGTTGGGCCACATGGCTCTGTGGTAGGCACATTGCTACATACTGTTTAGTATATATAAGAACAATTAACTCCTCTTGAACCAGTTCCATTCCGCTCACACAGCTTTTGTGGGGACAGATTTTTGTTCCTTTCATAACAAAGAGACAGGTAAATCACGTAAAAGATCTAAATGGAAGTAAAAGAGCATCACCTGATTTTACCTCGCCTCAACAAAGAACAAGAGTTGAGAGGTCAATGGTTCAAGTGCTGTAGTTTAATTCATCCAGTGAGAAGAGGCAGGTGGGGAGGATGACTGGATGAACAGACAGAGACAGACAGACAGACAGACAGACAGATGAGAAACCAGGAATGCCCTCACGCCAGCACCCTGGCCCACCGGGCGCTCTCAACCAACTGACATGTACTCATGTACATGGAACGGCGAGGAGCTCACGAGCATCTGAGAGAATTGACTAAAAAGAGTAAGAGTGGGCAAGTAAATGGATGATTAAACAAAAATATATAACTGATTGAATGAATCAGTCAATGAGTGACCTAATTAACAAATTAACCAATTGTCCCCCCGAGCGGCTTGGCAATCACCGCGGCCTCTTGCGCGTGACGAATATGAGAACCCTGCGGATGGCAATGAGGCGGTCCTTGAGGGAGGTCATGGCCAGGATGGTGAGCTGGGCTCGATTCTCCAACGGAAGGACAGCGAGCATCCACCAGTACCAGGCCGGACCACTGGGGCTGCCCTGCAGGAGAGAAAAGATATATACGGTTAATCTCTGTGTATCTATCGCTGCTCACAGTTAAGTTGCTTAAGAAAGGGTGTGTGGACATTCTGGACAATCTTTCTTGAACATATTTAAAGGAAAATCTGATTTCAGTGGCTAGAGCACTTACAATTTTTTTTCTTCTAAGCGCTCAGCTTTTTATGAGAGACTACCTTCAAACAGGGGGTGGCGAGGTTGATTATTGGGTTAAGATATAAGAAAAAACTACCATCAACAGAATAGTGTTTTGTGGCTCTTGCGCACCTTTCCGTTTATTTTTCATTTGCACAGCCAGGGCTGTGTATTAAATTTAGATATTTTTTTCCACCGCACACAAAAAATAGAGAGCTGAGTGACCGTGAGAAACATTCACTGAATTTGACTAGATGTGTCTTAGATTCACTTCCTATACCTTTGACCTGCAAATGGGCATCTTATTTCATCATGTATTTATGTTTAACTCTGTAGCGATCATGGTAAACGTGGTGAAAGTGGGCACCACAGGGGTTTGCTGACCTGTGGGTCGGGGTCTTTGCTGGGAAGGTGTCCAAAGTGGCTGACGATCTGGCTCTTCATGTTGTCTTTCAGGGAGGTGAACCAGTTGTTGGCCTGCTCGTACACAGAGTCGTGCAGCTTCAGAAGTTCCTCCAGCGCCTCCCCCTCCATCTGATAGGAGATGATAGGATAGAGAGGTGACTTCTTATTGTTTTTGTTTGTTTTATTTATTACAAAAACCTCAACCTGTCTAAAAAGATTTTGATTCTAAGAAAAGAATTGAAGCATACATCAGTCCCACATTGCCAGACCCTCCTCCACTACGCTGTAGAAGAGGGTCTGGCTAGTTCACACAGCATTCTGGGATGGGAGCAAAAAGGGCTTTTGTTTATTGGCATTTCTTTAAACCAATCCCAATCGTCATGGGCGGCACACGGAGCACCAGGGCCTCTGCAAAAAAGCCTTGGGGAGGAACTTGTTTTGGTGGAACATGTGTACGTTCAAAGGTTGTTTTAGTTGTGCAACAGAAAACTCAGATTGGACAGATAGTTGTCTGGATTTACCCTGGAGAGATCTGAGGACCAGTTAACAATAGTCCTCAGAAATCCACCAGAGTTTAAAATACCAACACAAAAAAAGCGGAAGGTACATCCAGCCAAAATTAAAGTTATCATGCAGAATTTCCGGCGGCACCTGAACTATCCCAAAAGTAGAACGTTGTGGATATAGACTAGGCATATATTAATTAACATCAGTAAACCTATGTTTACCTATGTGTGAGTAGTGCAGAGAGAGAGAGAATTTTTCCCTCTTTGGGAAGAGTGAATTTGCCAGTGGCACAGAAAGGGGAACTCAGGATTGCTCTAATGGCAGCAGCATGATGGGAAGTGTCTGGAATGACAAGCACTAACAGACAACCCACCCACGCAAAGACCTTCTCAGCCCACCTTCTGATCTTCCAGGTACTCTATCTTGGCAGTGTTGTAGCCGTCTCTCTGACCGTGGCTGAGGACCTTGAACCGCGACACGCCAATGGTGTCGACCACTGAACGACCGTCAGGAAAGAACTTCACATCTCGCACCTGAAAGACAGTTTATCTTGTATTTACACTGGTAAAATACCTGTTATTTGACTGCATACAGCAAAGTAGTACTATCCTGTCCCGAGTCTAGAAACACTCACCTCCAGCATGCAGCCATAGTCAGCAAAGCCTTTGATCTCATCAGCTATGCACATGCCAAACTGCTTGGTACCCGTCTCCATGGAGCGGCGAATCATGAGCCGGTAGCGCGGCTCAAACACGTGCAGTGGACAGGGGATGGTGGGGAAGGCCATGGTGCACACAAAGATGGGAACTTCCTGGTTCAAGCTACAAGAGAGACAGTAACGTTGAGCATGTGTTTGTGTGTATCTGGATGTTTTAGAAATCAAACACTACACAATTCTGTCTGGGAGTCCAACTTTATATAGCAAATATTGCCCTACCAAATTGAATTCATTATTGTAATTACCAAATATTTTGCCATTTTAAATGTTGATACCAAAACCTGTTAACACTTTAAAATACACATTAGCTAACATGTTTTTTGTACAGGTTAAATATGTAAGGGTTTTACTGTTACAATTTCAAAAATAACTTCTGAACATAATTCTGATCCTGTGCCTAGTGTATTCAGATATATAGCAATTCAACTTTTTCAGTATGCATGGGTTTGCATGTGTGTTAAATTTACTTGGACAGCTCCTTCATCTCCTCTTCATGGATTTTCTTCCTCTCCGCCAGCTCGTCTCCCAGGTAACGCTGTAGCACTTCCTCCATCAGCAGGGTCTTATTGTAACCCCTGGTGGCCAGATACTGCAATGCCAACACACAAATACAATGAGTGGGGGGGGGGGGGTATTACCACTTCTCAATAAAGTGGTAATATCCTTTTATAAACTACGGGTATTTGCATATTTGACTACAGAAAACGTTTGTGTACCTCAGACAGATTCTCCTTGCAAAGAGGGCAGTTGGAGTTGTGGTCCAGGCAGCGCTCCAGACATTTGAGGCAGAAGGTGTGTCCGCAGGGTGTGGCCACCGGCTCATAGAACAATCTGGAGAACAGACAGGAGAACAAATGACGAAAAGCACACAGCCACACCTAAAATGCCGCACTCTCTAACACTGGCGGTTAGCCATTGCTATCATGGCTACATGTATCACATGGACGGAGGGCAGTCACCTCATGCAGAGTGAACACTCCATATCTCCACTGTCCAACAACTCAGCAGGAAACGTCCTCCCTTCACACACTGCGCCCGTCTTAAGTGTGTTCTGCTCATCTGTACAAAACATCACGTCATCACATTTGTAAAATGTAAATGGACTGTATTTATGTGTCATTTTGAGCCTTGACTTCTCAAAGCGCTTTTACTTAAGGTGCCCACATCAGATAAACATTCACACACCGATTGCGCACGGTTCAGTGTCTTGCCCAAGACCCTTCGTGATGGGACTGCAGGGCCAGGGATCAAACCACCAACCTTCCGATTGGTAGGCAACCACTCACCACCTGAACCACAGCTGCCCCTTAAGTTTGGGGTATTTATTATCAACAGAGCAGAGAGGGCAGAAACTTTGCAAAAGCGTGAAACATGCCCAGGCATCCAAATGCGATATTCAGGTAATTTTCAGCTCATGACACACGCGCACGCATGCACACGCACGCACACACACACACACACACTGCTAACTTCCACTTAGTTTTGTTGAAGTGAAGATTGGGCTTTGTCAGTAGTTGTTAAAAACATTTAGGTGAATCATACTGTGATCAAACAAACATATCATGTCATTTTACAAAATTCAGTTGTACACAATCATTATTATTGTAATTATTGTAGTTTTAAAGTAATGTGCAATAGTGGATAGTCCTTTGCATTGAACTTTACCATGACTATATTAAATACATAATATGTTAGTGGCTTTGTTCATGGGCTTCTCAAAATACTGATACTGATATTTCCCACTTTACTCCAAAATGTAACTTTACTCCGGGATGTGTGCACTAACATTGAATGCAATGATTTATTTTACTGATAAGATTAAAATGATGCACGAGTTGATAAATAAAAAAATAAAAACAAATCAGTCAATTTAATAATTCTATCACCCATTAATAATGATTAAAAAACAGACTTAAGGGGGAAATGGCAACCAATCAGTGACACCAATGAAAGCAAATTTATTTAGACTTTATGCAAAGTAGAGACAATATAAAGTAATTCATACTAATATATATCATATTCAGAGAAAATTGTAATTTTCCCCACTGGGGGTCAATAAAAAAGCATTACATTAAATAAAGATTACCAGGTCTGAGCAGTTTGGAGGGGGGGTTGAAGATTGCTGAGGCTCCATAACCACTGTGTTTCCTCTTGAGGCCACCAGGGGGTGCTGGCAGTGCAGCCAGAAAGCTGGCCAGGCTATTGGTGCGGCCCTCCTCTGCAGCATGTTCAGATTTACCAGGAGACTGAGCAGAGAGTCTTAAGGATGAGTCGTCCACTGGAGCGCTTTTAGTCACACTAAACACAGAGTCCTGGACACACAGATGGACAGAGAAATTAGTCCGCCTGTCAGAGCTGGACAATTCTGAAAGGTTGATCTTTTTTTGACAGCCACACTCCTGACAGCAGTGGTGAAAGTAAACTCAACAAGCTGTGCTCTAATAAGATAATCCTTCTCCTCATTGTGTAATTGATTTCAATGACATTACATAAAACATATATTTCATTATTATAAAATATATTCATTATGTTCTGATGGTCCTCAAAGCATTAGGATAATATTTCCGTTCTCACAGATGTTTTCATTGGTCTCGGTGCGTATGGTGTGTTATAGCGTTTTTTTCGATCCCTAGCAATGACAACACAGTGAATATGGACAATTCTCTCTGACCAATCAGTAGTCTACAGGTTTTCACGTCACCTTTTGGTATTGCCTCAGCTTGCTTTGAACCTTGACTGAGGTAATAGGGACTTTCTTTTTTATAATGGAAAATCAAAAAAGGCGAGTATGGTAGGTATTACGTAATGGGAAAACGCCATGAGCTTGTGTGCAGTAACCTGTGAGGAGGATCCAGGTGTCTGTGTGAGTGGCCTCAGGGACCTGAGCAAGGCAGGGGGTTTGATGAGGCGGGTGGCCACTGGCCCCTGCAGTGGGTGCAGCGGAGTTGGCATCTCGCTATTCTCAAACACAGAAGAGAACACATCGCTGAGGACCTGCAGATGAAACAAGAGAAATCGGATTAATGTTCACAATACACATAGATAGTAGGGATGTAACAGTATGAAAACTTTACCTCAGGTTTATAGAGAGTGAAATATCACGGCTTTTGGTATTATCGCAATATTTTTTTAAAAAGTGTATTGAATGCCTTTAGCTGCAACTTTTTTCCTGCACATTCTGCAGACAGTATAACTATCTTCAATCAAGTGTCATTTGGCTTTCTTATAAAAACTAAAATATGGCCATGCATCTGACTTAGTCCTCTTAGGTCTTAAACGTTCAGAGTGCGGTCATCTCCTCCTTCCGCTATGATTACAACTTCAAGAAACGAACGTTGCAGGCTACGCAGACGGCTGCGCTGCAACTTCAGGAGGCTTGGATGAAGCTGGAAAGGATTAAACACACGGTTTCCCAACCGTGGTAATCCACCATGATTATGGTATTTTAAATGAAAACACTACTTGTTAACGTCAAGAATTTTTTTGTGGTTTACTGGTACACCGGTAATTGTTACATAGATAAGTAGAAGTAAATAGGGACATTTGTTTTTCATGTCCATGACATGAATGACTTGCATGTGTCTACACGTCATCGTGTACGCCTGTTTTTAAAACCAGATATTGAAAAATGTTACGCTTAAGGATGAATAAATTAGGATTTTGTTTTTTTACAATTCGAATTCAAAAGGAGCTTCTCTTACCTTCTGAGCCTCCAGTTTTACTTTGGTCCAGTTGGGCTTTAGCGCCACACACACAAAGTATTCCTGCAATGCCTCATCAGTCCGGCCTGCTTCAATCAGGGCCATGGCTTTCAGATAGTGAGCCTGAAATAAACAAGTGTGATTTACACGTATTTTCTTCTACACGCAAAAACAAAAAGAGACTCAATGTTGCAATCTGTTCTTATCGAAAGGTGTTTTAATAGGCTGATCAGTATCTCTATTATTGCATTTTTATATAAAATGTTATCATACACCACCTTGAAAACAAACTTCCCTCGTTAAGCTAGATGTTTTGAAAATCTGCAGTAAGTTTGAAGAGTATTATCCACAACAGCTTTAGTACCAACTCATAATGCACGGCAGTTCATATGTAGACAGGGGGTCATTTGCAAGAAAGATAAGAATTGTTTTCACAATCTGTCGGTCTTCACTTGTGTTGTGTTCACAGGCTTCTGCTACAGTATATCTTTTTCTACAATATATTATATATCACAACTACTAAATGAAAAAGTCTAATGCAAAATATAGGTGGAACACTGACTATAAAATAGTTATTTGCAAAAAAGATTTTTTTTGTCAAATTTATTTGGGAAAGATTAATGCATATCTCCACCATAATAAACAGCTTCTTTGCATTTCACATTTTTCTGTTCATTTTTTTTTGTTTAGTGTTATAGTCTGAGCTGTCCCGTCTACTGTTAACCACATGGGACAGTGTTGTTTGGCAGCAATAAATAAAACAACTTTCTGATGCTGATGACCATAAGATCGTAGTGAAGATTAGTTTCTAAAAGATTATTTTGAGTCACATGTATTTATTTTTCCCAGCAGATCCATTTCAAACCTGTGTCTCACCTTTGTCCAGAGAGGTTTTGTCCTACAGAGACTGTTTGCATCCTGCAGTGCCGGACTGAAGTTCTTCATCTCCATGTGCAACTCAGCCCGCTGACACAGCAGTCTGCCTGAAGAGGGCACTGTAGACCACAGGAAAAACAGACACACACCATCAGGTCAGTGTGTAGGCCTACAGGGGATGGATGGTTTTTCTAAGTCTAGCAGAAGTAGGGCAAAAGTGAAACTTGTGGCTGGAGACCAATTTGACGTGTAAGAACACACTGTAAAAGGTAAATTATGTAGTGATAAAAACCTTTCAACATTAGTTGTGTCAGAGCACAATAACGAGTCTGTTTTTGTTTTACAATAGTCACTGCATGGCCAGGTTTGTGTAGAAAAATGGTACACTACTATAATGATCCTTACAAAAACAAATACTTAAACCAGCCAGGGACTTTGATTAGGCTACATGGGATTAGTTCAAAGCATAATAGTGTGTATTTAATAAACACATTTGTGAAGACTATTCAAAATAGCCCAAATCTACGACGTCACATTGTCCATTTCTTTTACTGTCTATGAGTATGAAGGCTAGGATTGGGTACTTTTCGCATTTGAACCAATACTAGTCCTGATGTGGGTACCTGAAATTCTGTTCCTGGTACCCAAAGGTACTTTTTTTTCCTCTGTACTTTCCCCCCTTAAAATTTTCAGTTGTACAAATAATTCCAAACACAGATACTTAAAACACTATGTTATTTATTTAGAATACGTAAGTCCCTTTGTAACACACGTTTGTCACGGAAGTAAAGACTGGACAATAGAGCTGTTTGGAGCAGTTTGTGAACTGTGTTTTCTCTGGAAGATAGTAAGTCCCTTTTGGGTGGACTTTTGTAAACCTATAACGTGCACATAAAGATATACAACACAATAAAGGACAGGGAAAAAGTCAAAAAATATAATGTGAGCACTTTAAACACCACAGCCTGCCTGGGTATTGTTGACCATGTCCATCCCTTTATGACTGAAGTGTGCCCATCTTCTAATGGCTACTTTCCAAAGCTGAAATCATCTCAAACTGGTTTCTTGAACATGATAATGACTTAATTGTACTCAAATGGCCTCCACAGTCACCAGATCTCAATCCATTAGAGCACCTTTGGGATGTGCTGGTGGGACGGGAGACTTGCATCATGGACATGGAGCTGACATATCTTCAGCAACTGCTTGATGTCAATATGTAATAGGTGCTTGCATCGCTAAAGTCTAGCAAAATACAAATCCAATTTTTCACTTTACAAAGTTTAAAACAGCACAGTACTCTGCCTGGCGTCTCAACTGCACCTTGCAGGTACACTATGATGGGAAGTCTAAACTGTCAGGCTCGGGACAGCTGACTCACAAGCAAGAACAACACTGGTAGGAATTACCCTTTACTGTAACGTGATTGTGGCACTGCATTAGGTCAACTAAGCTCACACTGGATGTGCTTTACCAGAGAAGGTGGATGGACATTTTTATTGCTTCTCACCAAAGAGACACAGGCAAGATATTAGGCAATAGGAGTGAAAAATGTGGTAGAACCAGAAACAACAGTGACAAGGAGGTAACAGAGCTCAACAGGGGCAATTGTTGGTACTAGGGAATTATAGTGCGCAACAGCAACGTCTGATAGGTGGAGCGCCACGTTAAAATGGAAATGTTAACCGCTCCGCAAACCTACACTAGTGAGCTGCTCCTTCTCAAGTCTATAACTGTTTTTACACAGTATTGTACCTTTAAAATTTTTCCATTTTGAAAGTTTGTTTAGCTGCAAATCAAAGGTTTTATGAACACGATTTATCTCATAATACAAGCATTTTCTGACATGTCATTGCGCAAATTGAATGGGGAAAATTACTTCTGGACACAGAGCTGTTGAAAAAGTTACCTGTTGAGCTCTACCAACAGCAGATAACAATGTTGTCCTCCAATTGTTCCGGCCTTAGTTGCGTGACCTTGCAAAACAAACTGCAACTTCTCCCTCAGTACCCATTAGGGCTGGGCGGTAATACAGTGTACCGGGTCTTAAAAATAGCAACGGCATCAGTTTCAATACTGTCATTAAAAAAAATGCAATTCACTTATATAGGAGACAAGGATTAAATATCAAGTGTAATATATAATAATATAAATATAATTTATTGTTTTCATCACATGACAGTGGTGAGGAGAAAGAAAGGGGGGAGGGGGGGGGGGGGGGGGGGGGGGGGGGGAGTATGGCAAGCAGACATCCAAGTGACCTGGTCTCGAAGAAGAACACGACAATGGCAGTTTGGCAACATATCGGATTCCGACCTTATGAGAAGGGAGAGGTGGGAAATACTGACGAGCCAATTTGTAAATTGTGAAATAATAAATGTGACAGCGAGAAATGGAAACGCCTCTAATCTAAGGTCGCATCTCCAAAACAACCACCCACTCACTGCTGGAGGATGCAGTTGGCCCAAAGTTCACTCAGTGCAACAGTTTCAATACCGATGCAGGACCAGCAACAACAACTAGGTCCACGGCCAGTTATATGCAGCCAACGATCATGGGGGCCTTCGGGGAAAACAACAAAGTACAAAAGGGACGGTGTCCGTTGGAAAACCTGTACTGATGTAGTGACCAAATACTTTGTGAAGGAAATGGTCTCTTTCCACACGGTGTTGAAAAAAAAGTCCTTTAAAAAGGACACCCTAATGGTCCTAGATGGCAAATACGAGCTGCCTGGACGGAAACATTTTTCACAAACAGCCGTCCCACATTTATATAATAAAGTTAGAGACAAGGTTCAAGTGGTGCTGTCAGAGGCAGACAGTTTGTAAATAACAACTGACATGTGGTTGTCAGTAAACATATATGTCCCTGACTGTCCACACTACACCTGAGTGGATACTTCAATCGAAATGCCTCCAAACAACATGTTATCCTGGGAGTCATCCGGGGGACAATCTTGCTGCTGTGCTCTGAGCTGCACTTCAGGACTGGCAACTCGACGAGAAAAACTTGCATTGCATTGGCCGTGGATTAACTGCTTTGGTCACAATCTAACGTGGCGGTCACAAATGCATTGTATAACCAAGGCAAAAAAAACTAAAAAAATATCAAGTGCGCCCTTAGACTATGCTGTAATATTGTCGGGGCCTTTGCAGACAGCTGGCAAAGTAAGCGTAAACTCCACAAGATTGGTAAGCATAAATTTGTATCTGGATCTGTTAAGGTTAGAGGACGTAACTAAAAATAGAATGGAATAATATACATTAATGGACTTATTTATTCATTAATTAATTTAAGTCTATTCTGTCCATCATCGACAGGACTTCGCAACTCGCTGGGGCTCCAAACTGGCAATGGTGGAGTTCATCCTCAAGCAGGGCCAAGCGATCAGACACGTTCTGTCTAATGACAGAAGGAGCAGCCTGTCCCCGACCTGGCAGGAAATGGACGTCTTAATAGCTTTTTGCGACGCACTGAAACCAGTCGCTGACTTCACAGATATTTTTTTCAAGAGAAAATGTTGTGACCAGTTCCTCTATCCTCCCCATACTCCAGCTCTGCAGAGACAATGTGTTCGCTGTGTCAGAAAACGACTTCCAGCTAACAAAGTCAATGGAGTCTAACAAAGCTGGAGGCCAAGTATGTGTAATGTGCTGCCGGGCGTTTGCCACAGATGTCGCGAGTGGCACATTCAATTCCAATTCCAAACATGACTACAAATTATCAAGTTGTTATACCTTTACAGAAAGTGAAGAAAATGAATATTTGCATTTCTCTTTACAAACTCATACATTTACTGTATAAACTGAAAAATGTCTCAAGAGTTTTCTTTACTTTAAAACAAATAATAGCAGTTCCTCGGGGCGATGTCTGGAACAATCCATTTTGCGGAGTGTTTCAGTGTAAAATGCACTAAAACCAGCATGCACAACATTTGCGTCCTTCCTTTCTTCCACAACACTGCTGTTCTTTTGAACATGTCTTTCAATTACACAGAATGAGCAGCATGCATGTCATGACTTTCATGGCTGCATGACATGGGTTTCGACTGCAACACTTACCAGTAAATTATTTGCCATGTAGAAATATCACTTCTACCGAAAATTATGATTTAAAAGGTTAGTGATGTTGGACTGCTATTATTTTTGAGCACAACTCTATCTGTTGACATCATGAGCCAAATACACTCCTCTTACATCACAGAGCCCACAAGGCTTCCTGCTGCCTTCCTGTAGCCTCCTGATTTGTTGGAACAACATTGATTGGCAGTGACAAAGCTGTGAAGGCACCCTTTCCTCCCGTCACCCATAGTCCTTCACAAAACAGAAGGCATGAATCAATATTGATCTGGGGAGAGAAATATCTGAAGATGTGTCATTCTAACACTGAAAATGACAGACTGAAATTGATCTTGTTTTTTCTTTACACTTTTCATCTCCAGTTCAATCAATTTCTTAAAATGTGAACACCTAAGTAGGCCAGCTGTGCAAGCACCTCGTTTCACCCATTAAGCTATTTAAGTAAAAGGGGAAATTGTTTTTAATGATGTCTGATTTGGCAGTCCGATGTGGAAAGAGGTCGGTTCAAATTTCTGCGGATTCAAACTGGCCACGTGACATTTGCTGTTATGTTATCCAACACATCATAAACTGCCAGCTTATGAAACACCAAAAGTAATGGGAGGGGTGGGGGCTTAAATCCAACACAATCTGCCACAGCTAAGGAATATATATTAATGCGGTACGTAAGCATTATCCATATAAATGCAATATTTTATTACCAAATTGCAAAGTGGCTAGTATATGACCAGAGAGTGTTCCCCATATTTGCTCTAAGGAAACACTACAGCACTGAGGGGGGGGAATTGAAAATATGATATAAATGCGCCATTGGAAAGAAGTAGATCAGTATGTGTGCTGCTTAGGTAACGAAGTCCGGTGCGTCATATAACGTCTGATCTCAGAGCAGTCTAGAGAGGTAGGAGTGGCGCCACTTATCGGTGACACAGGAACGCTGCACCGAAAAAAGTAGGTCACCTGTACATAACACTAAAGTTTGGATGAGAACTTCCCACAATTAACAAAGACAAGAAAATATAAAACGTATTTTGTTTAGTACATGAAGGCTGTGCCATCTTACCTAGTTCCACCGCTGCGTTGTACTTCTCCAAAGCATCAGAGAGGTTCTGATTTTTCCACAAAACCTCTCCTTCGAGCCAGAATTTCCTAGATTTGCTTTCTGTTGCAAACAGTTTATCCAGTAAGCTGCTGAGAACAACGTTTAATCTCCGTTCGTTAAGCGGACCATCTTTTTTGTTCAATTGTTGCTTGCAGTGTATGCACTCTTTGACAGAGTTGTTCTCCAAGCACCGTTTGCAGAAAGTGTGTCCGCACTCCACGGTTGTGGGCTCGTGGAGCAGGCCTTTGCAGAGGCGACAGGAAAACAAGTCCAGTGTTTCATCCTCTTTACAATCTCCATCACTTTCAACCCCATCTTCCCCGCTGCTGCTATGACCATGCCCGGTTAACCTCCAGGGGATGCCCAGTTCTTTTTCACAGAGAGTCCGGGCGATGGTTTCCACCAAGAGGGAAAGTTCCTCCGGGCGCAGTTTGCCCAGGTTTGCCGCTGCGCAGTACGAGTCCAGCGCCTCGGATATCCGCCCGGCTCGGCACAGACAGTCGGCCTTTCTTAGACATAAGCCCCTGTCGGTCTGCTGGAGGTCTGCGAGCTGGGAGCTGTAGATCTCCGCAGCCAGGTTAAAGTCCCCAGCCCGGTTGGCCTCCTCTGCCACCTCCAGCATTTCGGGGCAGATCCCCACAGCCCCAGGGTTGGAGAGCGGGTGGACGAACAGCTCGCCCTGGTGAGACCTGATTCCCGTCTCCATATTCTTCCTTCACAGGGAAAATCGACTACTTAAGCGACGGCGAAGAGGTTCACTGCTGCCCGACTATCACGGCTAGTCACTGGAAGTGGGTTAGGACTTAAATCATACGACCTCAATCCAGATAAAACAGGACGTCTGTGTAACATTGCTGGTCCGTGTGGGATGAGGTATCCCTAAACCTGGCTTCTAGGAGTTAAGAAGGTCGGCGTTACGTACTAAGCTTTGAGTCCGTCGTTCCGCTTTTACCCTTCCACTTTACACCACGGAGGCGGTCAGATTAAGTTTTTCGGCTAAGGTTACAGACTTTCCAGATAGTGTCTTTTTTTAAGAGAACGCAATAAAATATAAATTATTCTTCAACATTTTTTTGTTCAGTCGAGAGGCGGTGGGTACGGTCATATGTAAGCAAGAAGCTTCATTCCCATTTGGTCTATCGTGCCAACTCAGCGTTAATATACTATATCTACTCAACAAAGTTTAGGTTTTTAAATAGTTGATAATACGTTGGAGTCTATATTTAAGCTACTGACCTACACGCCCGTCTTTGCATCAGTCCAGTCCACATCAGCCAATTGGCTGTTTTTATGTAAGAGAGCCCGAAGCACTAGCTAAAGCCGAGAGCTAGCTAGCTAGCTAGCCAACGTTCAGCGTGTTAACTAACTAACACCGCTCGTCGAACTCCACAAACTCTCTACAACCCGATGCCCACAAACCCTGTATATTATAACAGATCCGAATGTCATGTCTTTCTCTTCAAAAGCGAGAAATATCGTATGAAAATAAAGCAATTGCTGGGGAACTCCATTTGGGTCGCTACTCGGCTAAGGTTCAGCAGCTAAAGGTTGTTGCTTCTTTGGATTTCACGTACTTTTTCGCGGAAGCAAGCGTAGGGCGTCACGAGACGCTCGAAGCGGGCTCCTATTGGCTCGTTTAGTGGCTCACTTATATAACGCAAATATATTGTATAAACTCTCACAGACAACAGTGGATGACTATCTGTGGGTTTCATCCAAAACAATGGGGTTGGGTTTTAAACAAGGTTTCACACGTGGTAGGCTATCACAATAAGATGCCTTCAGGTAAAATAAGTATAATTGCATTCTGTTTGTTTAGCTAAATTATCAATCTGTCCCTACCCAGGCTGTGGGATTCAATGTGTATGATTTATGTAAGCAGTGTGTACAAAGTGCTGCCACAAGGGACTAAACACAGTGTGCTGCTCTCAAGATTGGTTTGCAATGATTTATTCCTCCACACGTAAAATAAAACTAGTACTGCAGTTACCAAATGTATAATTACTTTGTGTCGATATAAGTTCGTTAGTGCGGCGGTCAACAGAAAGGTTTTCTTCCAGGCTCACCCCCTCTCTGTCCAAGCCCCCAAATAAACAGGTGAACAAGTGAAGCAAACTAATATGTTATCGCTTCCGCTCAAGCCGCGATGAACACGCCCACCATAATAATAATAAATGAGAATATTAATGAGACCATAAACAACATACAGTAGGCCTGTGCTTCCTGCCCAGTGTTTCATGTCTGTTTTGGAGTTGTTAAATGAGTGTTGAATGGTTAAAATCTATAAATAAATGAAAAAAGTAGCCTGGTTATTCTACACTTATTTGAAACAATCTCAAATGTGTAATGCCATCCACATGTTGCTATGACTGGACAAGAAAATTGAAAGTTGGATTTCATACTTTTTGGAGTAGTAACATTACACTTCCAGGATTGCTCTGGTGTCGCAGGAAATTCATTGAGACAGCTAGCTAGACTATCTATCTGTCTAATCCAAGTCTTCTCTCGCACGACAAACCTTTTTTGGAACGTACATATGCCACCAAATCAAGTTCCTTCTAGAGGCTATTTTGTCCTGTAGATGCACTGTGAAGTAAAGCATGGTGGTGCAATAATCATGTTATGGGGATGTTTCTCATACTTTGGCGTTGGGCCTATTCATTGCATACCAGGGATCATGGATTAGTTTCAATACATCAAAATACTTGAAGAGGTCATCTTGCCTTCATGCTGAAGAGGAAATGCCTTTGAAATGGGTCTTTCAACAAGACAATGACCTAAAACACACCAGTAAGCGAGCAAAGTCTTGGTTCCAGATGAACCAGATGGATGTTATGGAGTGGCCAGCCCAATCCCCGGACCTCAATCCCATAGAAAACTTGTTGTTTCAGAGATAAAACCCATTAATACCGAAGAATTTTGGAACATAGTCTAATCATCCTGGGCTGGAATACCTGTTCACAGGTGCCAGAAGTTGGACAACTCCATGCAACACAGATGTGAAGCAGTTCTCAGAAATAACGGTTATGCAACTAAATATTAGTGCTGTGATTCAAAGTAAAGCAAAACCTTTGAGACATTTTTCAGTTCATACAGTAAATGTTTGAGTTTGTAAAGAAAAATGCAAATACAGCTATTTGAACTGATTTGGAATTGAATGTGGAGTGTTACCAATGCATTGATATTATGGAATTAAAAGCTATTCTAAGGATTTTTAGCATTATTAACTTTTTCTTTTTAAAAACACTATATTCTGAATACAACTGTATGTATTACCAGTGGGCTGGATGAAAGAAAACATGAGCTCCACTCTTTTTTCATGATTGTGAAAAGTTGTGTAAGGATGACATGAGCCTCTGTAACTCCCTGAAGTATTATACCACCACTGCTGTCGATTCAGCACGGCCTGCAGAAAGTGTGCGTATGTAAGGGCGTGTTGTAACTAAAGGACAGGAAGCACCCAGATGAATCTCTTGATAACAAGGTATCATGGAGTGTCACATAAGCTGCCCACTCACACAGGTACAGACATGTGCAGACACAGGTAAACCATCCATGTGCACACCTGTACTAATGTACATTCACACCTCATGGACCAACAGCAAGTGATAGCGTTATGACATGATTCGTTTTTCATAAGAATTGCTTTCTACCCTAGTACATTACCTTATGAAACAGGCTTGAGTGACCCTCATTTTGAACATCTATTCTTGGCGTTTTATAATTTCTTGACACAGATTTCACAATTGAAAAAGAAATGGTGGAACACTTCATATACCAAAGGCTGTTAGTAAAATATGTTAAAACATGCGCTAATAATGATGTATAATTTCCTTTTTTCTTTAGGCATTAGCTTTTCAGTAATGATTATAAAATATAACATAACATAAAACACAGCTAGAGTTTAGATGTTATGTTTTCAATTAAGTAAATTGATGATATATAAGAAGTTAAAAGCAACATCATTATTATCTTTGGAATGACTTTGTAAGGCAAGAATATGATTCTTTTAAAAACATGTTTCTATCATCATCATCATCATCATCCCCTTTCAATGTGGGATAATGTGTGAGTTTTTTTAAGTCACACGAGATCTGAAGATATTTCTCTCACAAATGCAAGCCAACACAAATTGTAACAGCCCTGAAAATATCCCACTAACAAATAGTAGAAATTTGAGTACATGTTGTGTGCTTCCCTTTTTTGACCTAAATTATACAGTATAGGCAATATAGAACATGCTATAAATCACAGAAAAGTTCAAAAAATAGAAAATAATTCACTGGAAATAGAGTTCAGGATTACATGCAGAAAGTTCAAAGTTTACATGCAGAAGCTGTTTGTTTTCTGGTAAAATAAAGGTATTTAACAACGTTTTGAAGATTGACTTGCAGGATTGTGATTGGACCCCTGTGATGGCTGCATGGTCTATGCTGGATTTACTGGATGTATTGAATGCTCCTTTTGCATGATGAATATGAAATAGCATCAAAACGGTTGTATAACTGAAACTCTCTGACTCCTATCATCTAGCTCTGCTAGCGCACGCGCACACACACACACACACACACACACACACACACACACACACACACACACACACACACACACACACACACACACACACACACACACACACACAAGGCAAGGATATAAAAACAAACTTCCTCATTCAGTTTTCTGTTTGACAATGTCTTTTAACATTAACAGTTGAACAATTACACTAAAATACTTCTGTCTTCACTCATGATGTTCCAATTTTTTTTTTTTTAAAGGTTATTGCATTTACTATAACAGTAACGCTCTCTAGCCAACCTGGCTTCAGATCTAAAAGGTTATAACTTTTTAAAGATAAGATGTGATAAGTGTTTTTTTCACGCTAGAATGAACAGTTAAAATAAAACACCATAATATAGTGATATTAGATTTGTTCTTGCTCTAAAAAAAAAGAAAAAGGTCCACAGCTTTTATCAATTATCAGGCAAACTGTTATAGAACCCCAAAAACCTTGGTATTTAGATTTTTCTTTTTGAATTTTTTTAAAGTAATTTTTCCAGTAAAAAGCATACATTTCCAATTCCAGATGTGGTTTGTCTGCACTTTTATACTACAAACAGGTATTTCTCGCATGATGCAAGCAGCTGAGTGTACCGCCAGATGGCAGTCTGAATTCTGAAGACACCACATGGTGACACAGCTGTTGAAGTCTAGTCAGGTTCCTCTGGTTTGTCAGATTAAACTTTCTTCCTTTACACAATTGTTTTTATCCAGTTTGGCTAAACTAATCAATTCCCACTTAACAATATCTCAGCTATAATTTTTCTTGAAAACAATATCAATTCAATTTTATAGAAAGAGTTAAATTGTAACAGAAGTTATCTCAGGACACTTTCCAGATAGAGTAGGTCTAGACCACACTTTTTGATTTACAGTAACGGAACTACTCCCTCAAGAGCAATTGCACTTGGTGCAACATATCATTCAACGACACAAGTAACTTTCTATTGAAACAATCAATTTCTATAATATATTTTATAATGTAACGTTTGCATTTACTTAATCCTAGTTCATTTTCGTCAATACCCCTGTATTGGATTGATGTATTCTTACATCTATACTGCAATTAGAATCAGTTCTTTATTTAAAGAACTTTTACTCTGTCAAAAAATGCCTACTAAACTTTCTGATGGAACAATACAGGTTTAAAATGTTCCTGTTTTTCTATGAAACACATGGGGCAGTAGGGGGTAGTGTTCCCAAGCTGCTAGTAAGCTCTCCTACCAATAAAAGTTTTATGGTAGCCTGTTAGTGATCAACAGGGATGGCTGACAAATCGATTCTTGCCAGACCCATACCAACAGTGCTGCTCTGCCTGGTTCTCAGAATGTGTTGTTGCGTATTAAGGCAATAAAGATAGACTTTGTTCTGTTCTTTCCTGAGTCAGTGCATGACTGTGTGCATTAGTAGGGACACAGTCAGTACGGAACATGTATGAGAAGTTCTGATGCTTCCAGTTGAAACTGTGACATGATTCAAATTACTTGAAGCTGCGATGAAGTGCACTAGATGATTCCTGCCAAGGACAATCTGGTGTGTTTTGCACTAGAGGAGCAAGAACTTCATTATATGACATACCGAGGTGAAAATAAAACTTGAATGACTAAGTTCTCTCAATTTTGAGATGGCTATAAGTAAGTAAGTAAGTAAAGTTTATTTCTAGAGCACATTTTAACACAGCTTTATGTGTCCAAAGTGCTGTACAACAAAGCACCAAGGTGCTGCGTAAAAGAATAGTGAAATGTAAAAAATAAAGTAAAAAGAAACACAAAAGGAACATCCCAACAACAACACCACAAACACAAATCAAGGAAGAATCTTATGTGGGTATAGGCTGCAATGTTAGGTCATGTGTCATGACACACAATATGTAATGTTCCTGGGTGTTACCAATCAACAGCTATCAACGGCTAGAGTGGCAGAGTTCACACTCTCCGCTTCTTCATTTCTATTGGACGCCACAATGACAACACCTCTGCCACACTTGAAGGTTAACATATGGATATCTGCTGGTGATGTGAACTTTACAGCAGGTTCAGATCTAAGATTCATAAAATCACCTCATTTCATATAATTCAGCCTGGCATAATTGGTATCTTTGAAAACGTATGATGGGAACAAAGTAAATTGGGTTTGGGAGCATGGACATGCTTCAACAGCACCTCTGATCACCTGTCAACCCTCACTTTTCCTCCTCCACATACATTGTCCTCTATATCTCATCCCTCCCTCTGCCCATCCCTGTTCACATCCACTCACCCTCTTTTCCCCCTTATCATTTCCTCGTATTCCGTCTTGTGCACCTCTCCAATTTCTCCTTTTCCAGGTATTGTCTGGGGCTGGTAAATTAGTTCAGGTGAATCAGCTCCCAAGATGGATCCCCAACACTGAGTCAACTCTTCCTTGGTCTTCAATATTTCAATCCTAGATAAAATAGACAACTTCCTCCCCCACACTCATTCATAGTTAACTTCCAATACTTCTTAATTTCATTAAAATCACATTGTGTTTATGCATTTCCACAACACTCCCTCCACCTGCATGTATCCAAATTATTGTCTATTTAAATAAATAGTTTTTTTGACTCAGAACTACTTACATACAGATCTGCAGTTAGACGTCACACTGAGTTCTGGGATGTTGTTGAGTATTGTTTCGCGAATAATCCAGTTCAGTTTTGCTTTAACGTCTATAGTAAAAGTGTTTTTATTGAAGCTGTGGGTAAGGTGCTTCATTTAGCCGGACCAACATTGTGTATAAGTGTTGTCAACCTCAACTGCTTGTGGGCTCTAAAGATTTGTTTTGTTGAAAAGTGCAAATGATGGAGAAGGTTGGAGATTTCATGATTGCTTGAATCTAACAATGTGTCAAATTAAAAACAAAACCTTCCCTCACGCACATAAAGGCTTCTGGAAAGGGATGATGTTGCCAAAAAAAAGTGTGTGTGGATCCAAATTTGTTATGTGAAAATGTAAAGTGTCGGGGAAAGTGAAAGAATTCTCTTTGCAGAAACATGCACAGAAGGACCACACACTCTTCTCAAGAAATGGTTCAGAGGCAGAAACTGTGACTGGAACCAGGAAGGTAAAACGATGAAAAAGCAATACTGTAGGCCACATGCAGTTGTAGCGGAATGATACACGCATAAACAAAAACACACACACACACACACAACACACACACACACACACACACACACAAACACACACACACACCTACACACACACACACACACACACACACACACACACACTCACACACACACACACACACTTGATCTGCACAGAATATCAATCGATACCAATGAAGGCAAAATGGGACTTAAAATTACATTTGACAAAACCACACTCTCATTATCCACTGTATTTACATAATTAATAATCAATAATGTTGCTGATATAATAGTGCATCTCTATTGACACTATCAAAGCAAAAATGCCAAAAATAAATCTAGTTGATATCTCTTCATACCATACGTCTTTTCTTAATTTATAAAAACGTGTTAGGGTTGGTAATATTTTTCCTTACAAATTCACTGAAAAGACTGAAAAAATAAATGCCATTACAATTAACGGAAATGATATATCCATCAATGGTGATAGATTTGGGGAAAATCTGAATGTTTAACAACTCAATCACACCTCTAGCAATTTCAGTTTTTTTGTGTTTATGATCACATTTACAGAGACATTATATGGGCATGTGGGAAATTATCAGACACAGAAAATATGTCAAGTGACATGTTGTTTTGTTCTTTTTTCCAGCTGCTGCACACAAAGTATGGTTGTCCCTCCTCTCTCATTTACGCCTTCTCTGACTCACGCTGACTGAGCTGCATTGGTCACTGTGTGTTAATGGAAAGCATCTGTCTCCTGCCACATATTCAATTTGTTGTTGAGCATGAGCTGTTCAGCTGTCAGAGACTCCACCGTGACTGTGATGCACCCGGAGACACATTTTAAAGTCATGTAATTTGATCAAACAGGCATTCACATATATAGTCATCGTCTCTGAAGATAATGAGGGTGATTAGTTTTAGTTTGTTTTAATTAGTTACTCATATAACAGAGAGAAAAAACATCCGAGACTTTGTTGCATAAAAGTAGGTGCGTAAAAAGCTATTAACGCAACATTTCTTGGCTCTGAGAACCCACTTTAATAACCCCCCCCCCCCCCCCCCCCCCCCCCCTTTTTACTGTGTCCAGACCACAATAACTACATTTAGTATTTTTTTCACCATTATTATTTTTCGCAGATTTTTGTGTGTCGTTTTAGGCCTTTATTCGACAGGATAGCCCTGCTGCTGGGGCGAGGACCAGGCCTCTTCAAATGGGCACATGCTCCACCAAGTGATCTATACAAGTGCCTGGATTGAGTTGTTTTTATCAATTTTGTACTGAGAAAGGCACAATATTAACAACATTACACATCACAGTTCTAGCCCTTTCTTTCCTATTGTTGATTGACAGATTTTTTTAACTTCTACTTCAGAGTAGGTACTTTTCCAGTGATTGGTCCAGGCGTAAGTGTACGTTGATGATTGATTGATGACATGAGCAAAAGAGTCACATTTAATACCTTAATGTTTCCTACACACACTTGATACAGCGTATGAGCACATGTTTATCGCCATTAACAAAAGGATTTTTTGTTTATTTAAAATCTTGGATTTTACCGATTTAACAAAAGATCATGCTGCAGAATCATATTCACATATTTTCTACCCTGCTCAATTACCTAACCTTACCTTTAACGTAAAGGATTAGTGCCAATGTGCACTCCCCATCAAATCAAAAGGCTTGGGAAAAAGCAGATTTGACATTGACACTGCCAATTAAACTCCGCAGCTGTGAACTTCCTCCCACAAAAACATTGTAGCCTAATTTGATCACTATTTATCAAAAAGTGCCCTTTGAATTGTGGGTGTCTTAACGTTCCCCAAGCAGCACTTGAGCTACATCGACCATGTGAGAACAGTTTGGGACATTTACAGGCAAGGTCTGTTTGCAGGGCAAGCTAAGTTATGGGTTTAATAAGGGAAAGAGCATTGATGTGCCTCAACAACTAAGTAATGTGGACTTGCTCGTTAATGCCACAGCTTGATAAACACCCATGTTATGTTAACACCCACTTATGTCCAAAGTGAGCCATGAAGAAGAGCTGTTTTTTTCTAGTGTACCTATCAGGAACAAAAGTATGGTTACATGACTTTTTCCATTCAATTTATTTAGCAAATAAAGAGTGACAGAAGATGTCTTAACAGGGGTCTTCAACCTTTTTTTAAACCAAGAACTGAAAGATAGACTGAGCAGGTACTCCCTGTTACTAATATTGTATAAAATGAAGTTGTATTATTAATCTGGGCCTACAATAACATGTGGGCGGCCTAAAGCCTTTGTACATAACTTTTAAGTGCATATACTGTATCTCTGGATGGCTTTTAGCTTTTAGCGATTACCTTACCTATAAGTGGGGATTTATATTTGCTGATAATATGTTGGATTTATGTGAAGACCTTTAATTTTTTTTATTAAACGTTTAAAATTTAGCAATATTTTGGAGGCACCCCTGCATTGACTATGAGGACCCCCCTGACTAACACAGACAGCAATCAGGGGCGATCCTACATCAGAAAAGCGGAAAACCCACAAAACAATTATAGTGATAAAGCAGCTGCTGCAACAAACCAATCAGTTCAAAAGGCTGTGCTGGAAACCACCACTGCAGGACACCTTCCCATTATGCACTGTTGCTCATGTGTGCATCCCACAGGTAGCAGCTGCCTCGGCACATGTGTCAACCTATGTGACCACAGAGACATACGGTACATCAGGAGTTTTTGGGAAGCTAATGACCATTTTTTTGCTGAGGGATGTTTCACACACACTGATGTTACTGTCACACATGCTACAGTATGTCAATGGAAATGGAGAAGAAAGTACAGAAAAGTACTCACCATGTTAATACAACAGTGGATTTTTTTTGGGAACATGAGGACAAAGCTTCAAACCTCACTATACAGTGTATTATTAAGGTGCTCACATTACCTTGTTCCCACAAGGATCTAGGATGCCTTGTGGCATGTTTAAACACCCCCTATCACAGGGATCATATTCTGTTTATCCTGCCGTAGTATTATTTACACACAGGTTTAAGGTTTAGTCAGTTGATTTCTAAATTGTAATACATGCACGCAGACAAGTATCCAGGGCAGCCCCCCCTTCTGAAAACAAGTTCCCGCTGGCATGATTTCCACAGTCCAAAGACATGAGATTTACTTCAGCTCGGCACCAAGATAGACATTTTGACATTTTCAAAACTTGCACATGACTTTAAAGATAACTTGTGATGTTTTTGAACGCTAATAGCACAATAGATGTAGATAATAATAATAGATGTTTTTTGGTATTAGCTCTTAACCTTTAATTCCATATGCAATCGTAAAGTGAACATGATCCATAAATCACATAAAAAAGAAGAAGCACCTTCTTTGCAATCAACATCAATTCCCCCAAAAAAAACATTTGGTTTTTGATGTCAACGTTCTTCAAGGTCTCACCAAGAATATGGACTGCTGGTTCAGAGGTAGGTCTTCTACAATGATTTGCTTGTTCTCCACCTGCATGTCTCTTGAGTGTTGAAATAATCTAGAACAATCTTGGTATGGTTGCCAAACTTCTCACATTTCCTCCATCATAATTCTTTTGCTGTATCTCGTTAACACAACAGAAGTCTTCTTAGCTTGTAGCCCTCAAGGCATGTCTTTTCCCACATAGAAAAGACAAGTAACACAAAGATTAATTTGTAATTCCCATTTCTGTTTTGTTTCCTGTTACATTATCTTGAAGCCATCTGTATAAGTGTGGTGGGTCCCTGTTTTGTTTGTGACATAAGTATCAGCATATACTGTCATGGGTTTCACGCTATTCCACTGATTGTTTGGGAAGAGTAGTTGGTAATAGCAGTCCTGTAGGGACCCTCCGGTTCCCAATTTAAGTCCCAGTATGGACCAAGCTCTGACTTTGGACTGGTAGCTGGAGGGACGCCAGTTCACCTCCTGGGCACTGAGCACCAAATCCCCAACAGAGTAGACCTTTTCAGGGTTAACATCAAGAAACCATCAAAAAAGACCTATAAAAGTCATAAAAAACATCACATCTGAGCAGCAGTTCAGAGCCGGGAATATAGTTCTTATCAAGGCTCTTTGATAGATTGACATGATTAGATAGATTGAGTGGATCTGTAGGATTTAATGACACACTTTGCTGTTCACACACACAGAGATAAGTGTGGACGCAGACTCATCACTATGTGGCCACCATTAGGAACTTCATAATCCATTATTTCAGGGCAGTGGTAAGACACAGTGCCAGTGTTGGTCACCAAATCATGGGAGTTTAAAAATACATTATGAAAATCAGAGAAACAGCACTGCTGTCATGGAAATAGGCAAGGATCAATTTTAGGAGCATTTTCTACTGGTACATCACAGAGTCTCATGACTGACAAGAGTCACAGGTGTAGTTAACAAGCGCTGGATACTGATGCTCTTCATTAACTCCACTGTTCTTTACATTATTAGATCCAGTACAAAATTACACTAGGTGGTTTCAAAACACACACCTAAACATGCCTGTGACGTCTCAAATTAGTCATTTGAAGACAGTTTACAGCACGGAGTTGAGGCTTAACAATGGCTCACATTAAAGCAGAAATAGCCTCAGTTTCAGCCTCTCATGCATTATTATTGTACGACCTCTTTGCTCTGTTCTGTTGACCTCTTGCTGCAAGTGGGGCCCTTGCATATTACCCCCCCCCCCATTTTCTATAGTCTGTCCCACATCAGACTGCACGTGCTGACCCAACAGCACATTACAATGACAACATTTGTTCTGGTATCTGAAGTGGTGTCAGATTTTCTGGTTCAGAGAAGTTCAGGCTAAGGGAATTTCCAGGTTACGTAATGTGAGGGTGATATGTTCCGGTTCTGGAAAAGAGCCATCTGGACAAAATTGGATGGCAATCCACATATTTATGAGACATTTCACTCAAAAACTACGAATGTTGATGCCATGGTGGCACTATAGGTAAAATCAGAGGATTGCATCATCATCGAAACCATTAGGATTCATTGTCTGGGAAACATGAATGTTTGTAAAAAACTTTTGACAATTTGTCCAGTAGATTTTAAGGCTATGTTACTTGATAGATGAAAACTTTGACCGCTGGTGGTGCTAGATTTAAAAGTTAGAGGCTCACTAAAGTCAGACAGATGGATCCTTTGGGCTCCATGGATATCTGTACAAAATTTCATGGCAACACATCCAATTAATTGGTTCAAAATGGTGAACCAATCGAACGCCAAATTGACAACTGACATACCTTGTCAAGCCAGCAAAGCTAAAGCACACGTCATTTAACATCACTTTACCACTGTTCTGAAGGAGGAGTCTTTAAAGACTCCTCCAACCATCTGGCTAGAAAGGCGTTCTGTCTGCTGCACAAAAGGGGTAGCTGAAAATGACTTGGCTAAATTTCCACAACAAAATAAAAATAGAAATGTGTAATTTTTTGTATGAATGTAAAACAAAGGGAAGTGATATAAATATAAACAGATAATAAAACTGCTGTATCAGGCATTTGAAAGAACAATAAATCTAGCTGTTTTTTTTTCTGAACAATTCTAACACTGCGCTTCATATACTCTATAGAGCACTTGGTTTTGTAACTCGGTGGTTGTGTAAGTGCCATTGAGTGGAGAATGTACATCTTTCAAAATGAGACACTGAACAAGACGCTCTTCAGCTGCTTCTCTGTGGCTACATTATTTCCATTTCCTTTGTTTTTGTGAAGGCCAAACACACAAGATGACATGTAATTACCAGATCTTCAAATGTGCCGCACACCGGGAAGATTCAAGAATCAACAGTGTTTGAGGTCATTGTGTCTTTTTAACTCTCAAGACAGGAAAGATGGGCTCAATCAGTCAATCGTTGATTTTAATTTTACTTGTTACTTGCAGTCATACGAAATAAGTAAAACCAAAATTGTCAAGGCAGGGGTAATAAATACATAAGGTTATTTTTGGGCTTCGTTTTGGTCTCCACCAACTTCTGAGAAAAAGTTGAGCGGCTAGATATTTCATCTTCTTCAACAGCTAGTTGCTATTTGTGCCTGCCTGCTGTTTGGTTCTGGGCAGGTAGTTTACAGTGTGTTTGCTGTTTAACGAGAGGGCACTGGGACTTAACCACACCGTTAATGTACCAGACAACAAGCTAAATGAGGCTAAAAAACACAGCAGAGCTGCAGAGTTAGGGGATAATTCTCTCTCTGTTCATCACTGTGAGTGACCACCTTCCCGTTACATGTAATACATTGATTTATTGATTAGTGGAGCGTTAAAAATTCTCTCCTATAGCAAAAGTGCATTACAATTGTACTACATACAAGAGAACTCCACAGATGGATAATGGACAACAGATGAGGGCATATTTAAACTTATTAAGTCCAACATTTACTGACCAAAACAACAATCAAAGGAGTGCAGAGAAACAGGTTAGCTAGACTCTAAAGGTCAAAAGGCTGAGAAACACACTCCCTTAAATAAAGATCTTTAACAAAACCGCAAGAGTCAAAATTCTCTTTGAAGTAATACACAAAATGTATTGATAAATGATGATAAACATATGATTACATCATTCATTTACCTCTTATTCACACAATCCTCTTTCACCAAGGTTAAGGATGGCAGTGAGCGGTCTGACACAAAGCCAAATTGGTGAATTGTCTGAAAATGTGGGGTCACCTATACACTTCTTGAAAAGGTCAGCTTTTAGGTGTAAAATCAAGTGTCAAGAGGAGCAATATGCTTCCCTTGTTGAATATGAGCATGCGGCTCTGTCTCTGGTCTACCTGATCTGAGCAGTTAATCCCTGAAAAAAACAACATATTTTGCAACAAGAAAACAGGTTTACCTGAGTAGTCAGTTAAATAAAACAACATTGGATCAGGCATTGGGCGACATCTCCCTTCACAATTTGTTTATTTATATCTTGGGGACAATGCATATTAACAAATGTAATTGTCATATAAATGTTCAAAATTTAGCCAAATGGCGCATTTAATATGCAGTCCCTGGGCAGTTTGATGCTAGAAAAAAGCAAAAAGCCAAGGGTCTTAGTAGTTCAGCTCAAAGAGGTTCTCATGAAGTGAAAACAAGGTTTAACTTTGGCATGGCACAGGGGAACTCAAACACGGAAAAAGGGGGTACCAGTAGATCAGTCCTTGGCTTGGAAACTGGAGGGTTGGCAGTTCAAGTCCTGGTACAGACCAAGTAATGAGTGTGAAATGGAATCTGGAGAGGTGCCAGTTCACCTTGTGGGCATTGAGCAAGGCACCAAAGCTCATTTATTTAATCTCAATCTCCTTCATAAAATATATCTCTTACTCTTCTTTTAAATGCACTGGGACATTGTTGGACTGCCTTGAATATTCTTTACTGTCATCATAAAATAATGTAGAGACTATGTCTATAACCAGAGCTGTGTTGTTTCAAGGAAGATGTGTGTGTGTGTGTGTGTGTGTGTGTGTGCGTGTGTGTGTGTGTGTGTGTGTGTGCGTGTGTGTGTGTGTGTGTGTGTGTGTGTGTGTTTGTGCGTGTGAAAAAGAGAGAGAGAGAGAGAGACAGAGAGAGAGATGGGGGTGTAGGGGCGTTGGATTTGCGTGTGCTGATGACTGGGTCTCGGTGTGATTGGTCACCTCTGCCTATGAGAGGATGCCCGTCAACCCGCAAGGCAGAGGGCACGGTGTTCAGACCAAACTGTTGTTGGGGACCGAGATCAACTAGGGGAGCCAAACCGAACCTAACCGAGCAGATCGGTGCGCACCACAAGTTAAGGCGCAACCGCTCCAGAAACACCCGCAAATTAAGAGAGGAAGAGGAGCGATTAAAAACCGTCATGAGTATGCCAACTATGCGAACACTTTTCCTTTTATTTTTATTCTGGTTTCTTGGATCTTGGAGGACAACAGGTGGGTGATCATAGTTCAATTGATTGACAGGTCTTTTAAAACAAGGACTAACTCATCTTGGGCTAGAAATGAACGGGTGTTTATGTCAGCATTGATTATGATTGCAAATGTCATAGAACCAGTGAATTATATGTTAATTGATGGATTTTAAAGTGGATCATTTCTCCTTATTTTTTGCTTGGGTTCACTCTTAAAACACATAGCCCATTCCTGGGATGGAAAAAAGTGCAAAATGACAGCTCATAGAAATGTGTTCACTTCAATTTAATCTTTTTTCATTATTTTTTTGATTTGTTTTTCAAAGAGTAGGCTTACCTGTCTAAGAATAACTTTACTTTTATAAATGGTTCATAATTTGTAACTTGATCTTTATCAACTAACATGTATTCATACTTTATAGATTATAGATTTAATAAACCACTAATAAGGATAACGTTTGGGTTGCCATGCTGTAGAAAATGTCTTTGGTGTATGTGGTCTTCAGGAATACTGTAAATTTCTTTGTCATTTTATCTATCTTTATAATTCTTATAATAATAATGCTTTTTACTAGCCTGACGTTCTCAGATTCTAGTCAGAATAACTTCTCGACCTCAAATGTTGTGGGCGGGGCTAAATTCGGCTGGCATCTGTACTAGCTTTGGACACTACGAGCTGGAGAGTATTTTGGACCAGCATCAATTAATCAACAGCTTTTAAACATTACCTGCAGACTTGAGGGATTATTGTAAAGTACACTTTTATGAATGCATTACAGTATTCCGTAAAGCAAATTAAGTTGCCTCTGCCCTGTGGTTAAAATGTACTATTCAAATGAACCAGTACTATAATTTCAGGTATGATTACAAATTATAAACTGTTTTTTTTCTACATTACAGTAATTAGTTCTTTTTTTCTTCTTACAGTAATACACCACCAGGTCAGCTGTTACACATGTCAGTCACAAATGTCACAGGTTTTCCGTTTACAGTAACCCAAATGTGTGGATTAAAAAAATTAAAATAAATAAAGAAAAAAGTCATTTAAAAAAAGAAAGATGTTTGGTCAGTAAGCTCGTGTTGAATTTAAGAGCTATATGAGTTATCCTGGAAGAGGATATAAAATACAATAGATTCTTGTTTATTCATGTAAAGCAGTAATAAATGATTGAATAATCATTTCAGCATTTACACCTTTTCTAAAGTATGCCCTATACTAGAGAAATGCAGTGGCTGAAGAAGTATTTAATCCTTTGCAACCCTTTAAAAATCATTTAAAATGTAGAAATACCTGTACATGTAAAATATACTAAGTTACAAGTTAAAATCAACTGCAAAATGTGCTTAAAGATTTAAAAGTAAAAGTACTCATTGTGTAAAATGAACCCTTCCAGAGCATTATATTATTACATATATTTTATTATGATATACAAAAATATGCATTTTTATGTTGTAGTTTACCAAAGTTGATCTCACTTGAACTACTTTATGTTAAATAGTTGATTAATCTATAAAGATCATTGTAATATTTAAAGGTGATCATTTATAGTGCATTTATATCTAAATGTACAGAATTAGTTTGAAACAGTTAGTACTATAGCTATCAAATAGTGTAAAAAAGTACAATATTTCTATTTTAAAGGGAGTAGAATTAAAGTGTATATACTCACATAAAATATAAAAAAGTATCTCAAAACTTAAGTAAATTGATTTAAGAAACTGTGTCAGTATAATGTAACCTAAACCCTGAAAAGCTCAATTTTACTGACCTATTGTTGGTGAATGCGTATGCTCTGTTAGACCAACCACACCCACAGCATGAGTGATGTCAGAATGTAAAAAACCCAACCTGGTACATGTGAGCTTTACTGCGTCAACTTCAGACCTGGGGTCAGCCGAAAGAAGAGCTTCAGCTCACGTTCCGTTACTCATTAAGGTCTTATGACTACAATTTATGTGTATAGAGTTACTGACACTACAAACAGAGACTGAGACTACAAACACACTTTAAGTCCTACAGAACTGATATAGTATTAACGTGGTGATTTCTCCTCTTGTATTTTTTGCTGCCCAAGTATAAACAATGTTTCCAGTATGACGAAAATATTCCTCACAAAAATAACAAAAAAGTCCTCACATGTGCTCTTCATTAGATGCCAGTCCTTTCGATCAGTGGGAAGATGGGATAGAGTTAAGAAAGGTAGGAAATTATCTTTTCATTTTACATTTATCCACACTCAAATCATCCCTACAACATTAACAACAACAAGTCATCCTTCTTTGGTCCCATTTCCATGTGTGATGTTTGAGCCAATTAATACATTCTGTTCAGGTTGTGAGTAAAGAAAGGAAGAGTAATATAAGGTTGTTGGTCACACATGTAAACGTACAAGATTTATGCCATTTGATGTGATGTGTTCCAATAAACGCACACACACACACATATATATGTACATATATGTGTGATCATCACCACCTATGCTCTGGTTGAAGAACATGCAAGAGAAAATATTGTCGGACCAAAATCAACAGATCACACTGGTCTGTATATGAATTCAGTCCAAATACATAGAATAATCCCCCCCCCCCCATGGGAACTGAAGTGAGTGGTGAGACAGATGTTGTGTTGTTCATTGTCCGTTAATTCAAAATGAAGTGTGTCATTTGTCTGCAGGTGCGAGGCATCCACAGTGATGAACTGAGTGATGTTTTATGGGGAGACCGGAATGAGGTATAAGAGTATTTTAAAACATTTCTCAGATATAATACATCCCTGTCTAAATGGACTGCCATATTGATGATTACTGTAAACACAACACCATAGTGCATCGACATGATTGTTCACCTCTGTCTCTCAGCAGTGGGACTTTTTACATTTTAAGATTCCCAAATAAAAACGAGAACCACATTTTCCATCAGCCCCGTTGCTAACTGCTTGCTCAGTGATGCACAAAGAAACACATTTTGTTTTAGATTCTGCTAGACAAAACCTGAGAGCAGGTGGGGCTATTACCCCCGAGGCTACAGACGAGGCCCTTAAGGCTCCCCTAAATGATCATGAAAACACTCAGCTTGTTACAGTGTAGCGGAATAGGACCCAGACGCAGAGATGAGGCAGGAAGAAGACCGTTTGGTCGGAGATTTATTGACAAAAGGAGTCCAAAGAACAAAAGGGATCCAAAATGCCAAAACAAAATCCAAAATCTCAAAACCTCCCAAAAATGACCCAGAAAAAAACAAAAAAAAACACAGACACTGAAAAGACTCACAAGGGAAGATAAATCACAGGGAAAATGGTAAATGTAGAACACACTGACTGGAAACACAGACTGGCCAGAACAAGCAAACTCACAAAACAATTTGAGAAGAATCAACGGGAGCACAGACACTAGATACAGGAGGCAGGTGACAAAAGGGCTGGGAAACAGGTGGGAGACATCAGGTATTCACAGGAGCGGGAAACATAGGAAGTAAAACTAAAGACAAGACAGCACAGAAAACCAGACTATAATAATAATAACTAACAAAACAGGAAACAGAACAAATATACTCAAGGGAAACTCAACACAGAAACTACAACACAAGGAAACTAGGACACAAGCACAAATAGACAAGACAGAACCAAAATACCAATAAGGAGGAACAAAATACCCAAACCATAACAACACTGCAGCTTCTGGTAAATTAACTAGCTTTCTACTTAATAGCTAGGTTGTTTTTAGGGAGGTAGCAAGCAAGTGAGAAAAACAGCTGAGAGCCTGGGCACTGAGGCCTCTAGATCACAGCAGTGTTGCACAGTGACATATGCTGGGCTACCTAAAAATAATGAAATAATCAGATAAAATGACAGATCTTTGACTGTAAAACATCAGCTCACCACAGAGAACCCTCAGCCTCCAGACATCAACACAAATACTCCGCTACAACTTTCAACAAAAGTCTCAGTTGATCATCCTGAAACAAATATCTGAGATATCAAACACATAAAAAAAATGTCTTTAACTGTTTTCAGTGTTAGATGCATATGCAATGACAATAAGGAGAAAGTTTTTTTTTTTTTAAACACACAAAATGAAGAAAAAATAATAATAATAATGAACACAGGTCACAATAGCCATATAAAATTGGCATGCAAAAAATATGTTCGGGTATTTCGAACGGTTTTAAATCTCTTTGAGACTTTGGACAGAAGTGAGTGTGGAACACAATATAGCGCAACACCACTATACACTATAGCCTCAGAAATGGCAAGTGTCATCAATAATTGGCTTCTTATATGCTTCTTCAAGAAAAGGAACATTATTTTTCCCAGGAGTACTATTGATGTGTCCCTCAACTGTCCTCTATGAAACAAGAATACATGTTCAAAATAAGTCAGTAAAAGTGTGTAAGTGAACAATGCTGTAATGCAACCATCAGGAATGTCCAAATTGTAAGAACAAACTGTGTTTCTTCTGTTATTAATCTGAGATTGTTTTCCCACAGGAGCAAGTCCAGAATGTTTTCAAAAGAGTATGTTTTCAACTTTAGTTCTGCATATTTTGTTTGTCTTGATATTCATCCCAGCAGCAGTTCACTGACCTGACTGTCTTCTATTTTCAGTTCCTGTTTCATTACTCTAAAGCACGCAACTCTGTCGGAGCTGTACAGCACAAAGTGAGCAGACAAACCACTGGCAGTGTTGTTGTGTTTTTTTTACTCATTATGTCTTAAATGACATTTTCGAGAGTTATTGTTTTCATTTATTTGTCACTGGCTTCTGCAGCACCTTCTGTCATTTTAAATTGCAACAGAGGTGAAAAGAGAACATTAAACATCTGCTGCAAGCCTACAACCGGATTTACAGGAGAGATTTTTAAAATGGTGGAGTGAACAATGAAGCCCTCGGTGCACTGAAGAGAGTCTCTGAAGATGAAAAAAAAAAAACTAAGTGTTGAATTGCGTGCTGTTGGTTCACATTTCCAGAGTTGACACTTCCATCCAGCAGATTGCCAAAACTCCTTTAAATCATTAAAATGGACACCCACATATTGCTTGAATGTAATCAGCTGTTTTATCTAAATTATCATCCCAAAATTCTAGCCTGGAAATCCGGTCCCAAATCCAAAAGATTGAGGGTCTGGCATTTAGTAATGAAAGCCGCCCATCTCGAGGGGTTGACACCAAGCGTGCATTTGAAAATCTCACTGCATTTGAAAATCTCACATTTGGATAACACTACGACTAATCACAACAACACAAAGGGTGAAGTATCTAGAGCCCCATACGCTTAGCCACCAGCGGAGCTAACTGGTAGATTAAACTGTCGTCATCTGTTCAGCTCGCCTCGGGACATAGTTAATGAGCAGCATTACACGATGCCAGAGTAACTTACTGAGCAAATTCAAATTGTGCTCTTGCGAGAACTCTGGATTTCCAGGGTACCAAAATACTGACTTGCAAACAGATGTTCAGGATTTAATCTCCTTTTGAGGCTGGGATTTGTTTAAAGGCCCGCTATTAGGAATTATGGACAGAAGGACACATTCTCTGAAATTTGGCCCCTCATTCATACACATACTCCAACGTCCTAGACCTTTGCATGGAACCCCCTGACGACGGCCCTGCTGGTGCCAATTCATTACAGTACAGCTCAGTTCATTACAGCAGGGTTCTTCAACGTTTTTAAACCAAGGACCCCTAAATTGAATGAGAGACTGAGCAGGGACCCCCCACTACATATATTGTAAAAAAAAAAAATTGACATAATGAACCGGGCCTCCAATAAAGTGTAGGGTGGCCTAAAGCGTGTAGACCTTTTAGTGTATAGAATAATAAGCTTTTACAATAATAATCGTTAACGTAATTTTATAAATCATGTTTTAATGTCAAACCTACATGTGGCAGAGTGAATCCTTAGTATGAGCGGTATCGGTGGATAACCTAGAGACTGCCTATAGGCTTCTAAGCCTATAATCAGTGGGATTTATATTGGCTAATAATGTTGGATTGATAAGACTTTTTTTTTTACTTTTCCAAATTATTGTTAATATTTAAAAGTTTAAAAAAACGTTCAAATAATGACAATAATTTGGAGGCCCTTCTGCAGCTGCAGGTGTCCCAGACCCCCTTTTGAAGATCCTTGCATTACAATACCTGGATTTTACTACTGAGGAAAAATCTTTTTCATTTTAAATACTTTTATTTGACTCACATAAAAATGTTTAAAAAAAGAAGTCAAATCTCGTTCAAACGTTGTCTAACACAACTTTGCCAAACTATAAAGCTCTAAAACTGGCAGGATTTAAGAAATAACTGATCAAGACTAAATAAACAAGGTTTACAGTTACAAGGCTCGTATCAGCGCAGACTGTTGCATGTTTTTGAAACATTGCTGTTGTATCCCTGACACTAAATACATTTCAGTATGTTTTAAGCCATGTCTGATACCATCTCAATATTAAACCGTGGGTCACCAATTATTTTATTTCTGGTTTTAGTCCTCTCTAAGTTAACCGTCTTCTTTGCTCCTACAGTCTCACTCAGTTCATCCTTTGATGCGACTTCCCCCCAAGCTTTCCCAGATGAGAAAGAAGAAGGTGTTACTTTTGGTAAGAAAACACAAGATGCAGGAGGTTTTGACACTAAGCTACATATGGTAGCTGAAACGAGGGCTTAAAAAAGTACAGTCAATATCTCGCCAGGTTTTTCAGTTTCAAAAAACGTTTATCAGTTTTAATTGGATCAATTTAGACCATCAAGCTCAGTGCTCTTTGTTGGACACTTAACATGCTTTAAGTAATTATACATTTATTTTATAGTGCTTTCTAGACACTCAAAGACGCGTTACAGTTTTGGTTATATACAGACAAAACAGACTTAACAGACAGGGTAGATAGACAAGGTTACTTGACAGACAAAAAAACAGAAAAGGAAAACACATACAGTAGGGGCACGGACATTCATAGGGAAAGCAGGGAGGTGGGCAATGAAAATGAGAGGAAAACGGGGAAAGTCTCTTCGGAGGAAAAAGCATATTCAAAGAGGTGAGTTTTGAGGGCCCGTTTGAAGGATGATAGGGTGCTAGACTGTTAAATGTTCCAGAGGGTGGGTGCAGCAGCTGAAAGGCTCTGCATCATATTGGATATACTAAAATAACATTTTTTTAAATAGATTTTGTCTCCCACGCACTTCTTGAAATTGAACTTATGCCTGGGATCTCATTGCATGGGAATACCTATTAGAGGCTTGAAGAGGAACAACTATCCAGTTTTTAATAAAGTAAATATTAGAGAAAGGCTGAAAAAGCAAAATCATCTTGTAACCTAAAACTGTTTTACAAGAAGGTTCCTTAGACCAACACCAGTCAACTTTTAGTGAGGAAAAACAGGCAAGAAACTCAAAAAATAAAAGGAACTTTTACTATTTCTCTTCTTCCTACAAAAAAACATTTCCTGGAAGCAAAGAAGTAGTGAACCAGCGATGAATCACGTTAAATTACATCACTGTTCAGGTTCAATTTACTGACACTAATTTCTTTCTTCCTAATGAAACAGAAGATTCGAAGTCTGCCGGAGGGGATGTTGTAGAAGAAGAATCTACAAAAAAAGGGAACTTTAGGCCCAACAGAAGAAGAGAAGCAGGCAGCCTCTTAACATCACATCTAAATGGTGGCTCGACTGGTGGAGCGCACACAGCATCTCTGACAGAAACATGACTTTTTTTAACAGAAAAATTATTGTAGAGATGGAAAAAAAATTAGAACTGCACTACCATGGTTGCCATGTGACTTCCCGCTTCCAAATGTCATCGGTGTGAGTCAATGTGAACTGCCACCAAGCACCAATTCGGCATCTTGCACTGTTACACAAATACAAACACAACACTAGAAATAATCTCTTAAAAGTCCTTTAGTGACACAGATTCTGTCAAAAATGAAAATTAAAGAAGAAATGGCACTGATAATTGTGGCAAAGAGGTGGAATCACATTTAATTCAACAGACTGAAATGTATATGAACATTTTGTGACAATTATGAGGTGTAATAAAAAAAAAAGTTTGATTCTTATGTAAAAATTCAGTTGATGGAGTCAGAAGTTTATTCAAACTACAAAAGAGTGTTATAAAAGAGCGGTAGTTGTGCCGTTCTCCCTATGGAGATGTACAGGAGGCCGGGTGCTTCAAGCAAAAAGCTGATAGGTCCAGCCAAGTGTCCTGTCCAAATGCCGCTGGTTTGGAGTGACAGGTGTTTGTTTCTAATAATCCTCGTCCCCAGAGTCACTGTCCTTTCCTGTAGGAAGCGAACATCTGATCGATGACATTAGCTTGTCTTCGATTTGCTTTTTGGGGTTTTCCTCCAGGTCTGTCTTCACCGCCCCGGACTCTGATAACCTCCACTCCAGCTCTGGTGGACAGCACAAATAAACACTTGATTTATAAAACATGACATGAACAGGGTGTGACTGTTTGTCCAAATAGTTAGAGTAAAACTGCAACAATTAAAAGATTGAAATGTCAAAAAACAAATGCATTTTGGAAAGAAAGAATTGAGATCAAATTCCACAGATAACACTGCAACAGCTCTATGTTTTTTAAATTGACTATTAAAATAATATATTAATCTGCAGATCAAAAAAAATCTAGGAACCACTAAATGTCCATTTAAAAATATACTAGGATTCAACAATTGTACAAAATGTTATGTTTATGCTGACATCACTTTACATCCTCTGATAGCCCTCAAGAGTTGAGTCCTGCTGCTTTTTTGAAAGCAAGTTGCCTCCTACCTTCAACTTTAAGGTTCATGCCCCCAAAGACCAGGGGCCCAATGAACTGGGCCTTCATCTCTCCCTCAAAATAGACAAAGATGGTGGGCAGGTTGCGGTCTGGGTAGTTGGGGATGCAGGTGGTGGAGATGGACTTGAGGAACTTGGTCTGAGGGAACTTCCTGGCCAACAAACTCAGGTGTTGGTTTAAAAGGGTACACAGTGGGATGCTGGGAAAGGAGATGAGCAGAGAGAAAACATCATATAGACCGGTTAGTGCTGCACTAGATTATTTTGACAATGTTTAATTCCGGTGCCGCTGTCAATTCCACCGGAGGTCCCTCATTTCGGCCGGAAGACCGTCACCTTCTGCTTTCTTAGTGATGGATTTTAAACTCCGGTGGATTTCTGAGGACTTTGATTAACTGCTCCTCAGATCTCTGCAGGGTAAATCCAGACAGCTAGCTAGACTATCTGTCCAAGCTGAGTTTTCTCTTGCACAACTAAAAACACTTTTGAACTTAAACATGTTCCACCAAAACGAGTTCTTTCCTGGGGCACCGCTGTTCCGTCAGGCGCTTTGCGCTGATATTAACTTAACAGCTGTGTTGGCCCGTGGCGTTGAAAAACTCAACTCACAATTTTTCCTGTCTTTCCTGTCCTGGACACAAGATGTTTTTTCCCGCGAACTTGTTCAAGTACTCGATTTTGTTGAATGGCCTACCCCTGTTTGTAAAGGTGCAGCACCACCCAGATGCTGTCTCCGGCCTTGTTGACCTCCTTGATGTAGTCCTGCCCAGAGATTTCCACCACCTCTCCAAACACGTTCTTCAACTGAGTCGCCTTCCACTCCGCGAGACGCTTCTGTCTGCAAGGTGACACATCTTATATCAGTGTGCAGTCACAGTGAATAGGTTTCAGTCACCAACAAATTGCATTTTGTGGTACTTTTGGTATTAAGCCATCCTGTAAAAGGTAGTTTTCCAGTGGATTTTGACGTGTACTAACCACTGGGGTGGCCTGGAGAAGAAAAATAAGTTTTCCGGAGGCCCTGCATACAGAGTAATAGTATAATACACATGATTGGGGGTTGCTCTGTACACAAGACACCTACCTGCATAATCTCAACTCACCTGTACATTTCAACGGCAGCCTCATCGTCTTCACTAAAGTCGTCTTCATTCTCCTGCAGTTCTTCCAGTGTCATGTCCTCATACGTTTTAACTGTTCAGAGAAACAACAATCAGAGCACCTGAGAACATGTTCTGCTGTCAACCAAAGTCAAAATTGACCACACTAAACTCTTTTACAAAAAACAACAACTTTTATTTGATATAATTTACATGACTTTAATTTGCACAAAACAACAAAACTGTGGGGTAAACTGATTTACGTGACAATTAAAAATGTGTTTTTTGAGGTGGAAACTCCCCAAATTAAGCCACAAAGAATAACTGATACATATCCTCAACGGTCTCTCTTACCAACAGACTGCTGTTGGAGAGCCAGCTCTTCCTCTTCATCTTCTTTTGGTACCTCTTTGGGAGGAAGAATGCCTTTCTTCCTCAGGATATCATTCCACTCTGTGTCTTCGTTTGGGTCCTGGGGGGAAAAAACAAAAAACATTGTTATTTGGGGTTTCTTTTAGAGATTGGGGGACTGCAAGCCAAAGTTTTTCCATGTGTACATCCTTAAAATAAAAGATGTCATCTATTGGGGACGGCAGCCCTGGGGCATCTGGCTAACCTACAAAGTAGTGGCATGACTCAAGGCTAAGTAGGTTTTAATTTAAAGCAATAGAGCCAGACCTGACTGACAACCTGGACTTGTAAAAACTGCATGTTTAGTCTATCTTTAACAACAATTCTGCAAACACTGTAGATTAACTTCTTGCTGTGCCAACTATTGTTGCAACCAATTATTCTACCTCTTGTGGCAAATAAGAACTTGTTGACAGCTAAGCTAATAAGTGAAAATCACACACACTTAAATGTGAGGATTTACTATTTTCCTTTCCGTTGAAACATTTGGTTTTTTTTTAACTAGCCCTTAGACAATAAGCAATTTGGGTTGTTTCTTCTTTTATTCTTTTAACATTTTGTAGACTAAATTACTTGAAAAAACTTCAGTAGATTAATTTACTTATAAAATAAATGCGTAGAACATTTCTACTTACACTGTATAGTTTAGATTATTTGCGTTTATTACCAAATGGTTGACATGATCAAAATTGCCATCAGTTAAATCGTGATATTGCGATATAAGACTAGATATCGTCTTAGATTTTTGGATATTGTAATATGGCATAAGTCTGGTCTTTTCCTGGTTTTAAAGGTTGCATTATACTAAAGTTATGTCATTTTCTGGACCTACCATCAGATTACTGATGATTACTTATCAAAAATGTCATTGTGTAATGATTTTGCAAAAGCACCAATAGCCGACACTACAATATCATTGTGGTATTGATATCGAGGCATCTGGTCAAAAATATAGTGATATTGGATTTTCTTCATACCGCCCAGCCCTACTAATTATAATGTGTGCTGTTTATTGATCCCCAGTGGGGAAATTACAATTTACACTCTGGTTAGAAAGAACTACACGTAGGTCACACACACACACACACACACACACACACACACACACACACACACACACACACACACACACACACACACGGCAAGATGTCAGAGTAAGTGGGCAGCCAGTGGTGAAACTAGCGTCCTAAGCGGCGGGGGAGGGGGGTCTCCAAACCAACTTCCTGGGGACTGAGCTACTGCCACCCCTACTACCAACTAATCGGTTTATCAACGTCGTTTCTGCTTTTGCACGAGCTGAACTCATGGCAACGTGTCTCACTCTGTCTCTAATAGTAAATCTGATATTTAAACAGTTGCTACGCCCAGCTAGACAGCAAAGCTAAGTTTCAAAGCTCTTCTTTGAAATTTTCTTCCCACTCAACACCAACATCAACCGGTGTTGAATCGCCTCATTCACCATCGTTAAACCACTGCGTTTAAATGCCTTAAAACGTAATACCAACCTGCATGTTAACAGATAGAAGCTTCTTCTGAAATCACACTACTGCTCTCCTCCCAGACACGGAAACAGAAGGACCGCTGACGGACCGAATCCGGCAGAAAACAAAAAGCTATGACTGTCTCAGATACGCACACAATGCGTCCAGGGTGAACATAAAATCACTTTCACTACATATGATGTAAATTTATACACAGACTGTATGATTCTTATTTTTTCATGCAGTACTACAGCTCGGTAGTTAGTGTTTAAAAGACAAGGAACAGATGAGTAACGGGTAGGACAATAATAAAAGTGACACCAACTTCCTTTTGAGAATCACTGTGACCATATAAGGAGTGGGAGCGCAGCATTCCATTTGTGGCTGTCAAGAGCGAAACCAAACAGGTGCTGTTGCTCACACACACACACACACACACACACACACACACACACACACACACGCACACATCAGAGAGGGTTTGGGATGAGGTTGAGTCTCGATAACAGGTGGAAAACGAACATGCACATCAAAATAATACAAGAAAAACGAGAAAAACTCATAATAAAAAAGAATCATTGGAAATAAACATTGTGCCCTGAAAAGTTTAGATGTACACGACCAAATCTAAATAGATTTCCTTTTCAGAGTGTGGCTGCAAACACGTGCCATTACTATTACTAAATGCTGACTTGTGTAAACTCAACACACAATCATTTTTTCCTGATGATGTTGTTTATCGTGTACATCAATACTCCATTGGCAAAATAACAGTCATAAATCTATTAGCAAAAGTGCAATATTTACTCCTGAATTGTAAAATGAAGGCATAAGTATCACATACTGCAAATGCTTAGGTAAAGTAACAAAATTGCAGTGCTATTACCTGTTACTATAACCTTAAATTAACAACGTATCAACAACTCATGTAAAGAAAACACACCAAAAAGACTGAAGTGGAAGGTATTTACGGTAGTTAACAATGTTGAGGCTAAGCTAAACGTATTAAAGTGTATTTAACTGTCTTCATGTTAAATTGGTGGCACCTCATGTTGAGATCTAGTTTTAGATGCCAGTCGTACTTGCTTAACTTCCTCTTTTTCTTCTTCCTCTTCTTATACTACACAGGACTGAGCATTACAGTAAATGGATATTTGGTGATATTTATTGCTGACTATCAACTATGGATTACCAAACTAAGCAAAATTGAGGTACCAGAAGCACCAGTATAACTACATATTATTCTGTTTTGGTAGCTTCATTATTGGTAGGTTTGTCAGGGAATGTACACCACTAAAGTTCACCAACAGCTAAAACTACTCTGGATATTACTAAAGGTCTTAAAAGGAAAATGTAAGTATGCTTACTAAAATGTAAGTAATAATTAGTATATGTTTGTTAATTTGTCATTCAGCTTTCAGGACCAGTGGAATGATAGGATATAAAGAGCCTCCATGCATTGTCTTTTTCATAATAATGAATAAATAAATTCATACAATGAGCCTTTGTGGGATAATTAACGTGCTGGGCACCTGAGCACCTGAGCACCGTGTCAGCTAAACAGCCAATCACGTGAGGGCCAGTGGCTCTCTGCCGGAACTGGCGGAAGGGAAAGTTGGTCAACTGCGGAAGGGAAGGAAAATAAAATAAAGAGTGCCCACTCAGTCCCTGTTTTTCAGGAACCACAAATGTAATCTCTGTTTTTTAATTTTGCGTGTGAAAAGGTTTCCCCCTGTCCTAGTAGATGTTTTGCAATCTGTAGTTCATTTCATGTTTTAATTCACAACTATTTACAAAACAAAATGACTGACCAATTTTGGCATGAACTGCTGCTGAATTTCATTTTACAGGTGATTTTTTCAACTTTACCTTTTTGTATTATTAGTTAGCCTATTTTGGGCTAAACATGTTTTACAGTGACTCTATGTTGTGGCTAAGTGAATTTGTATTATCACAAAAGAGCTGGAACATCTGAATTGTGGGTCACCTAACATCTTCAAATTTAGGTCAGTGAGGCCACTGAGCTGAAGTCAATTTTGGTCTTGACACATGAGGAAAATTATTGAAGTTTTCAGATTTGGTTTGTGATGACTTACTTAACTTTTTCCCCTCTTAAAATGAATGAAAACGTGAATATGCTAGAATGATGTTGCATTCTTATTCCACAAAGAAAAAAGAAAAGAATGCTAAGCTAAATTAAGCTATTGATTCTTACAATACTGGTAAACCTCATAGGCTGTTTATAGCCTACTTTCAAGAGAATAAACCTAAACAGATAAAGTGCCAAATAGAATATCCATGACCGAGTCTTGAGAAAACAATTTAATATTTTATTAATATAGGCTACATAAGAGATTTTTGTGCCAAATAAATAAAACTCTGAATGTGTATTGTTGTTATGGTTCGGGATTCTGGGATCTAAAACAATTTAGCAAAATGATAACAAAAAAAAATCACAGATAACGTTACATTTTTATTCATTAAAAAGTACAATAATCTTTAATGAGCAAAACTGTGTGGGCCTGATTCAACTACAGAGTGGGTCATTTTCTCAAATAGACGATCTTTGTCTGGTGTGTACAGCTGCTGCAAATCGGGCGTGAGAGAGCAGCAGACGCGAGGCGAGCGTGTCTGAAGCCTGCAGCTGTCGGGAGCGCAGGATCCGGGATATGATCATGGATAAACCCGAAACCCCGCCGGTGTAGGACCGATCAGGGCGCTCCCGACCGGGGGAAAAGTTTGTAAAGCGACGCTGCAAAGAACTCAACGGCGGAGGTCTTTCCCCGGTCCCTCCCTGCTGGAAGAAATGTGGCTAAATCCGGAGGAAGTTCTGCTGAAAAACGCTCTGAAGCTCTGGGTGACCGTGAGGAGCAACGACTTCTTCCTCCTGCAGAGGAGGAGAGGCCACGGAGAGCCGACGGGCAGGATCACAGGTAAAGAAAAACAACACAACAAAAACAACACAACAAAAACAACACAACGAAAACAACACAACGAATACAACACGCAAAGGCGAGACCACAAAGACAGACCGTAGCTACTACAGGCAGGACCACAGGTAAACAGTGACAACACTGGAGAAGCCAGAGAAAGCCAGTGGTCAGGATGACAAGTCAACAACAAAAATAGCAAAAACAGAAAAAAAAGATCCACAAATAATCAGCAGACAGGATCACTAGGGGGTATCCCACAAAGAAAGATTAAATAGTTAAGGTCTGTTGAACCACAATTCTGGAAAATCCTAGATTAGTCCAATCACAGGGTTAATGGGTTCAGACGGTGTACCACAGTCTGTGTGTGTTATGTAGACTGATGCTAAACCAACCTTCTAACTTTACGGCCCCTTGATCTGAACCATTGACCCTTAAGCTTTGATTTTCTCAAACTCTCCAACCTTTAACTGTGGTTGAAAGTTTCTTATTACACTCTGTTTCGGCTCCATATTTGTACTCTTGGGGTCTCCTAGACTAGGTTTACATACTTTGATGTTCAAAAAACATCTTTTTCATCTTGCCCATTTCTGCAACGTCTCTGGTTATGACCAGAATAGAAACACTTCAATTTCTTTAAAAGTATGCAACAATTTTTTACGTCCTATCCAAACTTTCCCACCTCCTAGTTTCACATAGGTCTTAAAACCAAGATTAGAAGTACAGTGGGAGGGGTTTCATGCACTACAACACCTACATGCAAAGTGCATGGTAAAAAAAAAACAATATTAAAGGGTCAATGCTTCAGCAACACATCACCAACAAACCAAACTAACTTACTTTGATTTGTTTTTATTAACTGTGCAGGGATTTTTCCACAAGAAAACTTTTTTAATTTTTCTACTGTGAGATTGTGACACGTAGGAGTTTTTTATAAAGCTGAAATATGGGTCTGATTTATTTTATTAAATTGGAACCGGACCACAGTGTTTCTGTAACTTCCTGTTCAGACGGTCTGATTTTACCGCCAATTTTTGTCACCGCCCCTGGCTGCTGCCACCTGCCCTCGTCCACTAAACAGGCGAGGCGCAGTTTATCTGTCACTCCCCGATGTAAGTTGAGTGCAGATTTGAGTCACGCATGCGTCACTTTGCGACAAGTAGCTTACAAGATGCTAACGAGAGATTTCTGTAATGTCAATACAGTAAAATGGACCCACTTAACCACTATGCTGCTGGCTACAAATTAGCAATCAAACACAACAAAGGTTGTCAGTTGAATCGCGTTTTGAGCTAACGTTAGCAATCAGACAATCATAGATAGCTAAAACGTTTTTGAAATGACTTCTAGCTTAGCTACAAGCTAACAATCAAACAAAACAAAGGCTGTCACTTGAATGGCGTTTTGAGCTAATGTTAGCAATCAAACAATCATAGATAGTTACGTTTCTGAACTGATTCCCATCGTCTTTTTATTGTTATTTTTATTGTTTGTAATGAGAAATGTTTATTATTTCATGGATTTCACAAATGCCAATATGACAATAGTGTGCTAAACCGTTTAAATCTGAGATCCGACAAAGTAGGTCGTCATATCAAATCAAAGATTGATGACCACTGACCAATCAGAATTGAGTATTAAACAAGGAGTGTAAAAATAACTGTATACTGTATGTCACTTACTATTCTTTCTGTAATGTTTTATATTGGTTAAAATCTATATACAGTGGGTACGGAAAGTATTCAGACCCCTTTAAATTTTTCACTCTTTGTTTCATTGCAGCCTTTTTCCA
>NC_048417.1:7551387-7617369 GCF_013103735.1 Etheostoma cragini
TTTTTGGAAAATGGCTGCAATGAAACAAAGAGTGAAAAATTTAAAGGGGTCTGAATACTTTCCGTACCCACTGTATAGCTAGTGAATCTAAAAAAAAACAGACCATTTTATTCTGTTTGATTCAAATAAAGTATAACATGTTTCTCATACAGTACAAATAATAGGAATATAGCCATCCTGTAATAGACATAAAAGAAAATCTGCAATAATCACATGCTTACAAACAGTAACAGTCCATTTATTCAACACTTTGTGCGTGTCTCTCGCTGTGATTTCCTGTTGGGGAATTACAGGTTTTTGTCATTAATTGTATTTAATGTTGAAGGTGGGGAAAATGCTGCTATCAGTATGCCATAATTAAAATGATAAGAATAGTGGGTTCCTGAAGAACTGTTTCTGTCCTAAATATTTAATGATTATTTTACACATTTCTGACCACGTGCCTGATGCAGCCCATCTGACCACCTCTCACCGCTGTGATTTACAGCTTTCTCCATGTTTGCTGTTTCCTCTGTCTTGCTTCCTCTCTGTGTTTTGTATATGTACAACAGGCTTAACTGACAAATTGGCATTCGCCTGTACAGTAGATTTATGGGATGAGGGACACTTCATATCGTTGAACCAGGCAACCAGCTCATACAGTGTCTTCTCCATTCTCCTTCTTCTTCCCTGTGGGGAAACCCGCAGACAGAGCTCTTCTCATAAAAGATAATAGTAGGAACTTCCTGGCCGGGGTTTACTTTGTGTATGTGTTTGTTCCCACTGTTCCCATAGCAAGACGGGTAGAAAGGTCAAGTCCTGTTGTCACATCGTCGTTTAACATGAACTAATTAAACAAGCTGCTCTGGGGCGATCGTGCCACACAGGCAAAGGAGACAACACAGAGAGGAGGTGTCTGCTTTATGGGCTCAAAGTTGTGAAAACAGCAGTGGCAACATACTTTCAGCAGGATTTCTGAGAAGGGTTGGGCAGCTAAACATCTGCAGCTGATTAGTCCCTTCATATCAGTCTTTGTCTTTTTATTTCTAACCAAATACTTTTCTCTTAAAGTTAATTTTGGAATGTTTTTTGTCAGTTAGCCTTAATTTAGTTTTTAATTTTATTTAGTTTTTTGTCAGTTTGCCTTAATTTAGTGTAACACAAGAAAAAGACAGATACAGATCATCAAGTTTGATGCATTCAAGAGCAAACAGACATTGTAGATGCAGATTTCGGTTTTGCTTTTCTCCAAGCCTCATAAAGGTTGACTGTAGCCTTTATTTCTCCACAGCAGTTCACCACCACGATGTGACCATTAGCAGAGAAAGGCAATGCTTCATATTGACTCCCCTTTCTGGAAGTTTAACAGTGTCAACCCCTTCTGGGCATTGTGGTGACAGACGGATGGTTTTGTGTTGCCGGGCTGCCGGCTTAGTAGCTCCAGGCAGGTCGACTTTGACTCTAAGATGTGGTTTACATTTGGCTGAGAGCCAGAGCTGCTAAGAGAGACTTTGTCTTTACACATCGCCACCTGCTTAGGGTTCCGCCAACAAAAGCTATAATAGTTTTGGTTTCAAGTTCACAACAGATGATATTTTAAATGATGATTTTAAATAGAACAAAAAGCACACTTTCCAAAGGTGGAAAAGCCTTTTAAACAACAACAGGTTACAAGATTATAAAAGCATGTAGTGAATTCTATTCTGAGGAAATACTTTCAGTTTCACTGCTTTTTATAGGCCGAGCATGCAGTAAAACTAATACTGGTCTGTCTTCCTCTTCTCTCCGTGTTTTACTTGGTCTTTTGTGTGTGTACCAGGCCAGAGAAGGCAATGCTGAACATGTAGGTAGAGAGCCAACTTCCTGCTCTTGTCCTTATCTTGTTCTGTCATCATTTTAAAAAGCAGGGTTGTACTTAGTTGTGGCACGTTGGGTGGGTCTGTCTGACAATGCCGCCTTAACAGTTAAAAGCAAAGCTGGGTGAAAAACTTTGTGTAAGGAAGCAGATGGTAACTTCTAAGTGTGTTTCCTAAGGGAGAGCAAACTGTGTCAGTGAAGATGTAGTTTTTGAAAGGCTAAACAACAAATATGGATTGTAACAGCATATTTCGTCAGATAGGAAAACATTACATCTATTCTTTTTCAATTAAGTTTGACTTTGAGACTTGGATACAACATTTTTGGACACAACATTCTGTTATTGGAAATGTTTGATTCACACGAGTCTGAAACAATCCTATGCAGCCACTACTGGAATCTTATTCTACAAAATTAATTACATTAGTGTAGCCAAACGTGTTTAAAAAGAATGCATAGACAGGTATCTCTTGTAGAAGAGATATCTCTTAAATAAAGGATAAATTAAAAAAACATACAAAAAGACAAAAAGAGAGTCAAAATTGATGCTGAACTGAGGCTACAGCTTTTTCCATTGACCGCCTTGACATATGTTTATTGACAAAGGGAAGTAAAGAATTAAAGCACCACGAGGAGAGTTGTTATTGTGTGTGTGTGTGTGTGTGTGTGTGTGTTTGTGTGTGTGTGTGTGTGTGTGTGTGTCTGTGTGTTTGTTTGTTATTTTTGTGATCTTCTGTGGGGTTTTAGTAATAGTAAGATTTTAGAAAAATAACTGAACAGTTTTCCACTGAAGAGACTGCCTATTACCTGGCGGCCTGATTACACACTGAAGTCCTCCTGTTTTGAAATGAAAGTGCTCTAAACTGTAAAAAGGTTAGTTCCTTCCTCTCTGCAGTACTGCCTGTGTCTCAAGTACCCTTGGCTAATGTAATTAAACCTTTTGAGCAAAGCAAATCTGTATGTTGACAGAAAGTTCTCCGTTGCAGGGACATAATGAGACCAAATCTCAACCGGCCATTGTTTTAAAGATTCTTTTTGGGGGCTTTTTCAGCCTTTATTTTGGACAGGACAGTCAACTGAGCTATCCAGGCGCCCCCAACTGGTCATTGTTTAATCAATTGAAGGCATATTGTATTATCTAATTAATCAGAGCAATTATTACAACAGCTGCCCTTTTCCTAAATGAATGCAAAGCTAACTGTAACACTAGTAGAACAGGGTCAGAGGGGGACACATTTTCAGCCCTGGAATTTCAGGCCTTAGACCGGCTCATTTTACTTCAGAACTGACTATATTAAAATAATGTAATTTAAACCTTAATTTATAAGTCTATCTGCAAAAGCGCACTGTTCCCTACAGCCTTGTTATTCAGTTTATTTATGTAAAATACAATGTCCAATTCAGTGCAAAACAGTAAGTTATGCTTCAAATTATATATCTATATTTATACATATTTATATACTGTATATATTATTTATATTTATTTATTATTATATACAACTATATTTTTTACAACACAATATTAGAATATATTTTTTTTGTAAATAAGTGTTCACAAATATCCAAACCTTGAAATTAAATAAGAGTAAATAAAAATATAAAATAAAAATAAATAAGGATCAAACAAAATGTTTTTTTTTTTGTTCAGCTGATGTTTGAACAATATTACCTTTTGATTCTATTTAATCCTTATTTGAACGATAAAAGGCATAATGGATGACTAGTAACCTTTGGGCATAGAAAGCAGTTATAATGTAGCTAATGTGATTATGATTGCTTGTTTACACAGTGTGGTACAGCAGCTTACAGTAGATGCCTTGCACACTGAAGGCAGCTTTTACAAATCTTTCTGATAAAGTCAGTTGCCGAATCATCTAGCATCATTAATTATCCCAGGGCATTTTTCATTTTGACGAGGTCAACACAATGCTCAATATTAATGTTTTATAATATTCACTCAATGAGCAACTCTACCTGCCCCCTCTGGAGTTCTGGGCTCATGGCTGCTGTTTGGCTTGTTGTGTCAAGGTTAGCAGTAACTTGGCCTGGTAGCTGCTGCTGAGGACCTATAAGAACAAGGTGGATTCCCGCTGGTTTGCAGGTCCCGTTGTATTGGGTTTTATAGAATAGTATCTTGCACTGCTCCTAACTAGCTTATCCTACCCGTCTCATTGTCCTCATCTGGCGTTTCACTCCCGCTGGTTTTAATGAACAATTAGCTGAGTTTAGCTCATCCGGCCACGTGACTTTCTAGATATTTCCTTACGTTTTTGCGCTTTCTATTATCCGTTTTCATAGCTCAATTTTTTTGCTCGAGGTCCTCGTATCCTCGCAACAAGGTGCTGTCAAATCGTCATCATTAATGCAGTCTGGTTAATGATTTGAAGAGAACGGTGGGCTGCACACAAACAAAAAAATACAAAGAGTGGGCTACCAGTGCAGGCAGCATAAGAACAGCATCTATGATATTTTACTATGATTTCAAACCAGTGCTATGATCTATGGCCATGACTGAACACCGGCCCTCGCGTCCGAAAAACCGGACCGGCCCATCTGGTGCACCCGATTCAATCCGGGTCTCTGTGAAACTGTACAATAGCTACTACTAATAATACCATTATTAATGATGATGGTAATAACATTAGAACTTGCATAATTTCATCAAGAAAATAACACCTCATACAATTAACTAAAATATAGGCAGAAATCAGAATTAAAGAAAAACAAGTAGATACAATATAACAATATGTTGGTGATGTGGTTTGAAAGTAATTAAGGAGATAAAGCAGTAGTGGCCACATAAGCATCAAAATACCTAAAATATGGCTATAAAGGAGCATCATTTAAATGTAAAGGTTGAAAAACATGAAAAGAAATCTTTCTATTTTGGACCTGTTGGTGTATTTCTGTCATCTAGCTGTGAAATATATCTGTCTCTGTGTAACCTCTCCGGTCTTGGTGATGAACAGACACACACACACACACACACACACACACACACATACTCACACACATGGACTGAAATAGTCATCAAATAGTTGTTTGTATTGACATTAGTGAGATTGTTTTTTTTCTAGATGAATCGATTAATTCTTCTGTTTATAAAATGTAAGAAAATAGTAAAAAATGTCCATATCCGTTTGTTAACGTGGTGTCAAGGTGATGTCTTTAAATGCTTTATTTTGTCCATAACCCAAGGAGTTCATTTTAATATGATATAAAACAGAGAAAAGCAGGATATTTAAGAGGCGGAAAACCGCACTTTCTGCCACTTTTGCATGAAAAATTACTTTAATGATTAATTGATTATCAATATACTTGCGATTATTTTTTTAGCAACGGACTAATTGATAAGTCGACTAATCATTGCAGCTCTACTGAACCATGACTTTGGACACTAAAGCCAATATAGCCTTTACTGCTGCCTGAGCTTTGTCTCTGGGATATGTTTCCATCATTTCAACCCCTGTCTGATTGTCTGTGTTTTGTCGTCTCTGCAGGTCTCCTGGTGGGGGCGCTGGACACGGTGCTGGACTCCAATGCCAGGGTCACACCATTCCGCATTCTCCTCCAGGTTCCCGGCTCCCAGATCAGCTGGGTCATTGCCAGCGGTGAGCTGGAGCATTTTGTCTCGGATACGTTGGTGTTTTTAGTTTTTTCTGTACCTTCAACTGCCTCATGAGATAAGGCATAGCTGATAAATTCCTTTGTGTATTTTATCTTTTTGTCTATCAGGAGCCGCCATAGAGGAGGTGAACAAACACTGGGACTGGCTGGTCCACAACCTGCTTCGCTCTCTGTCTGTGTTTGAGAATAAAGAGGATGCTGCCAGCTTTGTCAAAGGAAAGGTCAAGGTGAGAAACCTGCCTGTGCCGGCCTGAATCCTGTCAGAGGAGGAATTTAGATTTTGAGATAGGTTGACAAAGCTTTTCCTGTGGGTTTAAAAGGATTCAAGGCATTGGTTGGATCAAAGTAAAACGCCTAACTGTTGATTATATAATGATGATGAAACCCTGTTGTGATGTAAGTTCATATAAAATGCTCTGAAGTCACAAGTTTCCTCCTTTGTAGGGACTTATTGCAGAGGAGGTTCGAGGTCCCCAGGCGGCTCAGGAGGAGGAGCCAGAGAAGTTCAGGGAGGTGCTGTTGAAGTTTGAGCTGCACTTTGGCCTCCCTTCGTCTGAGAAACTGGTGACGTACTACTCCTGCTGCTGCTGGAAGGGCCGGGTGCCTCGGCAGGGCTTCCTCTACCTTAGCATCAACCACATGGCCTTCTACTCCTTCCTGCTGGGGAAGGAAGGTCTGTACACCAAAGTGAGGGCTCTGATTTTCAAGCCAAAAGAGTGAACGCAAAGACAGTTTCCCCAAAATATTTTTTTATTCAATATTAGTGTACAGTATCCTGTGTCAGAATTGTCAAAAACTCCATAGGAACCTCTCCTGCAGAGTAATTCATTTCTTTACTTTTCCAAACAATTCTCGTTTCAACTTAGAAACTATTAATGTGTGGAACATTCCTCAGAATAATAATTGACAAGAGGTGTGAGTTTATGATTGATTATGTTAGTGAAAAAGTAACCAAATCATACCTAATCATATTGCAACACAGTGTGGGGATGTAACTCATAAAGTATGTGATATAATGTTTTCCGAAAATGTCATTTTAAAATATAAAATACAAATACATTTCAGATAATTTCAGGTCTTAGTTTAAACTTTGTCCTCCCAAACGTCTGACGCAGAAGTTAATTCTTGGTAATCGCTCTACAAATGTACAATCTACAACTGAAGTTTCACAATTGAGTGCAGTTGTGGTTCCTACTATTAGGAGAGCTTCATTTAAATTAGCTTGACCAAAGGATGAAGACACATGAGGACCATAAGGTGGTTCACAGGTGAAGTAGTCACCGTGACATGAAGTCAGTCTTAAGAAACTCAAATATTTTACTCTCTTCTTTTTTCCCCAGTAAAGTTTGTGATTCCCTGGGCAGAGGTGACGCGGTTGGAGCGGGTCTCCACCGGTCTGATGACGGAGGCCATCCGGGTCAACACACGGCAGCGACAGAGGGAATTCTCCATGTTCCTCAACCTGGACGAGGCATTCGGGGTCATAGGTCAGCTGGCTGACATTGCTCTCAGGCGGCTGCTGGACAGCGAAGGCCTGGAGCTGGACCGAGTCCTGCAGCAGCCCACACGCATCACTAAGAGGTCAGTGCTGGCTTTGGTTTCTGATACTGACATGAACTGTTTGTTTTCAGCATATTTCAGTTTACGTTTCAGGTGAATTCACATATACCAATTTAATTTGCTGATGAAAGAATGTCGGGGATGAAACAACTCAAATTCAAACCCTGCCCGCTTTCTGCACAGTTGGTTTATCACTGCGTGAAGTGGGTTGGAAGGTCAGATGTTAATTTTGGAAAGTTTTCAAAATGGTTGTACACAGCCCCCCTCTAATCTGAAGATAGAAAGGCGTGAAGGGGAGGGGGTTTCCAAAGCTATAGGACCATCCGACGAGCACTTCTAAAGAAGCATACTGTCCTCTTGAGAGTGGCCTGGCCTAAAAGTAACCCAGGATAATGGATATAGTGGCGTGTTAGATGTGTGTTGAGTTATAACCCAAGTTTTATGAAGAGTTGGACATGACAGCATCTCCCTAAAAAAGAGAGACGAACAGAAGTAAAACAATCGGATTTGTCTATCAGCATAACTTGTACGTCTTAGGTTCAGTTATGGATATTTTTATAAGCCTTTATAGATTTCTGAAATAAAACACACACACACACACACACTCTCTCACACACACACACACACACACACACACACACACACTGGAATATACTATGCTTTGTCCTGTTTTTTTTTTTGCTTGTATGTTTTCTGTAAAGCACTTTGCAGCAAACCAGATTTGCCTTGAGTGACACAGACCACATTATATGGCACTTTTAGTGTTCCTCCCCAGATGTCACTGTAATGCACAGGTTAACTTATCTTTTAAACCTCAAAACCAGTACAGGAAGTGGAGATAGAAGTAAGCTGCCAGAGCTTCAGATGTAAGAGTGGGTGGCAGACCACAACACATAATTTTTGTTGTTGTAAATAGCAAATGTTTTGTGTATTAACATTAGATAGGGTAGATCTGAGCATGCATAAGTGAAGAGATGGAAAATGAAAAATGGAAGAAGAAATGAAAACCAAATCCAAGGGACACGTAAATTACAGGTTGTCCAGAATGGGGGTAAAACGTTTTTTTTATTAGAATGTTTGCATTTTCTTTGCTTGCCCTTTTGACTTTAAACAGCTTACTGTATATTTCTGTGATTCTCCAACATTTCTCTGTCTTTTATTCAATTATTCATGAAAAAATAACCCTTGTATGTTTGACCTTTGTTGTTCTGGTGGGTATCATTTAGAGAGGAAAAGTAGATGATATGGGTCTCAGAGTTGAGAAAAATAAAAACTAGCTATGTTTAAACTGAACTCTTCTCCTTGTGGCTTTAACCAGACTGGCTGCCCGTCAAGCATTACCTCTCACATTTCTTTACTGGATAGTAGTACAACCCAAAAATGTTTTTATCGTTTTTTCAAAGGCTAACACAACATCCCTGAAATGTAATGCAAGTACCTGGTACATGATTCATGAGGTCTGTGTGTATACCAGGCTACGTGCCAGATGAAGGCGCTATTAAGTTAACAGTTAAAGTGGAAGAAGACGAGAAAAATGTGTTCAAAAGACAGACTGCACAAAAAAATGACTCCCATAATGAGTCACTGATGATGTTTACCAAGTGGAGGTGGTGGTACATAGGACTGAACAACAGTGTTTGCAGAGGGAAAGACTTGGAGCAATATACATCCTGGTTAACTATGTCCCCCTTTAGCAAAAGGCACATGATTTTGTACAGTGAACCTGATAATTATATTGGTCATTCAAGATGAAAATTATAGAGGGGAATGTACAACTATGCTACAGTATAAACTCCGCCAATTGGTGCTATACTGGTCTGTTACCTCCTAGCGCCGTACTGCATTAAATCATCATGCGCAAGTACAGACAAACTAGGCCATGTTAATTCTCCTCTTTTTTTGTTTTTCTTGTGACATTGCCACAATATCCTATGCTGCATTTTGTTTCAGATGTCAACATTTTCAAAAATGGAGCATTGCAGATTGCATGTGTTCAGTTTAAGAGGTGCACTGAAGTCATGTTTGCATTAGCTTCCTTCACGCATCACAACCAGTTGCTCATTCATCTGCCTCTTGGTTATCAACTGACTAGTATTGTCCAATCCTATCAATTCAGACGTACCTGTACAACCCAGCCATTATAGCCTGCTGCTGATACACTGTTCTATTTGTGTAGTTTTAAGCCAAAGGAAATGAGAGGCAGACATTTTCTTGCAGCTTTGCTTCCTGATTCCATTTGTTTTGCTCCCGAGCTACATCTGTGTGTCACCGCCTAACTCTTCCCCTCATCGTCTTCTTTCCAGAATCCTAGAGGAACAAGCTTTAAGGGAGTACGTTCTAGCTCTGTTTCGGCTCCCTCGTGGTGAGCGACTCCACGAGGTGGCCTCCTGTTCGGTATGGACACCACACGGACGTTGCCACACAGCCGGGACCCTCTACGCCACTGACAGTTATCTGTGCTTCTCCAGCCGAGAGGAAGGCAGTTGCATCCTGCTTATACCCCTCTCAGAGGTACGCTAATTGCATCACAGCCTCACTGATGTCACCTGTTCATTAGGAGTACAATGTGGTCTGTAAAGGTGTGTTGCCAGTAAAAATAAGGCTTCAGCGGCTCATAATGACACTGTGCATGACTGTGTGCCATTTCAGACCTTATAAAGATGAAGTGTATACATTAAAGGACAGAAGGCTAGTGAGTGGAACCTGCACATACTCACCAACATGAGGTGGTCAACAAGGGTCTGATGGGTCATAATTGTAGGTTTTCATGCATTTTCTGTAATTTGGGAAAGGAAAGGCTTTGTCCAGTTAAGATTAATAAAATGATTTAATAACAAAGTGACATGTCAGAACAGGATTTCACGGTGCAGTGGACTGCCAAATGTTTTCAATTTCACAAATATATTCCCTTAAAGATGATGGGTGGTTCCTTGGATGAAAACCTTTTCCGTTGGTGAGTCGTCGCCCAAAAGAAGGCACTATTTCCAAATCCATGTGTTATGAGGTTACGTCCGGTCACAAACAAGATCCTAACATGTGAAAGTAAATTATTTTCAAGTACGACTTTTGGTCTTAATCTAATCAACAGAAGGCTCCCAGACAGAGCTAACACAAAGTCTTCTTCCCGAATGCTAACATGTTAATTTGGATGCAATTGTCCTGCCTAACTCAGCTGCAGCATACACTGTGAATAAATCAAAACATAAAAGTACATTGACAGGAAAGATCAGCAATGTTATAACATTTTTAAACTCTATAGTTTCCTTACCTCGTCCAACAGAAAATCTAAAGGTGCATTTCAGTGGTTTTCTCCAAATCTCAAATTTCCAAGATTACTCCCATGATGGTACCTTTGAAAGGCTCATACGATGATACCGTAAGTAAACTAGGCCATGATCCCTGCCTGAGTTATGAAATGATATGGCTGTATTTACAGGATAACTGTAATTACTGCCATATAATCTTATTTCTCTGTCCTAATGTGTGTAACTTACTGTAAATGCTTACAGGAAGTGAGAAACAAAAGTCCATTGGTTCGGTTCATGTGACCTAATTAGTAGCAAGTGATGACCACCTGAGCGTGAAAAACCTTTTAAACACGAAGGGATATTTTAAGATAAGTGTGCAATATAGATCAGAATCAGCTTTATTGGTCATATTTGCGCTAACAAACAAGGAATTTGACATTGGTTAATCTTTGCTCTCAAAGTACCCCTCACAAGCCTGGGAGGAGGCGTGTAGTGAGGGACACCGGGCCAAAAGTTCAAATGTTTGGAGGGAATTCAAGTGGAAAACAAGTGTAAGGTATTTTAGGACTCCAGAAACAGTATCTAGAATGAGCCATTCACATTCCAGCTTATGCTGGAGAAATTATGGAGCACATACTGCCAATCATCAATCATGGATCCAGAAGGTTTGGGACCTCTGTCAGATGGAGCACATTACATATTTATTAAAGTTCCAAAAGTTCATCTTTACTAAGCGGTGGAGTCCTGTCCTATCTCTGCTAATCCAATAAGACTGATTAGCCTTCCCCCTCTACTACCTTCTTTAATGTTGTATTTATTATTATTATTATTATTTTTTACATAATCCACACAATGTCTTACGATGCTTAGTGTCAGTCCTGCCGGTTTCCTGACGGCTTATCTGCATGTGTGTTTGTGCATATATGAATGTGTGAATGTGTACAACTGGGAGTGAATATATGTATTTGTTTTTCTTTTTTTCTTGTTTGCCTTACATGCTTATAATCTTAATTTGGATATAATATCCACAATTGTTGTCTACAGCTGGATAGAGAAGAGTGTATCTACTGGGATGTTGTTGCTGAAAACACAACAAAAAAGAATTCAAAAAATAAATAAAGTGCAACACTCATTTAATGTATAAAGAGTAAAAAACAAAAGGACAGTAAGAAATATATAAACATAAAAAATATAAAAAAGAAAATTATGAAAAATAAAAAAGACTGTTAAGTATTTACTCAATCAATAGAATATAATTTACACAAAATACACAACAACAATTGAAGAGAGTGAAGGAATAGTGCAATAGTGCAAGATTTTGGTCTGTTGACAACAGATAAGAGTCCCAACACTACCTCCTCAGCCAGTACAAGACAGTATTTTCAGTTTTTACTCAATCAATACAGTATCATTTACACAAAATATACAGTAACAATTGAGGAGAGTAGAAGACAGTACAAGACAGTATTTTCTTTACCAGAGCTCCTCACCTCATTCCAGCCGAATAAATCAGTTACTTTACAGTTACAAGTCTGTCTCTTTGTCCGGAGTGACTTTAATCAAGAGAGTTTATCTACGCATTTCTGTAGTTTTCTATAATGTATTTTAAGGTGAGTTTGTTAAGCAGTGTGTGTTTACTCTGCCTTGCTGCTGGTTAAAGAGTAACACACAGATGGGTTTCATGTGGCTGTTCACACACATTAAAGTGCAGAGGGGAATGTTGGGCAGCTTGCATGTTTGCTTTGTTAACGGACAAGTTCAGCTTTTGAGAAATACAGAATGACAAACGGGATTTTGAAGCTCTTTTATCACATGAAAACATTAGCTTATATTCTGCATTAAAGACGTACCTTTTGTCAAATGTGATTCATGTTGTTAAAGTGGTAGATTTAGTTCTCCTCCAAATGTTTAATGCTGTCAGAGTAAATAACGAGAGAAAATAAATTATTTCAATGGGGTATTCAATAAAGTAGCTTCTAGATTGTTACAGAGGTACTATTTGCATGTGAAAGATAAAATGGTATATTCAAAGCTCTTGGCCTATTTGAGTTATGTTTAGTTGGGAACAGCAGAGATTAGCAGCCAGATTCCCAGTCTCATGCTTACCGTCTTTCCTTCAGTGCTGCGGTTTAATCCTCTATTTCCTTTGTTTTCTGTTAAAATATTGTCTTAGAAAGGTGTTATTGCGTCGGCCCACTTAATCTGTTACTGCTGATAAAGTCCCCCTTCTGCTCCTCTGATTCTCTTTTAAAGGTCAAATGGCATGAAAATTTCCCTTTTAAGAGTTTTTTTTAACATTAATACGCGTTCCCCCAGCCTGCCTATGGTCCCCCAGTGGCTAGAAATGGTGATAGGTGTAATCCGAGCCCTGGCTATCCTGCTCTGCCTTTGAGAAAATGAAAGCTCTGATGTGACAATCTGGAATCAGAAGACTCCAGATCGGCCCAAGGTTCCCTTCCCCTTGCCCCCCCGCCGCACATGGCACATACTAAGGAAAGCTCATTGTGAGACTTCAGATACAGTATAAGGGGACCACTAAGGTCTATATAAAAGAGACTTCAGATACAGTATAAGGGGACCACTAAGGTCTATATAAAAGAGACTTCAGATACAGTATTAGGGGACCACTAAGGTCTATATAAAAGAGACTTCAGATACAGCATTAGGGGACCACTAAGGTCTATATAAAAGAGACTTCAGATACAGGATTAGGGGACCACTAAGGTCTATATAAAAGAGACTTCAGATACAGCATTAGGGGACCACTAAGGTCTATATAAAAGAGACTTCAGATACAGCATTAGGGGACCACTAAGGTCTATATAAAAGAATCCACAGAGCATCATGTGTTTTTCTCATACTAACTGCCAGTGACACAGTTGATTGTTTGAGCTGTTTGAGTTACAGATAAATGAACTGTGAATCTGTCTACCTCTCTGGTCCACTAATCTCTAGTTTAAATGACATTTTGTATGAAAGCACGGTGTATGGAGAAGTTCTCACATTATTGATATTTTTGCACTTTTATTAGTAATAATCCAGGGGTACAAATAGCCTCACCCATTGTTATTTCATGTAAGGAATCACTGATTGTGTTCTGATGCCTGGTTTCCTGCATTTGTCTCCTCAGGTGTTGTCCATAGAAAAAGTGGAGAGCACCAGCCTGCTCCCTAACCCCATCATAGTGAGTGTTCGGACTAAGAAGGCCTTCCAGCTGATCGAGCTGCCGGACAGAGACGAGCTGGTCGACAACCTGAACTCCAGACTCCGATCTCTGCAGTGGAAACAGACCATGTTCCGCAGCAAGAAAGACGGCAGGAGGAGCATGGTACGTGGAAAGTTAGAGCACTGTTTTTATTTAATTGTGTAGTTATGAGTACATTTATAGTAGACTTTCTAACATTTATAACGCAGCAAAAAACACATTTTGTTAATCCTTGTGGTGAGGGAAAATAAAAAAAAAGTTGTGATAGTTTCTGATATTTTTTCCTAGACTCTCTGGCTCAGTCGGTAGAGAGGATCCATCACTGTGAACTAAATGCAACAACTGTAATAGTTCAGTTCAATTTCTCCCATATTTATTTACTATAAGTGGAATTTAAACATTTGAGAGGAACTGTGGGGGCCAAAAGGCACACCGGAGCATGTAAAACACAGCTTTATGTCAAACTGGGAAGCTTTTAATGTTCAAATAAATAACTTTAACATGTAGGAAAATGTCTGCAAGAAACCAGTGATTTTATTCTCCTCATTATTTCCTCAGAGCGCCCCAACACCTTACTACACCTTCTACTACGACACCGGGCACTCTGATGAAGAAGAGATAGAGGAGCAGGTTCTGCGTAACACCATCAACAGCGAGGCTCTGATGACGGCCTTCCACCAAAACCAACCAGGAACCAACAGCAACAAGGTAAGTGGAGTCCAACGACCAATTACCTGATTTAAGAGCTAAATTACGGTTTCGGTTCACCCAAAAGACACAATCTTTCGCAAACTCCACTGGCCTAGACATGCAGATTAGTTTATTTGTTGTTTTTTCTGATAAAAGAGAAAAGGTTGCTGCCACCACTAACCTATAGGGCATTGGCACACTGAGCGAGTCCCCATGTTCATCTCTGGATCTGTGTGTTTGTGTCAGAGCATGGAGCAGGTGAAGGAGCAGCTGTGGGAGGATCATTTCTTGGAGTTCGGTCGTGGTGTCCACATGTTCCGCACAAACAAGATCCAAAGACTTGTTGCCATGGGGATACCAGAGTCTCTGCGAGGGGAACTGTGGATGACACTTTCTGGTAAGAGAGAGAGAGAGAGAGAGAGAGAGAGAGAGAGAGAGAGAGAGCAAGAAAAACTAAGATAGTTGTTAAAATAAAAGGTTTTCTATACAGTATGAGAACCAGTTTTTCAACTGTAATAGCAGTAATTGAGTGTTTATCTGCTGAATGCTGGCTGGATAGTGTGGATAGCAGTCAAAGGGCACTAAAGGTGTGCACATGGGCTATAAACTGGACTCTGCTGCACCTCCACGCTCTGTTTGTTGTTTAAGAGGAAACCTTCTCAGTTGGAAACAAACTGCCAGCTTTTATTTTCATCTGCTCTCGGTTCCCCAGCTCAGTTTCGCTGAGGAGAAACGGCTTTCTGGAACCCAAACTGAAACGGCTGTGATACTACAACGGCTTATATGTCATAAAACATTTTACAGAGCTGGGTTAGGGGGGTAATATCTTCTGAGAAAGAAATATTGAAATTAAGTATAACTGAAATTAAAGTGTCCAATGAGCAATCAAAAACTAGTAATAAAATCAACTTGAAGAGGGTTGAAAAGGGCCTGAGATGGATAACAAACATGTTTAGTTTTTTCTTTTAAAGGATGAGAGTTGAGAGCAGGGGCTGTTTGGAAGGTTTCATTTTATGATTATTACTGCATCTCTACTTCTGGTTTGTGTAGACGCATCCTCGGAGCTAGAGTCCCACCAGGGCTATTACACCAGCATGGTGCAGAAGTCCATGGGCCTGAGCAGCCTGGCCACAGAGGAGATTGAGCGGGACCTTCACCGCTCTCTGCCGGACCATCCCGCCTTTCAAAACCCCACCGGCATCGCTGCACTGAGACGCGTCCTCACCGCCTACGCTCACCGCAACCCCAAGATCGGATACTGTCAGGTAGGGACCTGATGATCCGAGCGCTGTGGTGACACTTAGTTTGTTTTACAGTAGTTTATTTCAGTCACATAGATCACATACATAACATTAATAGTGAAAAAACAAAGTGTCACCTTAATTCATACAGTGTCATCTTAACTGGTTTATAATCAATAATGACAATAATGAGAATTTGCTAATTTACCTACCCTTTCTATTTATATTTTGTTGTTAGGTCCCTCAGAATCTCATCTATGATATTAAATTAATAATAATAATAAATAATGATAATAAATTAAATATTGTTATTCATTTCTGTATGTTATATACAGTACATATTGCATATTAACACACACATTACATGCAGAAGATATGAAACAAAACTAATTGAATAAAATAAATAAAATGCATTCCGATTTGTCAATGTAGAGATAGGGATGTGACTGCAACATGACTGTGGGGGTTTCTTAAGTGTTGTTAAATGGCGTCTCATCATTGTGTGTGTTTTTGCATCTTCCTTCTTCCTCATCTGTTTCTGTCCAGTCTATGAACATCCTGGCGTCGGTGCTGCTGCTCTACGCTAAAGAAGAAGAAGCTTTCTGGCTGCTGGTGGCAGTTTGTGAGAGGATGCTTCCTGACTACTTCAACCGCAGGGTCATAGGTAAGAGGTCAGGGCTCATAAAAAGAAGAGAGCAGTGAAGCATTTGGAAGCTTTATTTACTCAAATGCACTTCAACCACTTAGAGTAGCTGCTCTATGTTTAAAGGCACGTAACCACAGTGTGTTGTACTGTTTATTTTGTGGTTGTTTAGTCTAAGCTGCGTCTTTTCAGACACCAAACAACCCAAAAGGTTTATTTTTGGCCTCTGAAATACGGGCTCATTTCCTGCGTTTGTGAAGCAGATTATTTATGACATGCAAGGTGCTTTTGAAACAATTTCCTGTTCCTTTCAGTGTCCAGAGTTTGTGTATTCTTGACGAAACGGCAGTGATTGTCTTCTGGCAATTTGTATGTGGAGCATAGATAGATATATTTTATTTAGTTATTTTAGTTATTTTACCTTTTTTAATAACACTTTCTCTCATCCAGGAGAGACAAAAACAACAAAGAAGTGATGTGATTTGTGATGAAAGAATACGTGTGTCTCTGTGGGTCTGAATGCGGGTTTTAATGGTTCTGGCACGACAGTGTTTTTTAGCCCAGCATTTAAGAACACTCTGTGGCTATACAGTCAATACTTCTTAGTAGGATAAAATAATTTCATAATAATAATACGTTTTTTTCCTTCATTTGGTATTTGTTGATACAAAAAAATGTTGCATAAACCTTGTCTTTTAAACAGTAGTTTTTAATCTTATTCAATAAATTAGGTCACAACACTCAGACTGAATGTCCATCTTTTGCTGTCATCTGGTGGTTAAAATTATATTAAACAGCTCCAGTACATAAACACACCTTAAACTATCCAATTATATTATTCTTTAATGAGGTAGTTCTGTACTTTGGGTAATTTGAGACTGAAATAATTTTAAACAAAACCTTCCTACTGCTGCTTTTTGTTTAGGTAAAATAACAGAACTGTCAGAAAAACTTTGAAAAACATATCATTTTGGTAACTCAGATATTGTGTAAGCACGGTCAGAGTTTCTCATTGGGACATGTCCGTGCATGAGGCTACCCGGTAACCCCTCTACCCCCACACCATGCATTATTTCCCCCTGCAGGAGCTCAGGTGGACCAGTCCGTGTTTGAGGAGCTGATCAGGGAGCGTTTGCCAGAACTGGCTGAACACGTTCCAGACCTCTCCACCCTCTCCTCCGTCTCCCTCTCTTGGTTCCTCACCCTCTTCCTCAGCGTCCTGCCCTTCCACAGCGCCGTCTGCGTGGTCGACTGTTTCTTCTTCCACGGAATCAAAGCCATCTTCCAGTTGGGTTTGGCAGCACTGGAGGCCAACTCTGCACAGCTCTCGGCCAGCACAGACGATGGACAGGCTCTTATGATTCTCTCGAGGTAAATACACACAGTATTTAATGCTTAAATTTTACTCAAAATAAATGGCACTTTTAAAATATCTTTTAAACTAGTTACACAGCTAGCAAACAAATAGCAGCATGGCAACAAACTGGTGTTTTGGTGTGTTTAAATTTGCATTTTATGTACAGTACATGTATAAAATATGTAGAAATGGCTGTAGCAGTGATTTTGCAGTCAATATTTTTTGTCCATAAGTGTTTGAAAACAATGAGAAGAACTCCCGCAAACTGTCTTTGCTTGCCTGTGTTTGCATCATGTATGGGCGATTTCAGTCCAACACATGCGGCAGCCACAGCCAGCAAAAAGTAAGTTATGCTGTTGATCTCTGTGACTATTTATTGATGCATTTCCTGTTAACACAGCAAAACACTCCTCTTATTGTGTTTCTAAATGACTCTAATTTATTGTAACGAGGCACCAACAATCAGAAGAGCCTGTTCCACATTTAAACCTGTCTTTACATGTCAAACCTTCATTTTGAATGGAGCGATTGGAATTGCTATTGTGTTCAGGAATGTGAACCATCTGCTCCGTGCTTTGCAGTTTTCTGGACCAGGTTGGAAGTGAAGAGTCGTCCTGTCCTCCGTCCTCCCCGCCGGCTGCAGAGGAGACTAGCAGCAGCGACACTGATATTCCCGCTGTGGGACCCACAAACATCACTGACCTCATCAACGAGTCCTACGAGGTGAGAAGCCCACCACAACTACTAATACAATTTTTTACATTCTTTTCCTTTTTATTTATTTTTTATCTTTATTTTTATTTGTTCTTGTATTCTATCCAATTTAGTATTTCTTGAATGTTCTGTATAGGTGCTGTCACTGATATTTCCAAATTTGGTTTTAATTAAAGTCAATCTAATCTAATAATCCGATCTAATCTATGCAGTATGAGTGAGGTTAATTTGGTTAAATCTGGGTGAACTGACCCTTTACCCACATACAGTCTTAATCATTTGTGGAGGAGGACATGTTTGCTGTTGCACTGAACTTCCACTGTTTGCGTTTCCTTGTGTAAGAAATTCGGGGACCTGACAGTGCGGCAGATTGAGAAGCTTCGCTGTCGACACAGAATCCGAGTGCTGCAGGCTCACGAAGACACCACCAAAGAAAATGGTGTAAGCAGACAGAGAAAATCGATGTCGTACTGTCATGTATTCTGACTTTAAAACTACTTTAAAGACAGAATTAAGGTTAACATTAGAGTGCAGACTCATCTCAGACCTCCCTCTCTTCCCCCTGTGTGCGTCTGTGCAGTTGAGAATAGTGACTCCAGATGTTTCCATCTCTCCAGAGAAGTTGGCTGATGTCTACGACCTCTTCAAGGTATGTTCTTATCCCTCCTCTAATTAACCAATTTCCTTTATTAACAACATTTTCAGTAGTGTCTTAAGAGAATTTGAGGTTTGTAGGGTAAACAAACTATTTCATAATTTTTCTTACCTCCTCCTCCTCGCCCATCCAGACAGAGCACTTCATCAGTCTGTACTGGGGGGACAGCAGCTCCGCAGCAGCAGCAGAGGCGGCAGCGTGGCGTTACGCTGACTCAGGCCGCTCCTATGTGGAGCGGCAGTACCGGCTAGATCGGCCCCAGTTTAAGAGCCTGTACGGGCTGCTGACGCCATGGCCCGGCAGCTCAAACCAGCACTCCGACACACTGGCCAACCGCACCTTCACCCTGCTGGACCAGGACTGCGACAACCTGGTCACGTTTAGAGAGTTTGCTGGCTGGCTGGGTAGGTAAAGGGAGTGAAGGAGTAGAGCAAGAATCAAGGCGGATTGAGTCACATATGATCCCTCCGTCACTGCACGCCAGCTCCATTCTGGCTCCCTAAAACTAAGCCTGTAAAAGAAACCTTTTTCTATGCCATCACCATCGAAATCTAACCACATTTCTAGGCAACAAGAAAAGGCACCAACAGTAAATTATGAGATTTGATTTTGGTAAAGAAATACAAGAATGTTTTCAAAAAATAGTTTCAGTTTTAAAAGAGCAAGTCTGGTTCTTTAAAAGAAAGAGAATTTGAAAAAGAATACACTTAAGGTGATTTTTCTAGTATGACAAGGATCCCTTTTGCTTGACTAGATACAGCTAGTAATTAATAATAACAAACAACACACATGAACTGTCTCAGATGAAATGTAAAAGGAATGATAATTCAGTTATAATGTCCTTGTTATGTTCAGTAAAAATCCGGTCACCATACAAGGTTATCCAAATTAGTTGATTTCACTAGAAAACCCGCTTCCTTAAACTGTCAGTTTTTTTTTCACAAGGCAAAACTTGTCAAGGTGTATTAACACAGAGCCGTACGGTGATTATGATGTCAAGTTTACAATAGTAATCATTAGTAAATATACATTATTTTGTTGTCTAAACTTAAGCATGTTAAAGCTTTAGTGCGTAACTTTTTGATATTAATGAACGTCACATTCAAGCCATTATTTAATGGGTTGCTACAAAGCTAAATAAGACTATCCGCTCCACACAACTCTCTCTGGTTGGTATTGATATCGATTATAGCCAGACTGATGTGTTTTTATAGCCGATACCGATAAAAATCCGATGTTCCAATAAACTGATAGGAGTTTACCTTCTCCTTTAATCCAATTAAATGCTTTCAGCAGGAGGGGAGCTAGCTCTTCTTTAAAGGTTTTTTACCACTCCGCTGGAAAACCATCACTACCCGGGGTCTTCTTTGACTTTAAGTTGGCTATTGCTTTATTTATCTCTTCCAGTGAAAAATCTGCTATGATACAATCATTCTGTCTCTTGCCCATTCTAGGTAGATCCAAAACGTTAAGAAAATGTTCCATTGCTTCTACTTTAGTATTAGAAGTTTCGATATAAAGTTTTTTGTAGTAGTTTAGGGGAAAATGGCCTCTGTTTCTTCTGGATGATTTTTTTTTAGTTGTTTCTGTGTCCCATTTCTTATGCATGATACCATCGACTTGTTGTTTACGCAAGAGTCGGGCAAGTAATTTGGCCGCCTTGGGGCCTGATTCGTAATATGTATAATATTATATATTGTATAATACAAAATCTAGCTTTCTTCTCAACATCTTCTTCTAATAGATCATTGATCTGTTTTTCCGTTGTTGTATTTGCACTAATAGTTTTGGGTATCTGTTATACCACTTGGAATGCTGCTATTCCACTTTAGATAGATCTGATAAAAGATTATTATATGTCACAACCTTCCTCCTTTTTATTTGATGTTGTTAAGGCAATCAGTTTGCCACAACTTACTGCCTTCAATGATACTATATACTCCCATACTATAGATGCATAAACCTCCCCATTGTCGTTGATCTTCACATATTCTCCTATGTCCAATTTCATTTTTTCTACGGCTGCTTTGTTATTTAATAAGCCTACATTTAACCTCAACCCCGTATTCCTCCTCCTTCCTTCTAGATGAACTGTCAGATATACTTTAGTGCACTATGGTTAGAGACATTGGTTACCCCAGTTCTAAATTCCTGTACTCTACATTACAGTACTTTTTGGCATAAAAGAATAATCTATCCTGGAGTCGGTAGAGTGTGGAGCTGAATATTGAGTATAATTCTAGTCGAGTGGCTGAGAACACCTCCAGCTATCACAAAATCCGATTTCCTCCCAGGCTGATTTGATACATTTTGATCATTTCTTTTTCTTTTTCTTCAGACTAGTTGTATCCAGGTGGTGATTCAATACTTTAAACATAAACAGACCCCATTTGCTTCCAGTGCAATTACATCAATTAGTGATCTGAAATAGTGATTTTTTTACTATATACTCCTACTATAGGAGGTGCATAGAAATTAACTAAGGTTACTACATCCTCTTCAATCCGTCCCCCTACAATGATATGTCAACCCTTGCACTCTTTTATGTCCTTAATGACTTTAAACTTAAGCGCATTTGCAAAAAGAATTGTAATTCCTCTCCTATTGCCCTGCACACATGAATTATAATAGGTATTTTTTAAATCCAAACCATTTTAATTTTTCATGCTCATGCTGATAAAGACGTGTTTCGTGCACAAAAAAAAGATATGTGTGTTCTCCTTTTATAATTTGATCATTACCTTTAGACCTTTTTATCGGGTTTCCCAACCCCTTTCCGGTGTCTCTATATTATGGTTTGGAGACCAAAACAGGAGAGGCTGTTGATTAGTAATCTGATTAGTAATAACCCTTTATTCTCTCTCTCTCTCTCCCCCACTCAGACACTTTGTACTGTGAAGAGCTGAATGAGAAAATAAGGCTGCTGTACCGTCTGCACATCCCACCAGGTTATTCATTTTGTTAACACGATGAAAGTCATGAGTTTCAGTCAGGCCTGCAATTAACTGATTAAGTGTGTGTGTGTGTGTGTGTGTGTGTGTGTGTGTGTGTGTGTGTGTGTGTGTGTGTGTGTGTGTGTGTGTGTGTGTGTGTGTGTGTGTGTGTGTGTGTGTGTGTGTGTGTGTGTGTGTGTGTGTGTGTGTGTGTGTGTGTGTGTGTAGCTCTGACAGAAAGTGAGGCTGACCCCTCTTTGATGAAGAGTCCCCTGCTGTCCACAAACAGACCCCTCTATGTTAATCTGCCCTCTGGTGGGTCCAAACACACTGTGACTTATTAGCTCAACACAACAACTAAAGAACAATAGACAAGCAATGTATTCTGTGTTAAAGGCTGATATAAATGTATGTGTCTGGTTGACGTGAATCTCACTATTGCTCCAGATGTTGAAGGTGACGTGACAGATTACCAGGAGCAGCTGAAGAAGATGCTGAAGGATCTGGTCAAAGAGAGGGAGAAAGATGTGGAGAAGCCTCTGCCACTCATGAACCAGGTACTGCACTAGTGTTGTACAACAGTCTCACATCAGCTTTAAGTGGTGCTTCCGTTATGTCAGCCCTAGAGTCTGTATGCAAATATCCTTTGTCACATCAGGGCGGCTGTGGTTTAGTGGTAGAACAGTTGCCTGCCAATCGGAAGGTTGGTAGTTCAATCCCTGGCCCATGTTGAAGTATCCTCGGGCAAGACACTGAATGCATGCTGCAGCATTGGAGTGTAAATGTGTGTGAGTGTTTATCTAATGATGAGCAGGTGGCATCTTGTACAACAGCCTTGGTCACAGTGATTGGATGTGAATGGTAAATGTTTCCTTTACTATGTAAAAGAGCTTTGAGCAGTCGTTAAGAATGTATAAATGTATAAAGACAATCCTGACATGTTTCTTCTATTGGTAGCATGTATTCTCTTTCCAATAAACCATACTACACTTAACAACATGGATTATTAATGTTTGTTTGCTAAAAAACAAGTGTGTAGAGTATTAAAGTAAGCCAATCTACCTTTACAAGGAATATCTATACAATCTGACATGATCTGATGATGAAAACGAAAACCCATGCCATCAAATAAAAGTTGTTAACATGCGTACAATTTTAAATTTATTTTGTCTGCTGATCGGCAATTTAAAAAGAAAAAAATCAACTCTTAAATAAAAAGTCCAAAGGACTGCCTAATTGGGCCCTGTATGCTGGTCCTGTGACAGACTGGTGACCTGTCTGGACTGGAGAGAGCCTGTCTCTCACCCAATGCATGCTGGGATAAGCCCTTTTCAGAACAGACTGGGAATATGTAATATTACTTGCTTAATCAATAGCAAATAATTTGCAATTAATCAATAGTGTACAAAGTGTCAGTGCTTTAAAAGCATTTATGGTTGAAAAGGACTTTCTTTTTTAATATTTTGATTCTCTACTAATCAGTGTGTTATTTAAGAACTAATCTGTCGGTTTCGGTAGAAATAAGTAAAACATTTAAAGAAACTAAATGACAGTATGTAATGTGATGAAACACTGATGAACAACCCTTTCATCTCTACCTCTACAGCGTGAGTTTATCCAGTTCTGTAAAACGCTCTACAGCATGTTCCACGGCGACCCAGAGGAGAACGACCTCTTTCAGGCCATCGCTACGGTAACGAGCCTGGTGCTCCAGATCGGCGAGGCCAGCCACCGTGGACACAGCTCGGGGTCAGAGGTCACCAGCCAGGAGGAGAAGAGAGGAGGCGCTGAAGATGCTGGGGTCGATGCCAGCAGAGGCAACGGGAGTTTGGCAGCAGAGAACGAGTGGACAGTCAGCTACGCTCAGATCCTGGCGTCGCTGCTCACTGAACAGGCGCTGGTGAACTTCTTCGAGAAGCCGGTGGATCTGTCCGCTAAAGTCGCAGAGGCCAAGGAGAAGCAGTACCACCAGCGGGCGGGTTTGCTCACACTGCAGCAGGGGACCAGCTAACTTAAATGTGAACAAATGTAAGCGGCGACACAAGCCAACATTTCTAATGAAGGATACCAAAATAACAGTATAATTTGACACAATGTGAGAGAATGCAGCCAGGAAGCTAAACGTTACAGTTATCTGTGAGATGTAATTAATAGTATGACTGCAGGCAGCCACACTGGCAGGACCAGGCCTGTGACTCTTTGACCTAGTTTGGCCCGGAATTGACAACAGAAAGGCGTTTGTTTTCCCCCCCAAAACATTTTGATCCAAAAAGGTCATTTTCAAGCTAAAATCTCAGCAGCAGGCCATGTAATGGTCGACTCACGGTATCAGCCAGCAACATTTCTGACATCGGAAGAACATTTTGTGCTCTGGGCCTGGAGAAACTCTGATGATTGCCTTCTTACATCACCATGAAGATGCCTGCAGTTGAACTGTGTTGTGGACAAATAATCCATCACCACTTTCTAATAAGGCACCCCTAATAAGTTTTGATTGACTTTATTAAAGGTCTATAAATAATGGGCTAATTCTTTATAGATCATTTATACGCCATTCAGTTGATTGCCAGGTTGTGAAACATCTTGTGCTTTCTAATAAGCCATTAAGTTTGTTAGCGTTAAACATTCCTCACTTTATATCAAGCAAAAGCCAAAGTTAGTAAGTAATCTGTAATGTAAATGTAAACAGGTTAATAAAATGATTTTAAATAAATCCAATATCAATTACATTTGTCTTTAATTGTAAATGTTAATACGTTCTTAAATTGATTTTGATCCAGAAGGTCAAACGATCCATACTGAGCAGGTTACCTGATGAACTGAAGAGCAAAGACAAACAGACAAACAAGTGTCCTGCTGGAGGAGATTTTCACAACCTGGCAACCCCAAATTTGCTCCTATTAATCACTTGTACCTGATAAAGGCAGTGATTAAATCTCACTGAATGAAACTCTTTTTAAACGCTGCCTGATCCGAAAATTGTACCAATAATCCTCACAAAGAACGGTGCAGCATTAAGGACAAATCTAGCATATAAAGTTGTATTTTTAAAAATTAATTTTATAACTGTTTCCATAATGTTACATTTTTTCAGATGTTTTCTCGAAATAAGTATTTTTTAAACCTCTTCAAATTACTGGAAAAAATAATCTACAGTTACAGAATGCCGAAAAAAACGCCACTGCTGGAACTTTTCTTTGAATAAAAGACATATATCTCTTACTTCTCTTTTTACTGTCTTTTTTAGCTGTTAATTATTTAGCTCTTAACATCTTTCTGAATGGGAAGATACACCAGGAGAAGTCTACATTTTTCACGTTGATCAAACGTACATAAAGATTTAGAAATTGCCTTTTTTTTTGTATGTCGACTTGCAGAATTTTTTTGGCCCTGGCGCAGCGAGATGGCGTCTCTATTCTCAGCTTCACCTACAGCTGTCATTGGCTCGGTTGTTTTTTCTGAGAGCTCTGCCCCGCAATTCAGAGGATAGAGCGAAACTGTCCTGATATGTTGCTTGAAGGCAAAAGCCTTGAATATGGTAGCTTTAAAATGTTGAAATCTGGACTCAAATTCACCAAAACATTTCCTCAAATCAGCAGCGATATCCTAAACAGGGGCACAGGTATTACCACTTGAAGTTGCAACAGCTGCATAATAAATGCCATTTCCGTGAGTTAGCTGAACTGGAAATTGAAAACTCTCCTGCTGTCTGGTTGTCATAGCAGACACTGTGTATAAACAATCTGCTCTCTCTAGCTTTGTACAAATATAACTGTTTCTCTGCCAAAGAGTGCTGACATTTTGATTTTTGACTTAAATCCCGGGCTCAGTATTAATCTTGGACACAACTCATTGCTAAACAAATTCTAATTCTTACCATAACTGTTCACATTATGTGTCATGGGTAGATATTAAATGTAAAATAACATGTCAATTGCTAGAGGTTTATTGAAACTCTTAAAAATTGATATTGGCTTCAAAAAAATACGCATGCTTGTATGTATTTGATTTGGGGAACTTGTCAATGATTATTCTGTCAATGCAAAGCAGTTCAAACCCATTCAGCAGAGAAAGTGTAAATAAAATGTCTGGCAAATGATGCCTAGGGTCAAAGTTCAGAATAAGGGGCGCCTGGGTAGCTCACCTGGTAGAGCTTGCGCCCCATGTACAAAGGCTCAGTCCTTGCCACAGCGGTCGAGGGTTGGAATTAGACCTGCAGCCCCTTCCTGTGTGTCTTCCCCCTCTCTCTGTCTCCTTTCATGTCTTAAGCTGTCCTATTAAATAAAGGCCTGAAAGGTCCCAAAAAAGTAAGAGTTCAGAAAAGATTTAGAATGAAAAGAAGGAGGCAGAGGGCTGCAGGAGCTTGGTGTGCTTTATTAGCTACTGATTAAAGATAGAGGATCTAAATAGAAACAAAACACATATTTTACTAGTGGCCAGCCTTCAGTAGAAAGGGAAGACTGAGGCTTGTTTCGTACAACTCTTCACGAGTGTTTTTTTATCATGGAGGAGACAGATGGTAACTGACTCCTTAAAGGTTTCATTACTGTAGTCATTTGTTTTTCTCTCCATAGAATTTCCATTAAAGGCATAATTGGAGCTATTTCAGCCCATTGTTTGGGCAGTACAACTCAGACAAAAAATGTTTTATATATAGTAAATATTTTTGAAATATACAAGGGGTGTATTGTTAGTGAGTCTTGCTTTTCTAAGAGTGTCTTAGAACAGTTAAAACAATCTAAAATAGTTTGCCATTTATAGTATGTATAATCAGAAATATCTCATGTGTGATGTCATGTCATGATGATTTTATCACATCCACAGGCAACAGGGGCAGCAGCATATGAATGATAACAGACGAGAATTACAACACAAATAAAATACAGTTACAGAGCTACAAGTAACTAAAAGCTACACATTACACGAAGCCACATTTGCGATCACAGACAGACAAATCAGTTTGCCCTGTGGATGTGTCACGCCCACTCTGTAGGGACGATGGGGGGGTTTTGTCTTTAAACTGCTTCAACGTAGTTGGCTGGCAGCATGCCGGTCTTGCCGGTGCGCTGCACAGTACCATACATCCACCCCTCGTCAATGGCCTGCACGTTAACAATGACATCGCCATCTTTGAAGGACACCTCATCATTGTCTGCTGCACCGTAGTCATACATGGCACGCACAGTTTTCTGCAGAGAATAAAGAAAAAAGGTCAGTCAGAGTGAGTGTGTGTAAAGTATACAAGGTTGGTGTGAGAGTGAGCGTTTAAAGGATAAGGTTGATGGTAAAATACAATTTAGTTGGTGTCAACAAATCACATTAAAAGACCAAAACTAGCAATAAATTGATCCTACTAACATGTAAGAGCACCATATGTGTATTAATGAGCGACTGAAAATACGTCTTTACAAATGCACGTTTAACTCACGTGCATTTTCAGCAAGTTCAATATATATAATTAACTTACAGTAATCTACAAAAGCACAAAAGCCATGCTTTACTACCCATCACTAAAGGATGTGATTAGGTTTGGTCACAGCAAGTGTAACAACTACAGCAGGTTGAGCAGGTGAAGCACTGGAGGTCAGCAAACCAAGATATTTAGGGGCTTGTTTTTACTCTTTAAAGGGGCGCTTTTTGCAGGTTTCTCTATAGAGCCCCCCCCCTACAGCTTCGGAATAGATAATTGGCAGCTTCTATGTTCGCTTGGGTCTGACTCCTCCCTCGGTCAGTCTGCCGTTTCCTCTTTCTCTGTTTCTCCGACAATGCTTTCCTAGCTTTCTGCTTATTTTTTCCCGGCTCAGCCATATTGACAGTGTGAAAAAGTCCATTGCTAGTTTGTTCTTTTTGCTAGTCGGTTCCTGAATGGGGCGTGTCGGCAGTGCCGTAAAGCAATTCGTTACATCGCTAGACCTGAAATCATGTGATACTTCCTGATGCCAATGTTGCAAGTGTGGTTTTTCCATTCACAGGCACTAGGGGAAAGCGAGACAACCACCATTCAACCCGAAAAAAAGTCAGATGACCATTCCAATGACTCCAAAGCTGTTAAATTAAAAACTGCATAGCTCCCCTTTAAGCATTCACTTTGGGTTTGTGCAGTGTGTATATAGGGAATCAGTGTTACTTACCCCGGTGGTAGAAGGGTGTGAAGGTACGGAGGAGACGGTGGTCTGCTGGGTGGCCACTGATGATGACCGCTGCTGGAGCTCCACAGTCTTAGCATGCTGGTAACCTGCAGATGTTAAGATAATAAAGGAAACCACAGAAATGGCACAGCCTTCTTAAAACTGATACAATGACACTGCAGTGTGTAGATACTAAACCCCACAAACTTAAACTGTGGTGTTTTGTAAAATACTTTTGATCTGCCAATATAATGCATCATATAATATTATATAGTGTATGTTGAAGTTTGTTTTGGTGATTCTAGATCATTCACCGGTAGAAGAGGCCATGAAGCCGTTGCTGTAGAGGGACATGTGGTGGTCGGGGTCCTGGGACACCTCAGACTTCTCATCAGCCATGCCGCTTAAGGCGCTGGTGGAGCGGGAGTGCTCCTTACTACGACGCTGAGCTTGCACTAATGGGAACAGCGTCATAGATACGATTAATATAGTTCTATATAATATATATTAATAGATATAAATTAACTTACAAATATTCTACATCCTAATGTCCTATTAAAAGGTGTATTAATTATTGTTATATAGGGAGTTACAACTTTACTTTAATATTTTAGACTATGTAAAGGTAACTCAAAAACTGATTTATATCAATTAATTTGTATTAATTTAATAATATCTTGTCTTGTACTCCTATAATAATATTTATTTATACAAAACATAACTAAAATGATATCTCCTTCTTGTGTCCTATGCAGTGAGCCTTTTGAGCTTCCCATCTCACCTGACATCATGTGCAGACTCCTGGACTGGATGTTGTCCTCAGCAGGGTCGTAGTCAAACACAGAGCCGGGGTTTGTGCGCCACACACGCAGATCTGAGGGCACAAAGAGTCAAACACAGGATTAGTCCAGCAATTACTCATTTAAAGTAACCAGTGTCAATCTGTGGCATAAAATGTGTCTCAGCCTGTGTGTTAAATTTGCCCGTTTGTGTCTCTCGTGTATTAACATTACACCACTTTAAACTGTTCGGTTTTCCTAACAGATAAATCCAATACCTCCAAATACCCTTTAAAAGATTATCAATGCTTTATCTTTCCAAAAAATGGATGCTTAGCTCTGCAAACTGATTGTATTAAATTAGCTTTTATCATGAAAAATCAAATACATGAGCCATTTTCTTCAAGTTATTTAAGAATTTATTCTACAAAGCCTTGAAAGCCTGTGATTGGTCTTTTATTAGCAGACACCAATAGCCCCAAGACACACCACTAATGACTGTGTGCATTATTGTAACTGTACCAGTGATGGTCTCCTGGTCATGCTCGATGGCACGTCTCCTTTCCATCTCCACCACACGCCTCTGGATGCCACGGTAGTTGATGTCGCTGAAGTCCTGGGTGTTCTTCTTCACGCGCTCTGTCACCGGGTCAGAGGTGGTGGGAGTGAAGCTGCCCTTGCTCTTCTCAAAGTCCTGGTGGTATCTCACCTGGAAGCACAGATCATAATCACAGTAAGTGTAACCACATACACTGTCCTGCCCCAGGAAACACTCACTAGAGCACCAAACATGTAACTATTAATTGGATTTACTTCTTCAGTTGGAAGAAATGGGCTTGGGGCTGAGATCTACTGACAGGGTAGACATCATCAAACTGTTAAGAGACATTTTCATACATTGCTGGTTTGGGGTTTTTCATGGGATTTGTTGACAAGAATAATATGGAACACCAGCCTATCCTTCAAGTAGGCTCAAGTGGGTGGTGATGGCACAGTGCACATGACCCAAGCCTTTGGTGTGGGAGATCTGGGTTCAATTCCAACTGCGATACATCAACCATAGACACTTAAGACACCAAATACACACCCCTAGTTGCAACATATAGTATGTAGCATTGGTAAGTCACTTTGGATAAAAGCGTCAGCTAAATGACGTGTAATGTAATGTAAAGTAGAGAAGTAGTAGAAAAGTAAACTATCTGCAGTAGGAAATGAACAAACAACCACAGAATCTTACTCCCGAAATGATGCGCTGGGTCTCCCTGACGCGCCTCATCTCAGGTGTGTCCAGAACAAAGGCAGCCTTGCCCTGGACCTGCTTCCGGAAACTGTCAGAGTACAGCACCTGGTGGAAAGTGGGGGAACACACACTGAGCATCTGAAATGTTTCAATCATACAATAGCGGTTAGCATCTACAGTCAGAGGGTGTGGCAAAGAGACGTAATGGTAAGAGGACACACATCTGCTGGCAGAACGAGCTGGGGTTACGTTACTGGGATTTCAGACAAATGAATTAGAAGGGAGATTTTTTATTTAGAGGTTTAAGTATTACATGAAAACAAGATTAAGCCCCAATCTTCAGTGGGAACGAGGGTAACAGGGTAGAAAAGATGAAGTAGAGTAGTTATGACAACAGAAGAGGATAGTAGTGATGATGTGGACAGACATACCCGAGCTGGTAGTATTAAACACATTTAAAAATAAAATAAAAAGCTCAGTGGGAAGAATTAATACAACTAACTACAGCCGGGCGACAAGTCAGTTAGAAAAGGGTAAACATGGGGTAGAAGAAGAACACATTGTAAGTTGAATGTGTTCTTGCAGTTGTTCGGAAGGTACCGAGCTAATGTTTTCTTGGTTCCTTTTGACTCGTTCCATCTCCGGGGTAAACACCACAGGAGTTCCTTTGGCTGAACTGTCTTTATACAAAACCTACGGAACAGAAGCACAGTGCCCCAGGGGGCCAATCAGACACTCCGAATCACACACAGGCCACACACCTATAGGACTGGTTTCAAAGACCTGGATTGACCTCACAATCTTCGTGTGTGTATACAAATAAAGCAGTTTGCAGGATATTTCCAAGATGAAATAATCTGAGAGAAGGATTTGCTTTGATGCGACATTTGTTGCTTTTGGTCAAGATTTAAGCAGTGTCTGAGAAATTGGTCCTATAGAGTGACTCATCCTGGTAGCTCCTGTTGAACAGCCAGGATCTCTGTTGTGGAAACAAACATGTGGAAACAAACACACTCCTAACGTCTCAGCAGATTTAGTTTGTCGTTAGCTGTGAAGTGGAATTCAATTTAGCAGCTTTACGTGAAAAAAACAGGCTGTGGGTTAGAAAATACTGCAAAAGAGGAAGGGTTTCATTCAGCTTAAGGGGTTGATGGTTGAAGATTATCGAGGGTGTAAAAGGAGAAAAAATAAATAAAAAATGGCGTGGATGAAAATGAAGGGTCAAAGTGATGATGAAAGCAGGGCTGGGGCTCAGGAAACGGCAGGCTGTGCCTTGGATGAAGATGGATAAATTTGGATGAAGATGAGCAAGAGGTGATGAAAGTGTGACATGACAGCAGTAGCAAACAGGCTTATGATGGGCATTAATGATAAGCTCTACAATCCACTCTCAACAGTTAGGAGCACACGTGGTTGGGTTGTGTTCTGCTACCGAGCTGATGTGCTTCTGGGTTTGTTTGACCCGCTTCACCTCAGGGAGGTCCGATATAGCTGTGCCTCGACCCAGAGAGTCCTTGTATTTTATCTACCCAACAGACAGTTTGAGTTTCAGGCAGAGAAAGTGGAGGGAAAAGTAAAGAGCAGGTCAATCCGAGACAATTGCTGGAAGACAATAGACACAGGACAGCACACAAAAATCACAGCATACATGAAACATGTACTTAAAAAACAATGAAATGGAGAAGCAGGTTGTGATAGAGACACAGTGAGGTTTAGCAGACCCCACAAGGCTCATTGGTGTTAAATCTGCGTTGTGGGTTTGATGTGACAAACAGTTGGGACATCTATACAAGTGGTGAAGGCTCAGGAGGGTTGTTATGACAGTATTTGAGGGAGATGAAGAGGTAGAGGGGCGGACGGATGCAGGGTCACTCTGTGGAGTACCGTGCTAATGTTGTGCTGATTGCGTTTCACTCTCTCCATCTCTGGGGTTTCTGACACTGACGTGCCTTGTTCAACTCCTGCTTTGTATTGAATCTTTAAATGAGACAACACAAAAAAGTCAAAAATACACACACTCACAGGCAGGAAATTTGAGAATTAAAACTCCAGGGAAGTGCAGAATAATTTATAACGGAACAAAACAAAAGGGAGGGAAATTATGTTTTAGAAAAGTGAATTTAAAATCAAGTCATAAACAAAGTCTGGTAAAAAAGGAGTGATTTATGAAACTTAGTTAAGATGGAGGGGAAACCAATACTAAAGGTAGTTTTTTTTTTGACTTTTAGACTAGTAGGAAAGGTCGGAGGATGTTTTGGGAAATGGTTTTAAGAGGATAAGGATCACTGCAGTCTTTTTCCTCTACCAAGCTGATATTCTTCTGGGATTCTCGGACCCGCTTCACCTCAGGGAGATCTGGTATGGATGTGCCTTGACCCACAGCATCTTTGTACTGAATCTGCCCATTGCATAAATTACAGAGACACAAAGTAAGACAGGGACAAACAAAAGCACAGTATGCACTGTGTTATAGCTGCGTGGTGGGTTAAATGTGATAAGAATAACAAGTCTGGCATCTAAACAAGGGGTGAAGGCTCAGGAGAGTTCTTGACAGTGTTTGAGGGAAATCAAGAGAGAGGTTGAGGGGCAGACGGAGGCAAATTAAAGAAGAGAAACGGAAAAAACAGGGTGACTCTGTGGAGTACCGTGCTTATGTTGTGCTGATTGCGTTTAACTCTCTCCATCTCTGGGGTTTCTGACACTGACGTGCCTTGTCCCACGCCTGCCTTGTATTGAATCTTTGAATGAGACAACACAAAAAAATCAAATATTATGGTAACACATGTAAAGGCAATTTATGAAGGAAGGAAATGCCCAAAAATGAGAAATAAAAAATAAGGAAAATTATGTTTTTGTGGAAATGTGAATTCAAAATCAAGTCATTCACCAAGTCTGGTAAAAAGGAGTGATTTATGAGACGTAGTTAGGATGGAGGAAGTGAAACTAATATTAAAAACAGTTTTCTAAACTTTTATACTAGTAAAAGGGGTCAGAGGGTGTTTTGGGGAATGGTTTTAGGGGATAAGAGTCACTGCAGTCTTTTTCCTCTACCAAGCTGATATTCTTCTGGGTTTCTCGGACTCGCTTCACCTCAGGGAGATCTGGTATGGATGTGCCTTGACCCACAGAATCCTTGTACTGAATCTGCCCATTGCATAAGTTACACAGAGTAAGACAGGGACAAACAAAAGCACAATGTATACACAGACATGTCTATCCGTTCATAACAGCACACACTTTGGAACAGCAACAGTTGCACGTTGTTACTTCCACCAATTTTCACATATTTCAGGGGTAGTTGGGTATGTTGGTAATGGGTTGGGTTGTGTAATATGTCCATTTAGCTTTCAAAATAGGTGACACTTCATTTAGTTTTATATTTCAAGGTTAAGATGCAATGAATTATCATAAGAAAGAAAATCCTACAGAGCCCTCAGAGTCCCAGTAAATGATGAATATGTTTGAGTACCAGTATGTGAGTATGTGGACAGCCAACAATTGTAACTACATAATATACTATGCTATGCTACAATAACCGTCTCCACTCTTTTGGCTGCAGGCATTTGTTCGCATTCAGCCACAAACGTTTTGGTAAGATGGACCACTGATGTTGGAAGATAACATCCGGCTCGCAGGTGGATGTGGTTGAAGACAGGCTCTATGCGGGCCAGTCAAGTTCTTCCACACCAAACTGGGGGCAAAACTTTTCTATATTGGCTTTATGGCTTTGTGCACAAGGACACTGTCATTGTCATGAATACCATTGCATGCTATTTCATTAAGATTTCCCTTATGCGGAAATAAAGGGCTGAGCCCAAACAATGAAAACAACCCCAAACCAAAAGTACACAAATACTGCACTTGGACAAGTGCGTCTACATACATTTGGCCAATTAAAAAGAAATATCACACCTACTGTTGATCTTTTCACAAGTTAATATTCATATCATAATAAGCATGAAAGAAATCTGTGTTGGAATGAAAATGGAATTTTGAAAAGATTAGATGTCAAGAAAGGCCTGGTTATATTACTGGTCACTAGATAAAGATGGAATATGGAGGTTCACTAGGAGATGAAGGAGGGCAGGGTCACTCTGTGGAGTACCGTGCTAATGTTCCGCTGATTGCGTTTAACTCTCTCCATCTCGGGGGTCTCGGGCAAAGCTGTTCCTCCTCCCAAATCCTCTTTGTACTGAATCTTTACATGGATGAGGAATAAAAGCAGCAACCAATGATTAGCTCTTTGTAATTGTATCAACTCTTTGATAATGATGACGAGATGCTTTATGTCATTTTTGCACCTTGGGAGCAAAATCCGACAGACACCAACAAAAACACACTGAATGAAACAAATATAAATCTACATTTAAAGGCACACATGTTGTCTGGACATGTCCAACTGTTTAACAACACACAAGCTCCGCACTAACAAGTTTACATTTTACACTATAGAAAAAACTGTCAGTGGTTAGTTGCATGAATTAAAATGCTGCATATTCTACAAGGTTAAAAAAAATAACTGTTTGGTCCAAAGAAGTGAGGGCTGCATATCAGGGATTATTAAAGAGAGGAAGTAAAAAAAAGAATTAAGAAAGGAGTAAGAAATGTAAGAAATATGTTATTAGAAATCGTTAAGAAAAGATGTTTTGAGTAGATACCGAGCTGAAATTCTTTGTATTCTCTTTAACACGAAGCATTTCAGGAGTGTCCTTTATAGTAGACACTTTGCCCATTACGCTTTTATGGTCAATCTGGTATTGATGCTATGGGGAGAAAAACAAAAGTGCAGTTAAAATGTTTCACAATGATAAAGAGGTAAAAAAGAAGAAAAGCAGAAAGCAGAAACTAAAATGTACCTTATACCACCTTCACACCAATAATCAGGGTCGGACCAGGGTTCTCTGACCCCTGTTCAACCCTTTTTATAGCAACTCAAACCAGGCCAGTCTACACCGGTTGATCACTAATCACGAAAATTCCGACACGACCTGGAAGCGATGCATGCCAATTACCTCAAATGCTAGAAATGCGCGGGGCTTTACACGTCGTAGTCAGTGAACAGCTAACATCCCATACTCCAGTCCAGCTCTACACCACCGGAACTAATGTTTTGTACTTGAATTCCTCATTGTACAGTACGATTACATTCTAAAGCACAAATAAAAAACCATTAAACACTCAACATGTTCATTTTGAGGAGACAGGTGATCTTGTGAGTGTGGTCACGGGTGACTCTCCCTGGGATCCCTCACGGTCCTTGTGACCCCCTTCTCGTCCACTGGTAAGCCTCAGCAGCAATTATAATTTCCCCCCATTCCCCTCCCCAAGGTATGAATGTGTTTTAAATTGTGTTCAAATTATCAAAATAAAATTTGTTCTTTTTAAATTGAACCTAGTCTCTGGCTAATTGTATAAGTACCTGTGCGTGCTTTATTGCATCAATAACACTGCAATTAGGAGGTGCAATTATTCCCTTGGTGAAATTCCCAGGGTGGCGTTGTCTGTATTTCTGGGTCACAATCTCCTCTGTTCTGTCCACTCTCGTGCTTCCCCGATCTAGTGTTATTCTCCTCCTCAAACTCCTTGAGCTCAGCCAGCGGCCGCTCTGAACTGATAATTTCATATGTTTAGGGTCCAAAGCTTGATTTTCACAGGCAGCTTTTTTCCAATTGCATCTCACTACCCTTCTTCAAAGTTGACTGGGGCAGAGCAGTGGACACGTGGGCACTTTCGCCACTGTCTTTGTTCATACTGCTGTTCTATTCTATCTATTCTATTGAAGTGAACCGCTCGGCTCTGCGGTTAATGAAGTTGCCAGCGTAAAGCATAGTTTGTTTTTCAAGGTGTGTGACGACCTGTGACGACTATGCCATGTATTACTTACAGTGCTGAAGTTCTTCTGGTTCTCACGGACTCTCTGCATCTCTGGAGTGTCCAGGACCGGTACATAGTGAGACATGGTCCTTTCGGCCTCCTCCTTGTACTTTTTCTGTTGGAAAAAAATCACAGACAACAGGAAATTTTTATTAAAATAGATCTAAATGAGTTTTATACACTATTCCAGGAGCCCTCAGTTAATTGTTTTGGGATGTCTTCAGATGCACAACCTAGAAGGGGATACACTTTAAATGAAACATTTTGAAGATTGGTTCAATTCAATAATCTACCTGGCTGATGATGTTCTTCATCTGCTGAGCATGGATGATGTCTGGGGTGTCGATGACACTTGTGTAGCTGGCCCTGTCCATCTCAGCGGTGTGCTTGTATTTAGACTAAGGAACAGGAAACAGCAGTCAGCACAGATTCTGACTTTACTATAACTGCAACCAACAACACAGACATAAATATATGATAGCTGCCCTATAAATTATTTATATGTTTTCCACAATAGGATTCAGACCTGACTGAGGATGTCAGTAGCGTTCTTTGCCCTCATGAAGTCTGGGGTGTCCGTAGCCAAAGCCAACATTCCCTTGCCCTTGATCTCCTGCTCCAGCGACTTCTTGTACTCTCTCTGTAAATATTACAGATGGTGAAGTTGTACATAAAAGTACTGTATTTCACTATATTTCTACTAAGTCATATTTAGTGGGGCTGCAAAACCTAAAACGTCTAGGGAATGGTGAATAAAGAAGAGTTAGAAGAAATAAGGATTTTTTTTTAAATTAAAAGTCAGTTGGACAGTAGATTGTGTGTTAAGGTCCACTCAAAACTGAAAAATACAGCAGCACTTTAGGACAGAGTGTTAAAGTATATTTATGAATTTTCAACAAACCCATGTTTTTTCTTAATTTAATAATATTTCAGTTAATTTACTAAAAACATTTTCACAGTACTTCGTCTGTCGTGCACTACAAAAATCAACCTCAAAAGCACTCTGAGCATATCTCGGCAAACAAATGAACTAAATAAAAATAAACTAAAGTGTTGATGCTATCTTGAACACAACATTAAGCATGTTCATGTTCCTTTTGTATTGCAGAAGCTATAGTGTAAAAAAGTGAAATGCAGCTAAAGTGAAAGAATGACATCTTGAAATGCAATGTGGCATGTTTTCTCAAAAATTAAATAAGACAAAATATGCTATGAGTACATTTAAGGTGGACTTTTTAATTTTTATTTTAAAGAACGAGTATAAAAGGCAATAGTGGGAACATCAAATAGGGCAAAGGTAGAGGTCAAAATAAGAATATTTGATAGAAATCAAAAGGAAGGAGAATGCTGGAAATTAGTGATGTCAAAAAGCAGGGACAAAAATAAGAGTAAAACCCAGCAGTAACCCTTTTAGTGTGATGATAAAGCTTAGTTAAGTGGACAGGATTCAGCAGATGATGCACAAAGAGCGGGATTGTGGGAAGGCACTCGGTTGAGAGCGTGATGCTGTTTCCATCACCTCTCAGTCAGTCGTACCTCACACAGGATATGAGTAGCATTCCTTGCTCTCAAAAGCTCCGGAGTTTCCTCCATTATAGTTATCCCTTTACCCTTCACTCCCTCCTCTAGATCCCTCCTGTACTCTTTCTACAGGATGGAAGAAGAACAGAGAGACTGCAAGAAGGGCACACAGGCAGGCCAGGCCAAGACATAAAGACAGACAGTACAGTAGGCAAGCTCTGCTGCTTGCCCTCAGAGCTCAAAGTCACCAAAACTCCCCCCAAAAAAGAAACTTAAGCAGTGATAGATTCAGAGTTTAGGTTTACAACATGCTCATAAAACAGTGAACACTGTTACAATCAAGTCACATTTTCACAGAGAGAATGGAGACATTGGTGACTTTGGCAAGAATCCTGATATAAGACAATGTGAACCACATTAATCATTTAATCGGAAACAAAAAACAACATGACAATTTAAATCAGCATTTCACCTTATTGATTGGTATGATTGCCATGCATGCAGACATTTAAAAAAAAAAGCTGTTAGTAGTTTCCTGATTGTAAAATTAGGAGTTCAGGATGTCAAAGGACATAAACATAAATACAGACAAACAAACAATACCAACGGCTAAAAAATCACAATATGGATAGAGAGAACGGAGATAGATAAATGTTGCATGATTAAGAGTTTAGGGCAGTGTGGTGAATCATGCAGACAAACTAAAACTGAATGAGAGGACTTACAGGTCAAGTGTTGAAAAGGAAGGGGGACCGTGGTTGTGATATAGTTTTCTTAGTATGATTATAAAAGGATAGGTGTTGGTAAATAGGGGAGGTTGTCAGGGATAAGTTATCCTTTAGTTACCTCACTGGCTATTTTGGTGGCGTGTCTGACATGTATCATGGCAGGGGTGACCTCCAAGCCTGAGAGGTTCTTTCCCCTCATGTTCTCCTCAAAGTCCTTCTTATAGTCTTTCTATTGTCCGCAAAGATAAGACAGGGGACAGACAGAGCTCACATAAGCACATGCAAGCAGCACTGGTTCAAAATGCAGTTACCCCATCCTGGTTTGCACCATTCTCCTTATAATGACACCAATTTCTGCATTTGCGGTCTTTAAATGTAAGTGCATGTGTATGAGTGCATTTGTGCTGTGGACGAGTTGTTTATTTGATGTATGTTTTCCACCAATAGTATTAAACTAAATCTATTAAAGGTGCTCTAAGCAATATTGGCTGACGTTATTTCTTGTTGATGTTCGAAGTATTTTCAAACAAAACGAGACCAGCTTGCCCCTCCTTCCTCCTCATTCCGTCCCTTCCCCCTCCCTTCTGTGCTTCCGCGCACTAACCCCCCACACCCACCCCCAAATCCTTCTTGTCGGTTATTGGCGCTGGAACACTGTTTGTGTATGCTTCGTGGTGCAGGTGAGCACAGTTTGTTTTTGTTGCCGTTTGTGGAGCCTGGGCTGTCTACAGAGATCGCATTTTTTACAGTGTGTTCAGGGGACAGGCAGTTTGCAGATAGTGAGGAGATGTTTGCTTTATGTAACAACAAATGTTTTAGCCTAAAACACGCATGACATTGCTTAGGGCACCTTTAACAGATTATAATTAAACATTGTAAAAAGCTCCATTGAAATGTTCACGGACTGAGACAAACCTGCTTTACCTTTGCCATTCCTGCATCATGAAAGTAAGATTAAGCAATAACATACACAGTAGTAGGAAACAACAATCCTCAAGGCGTTGGGTAAGTTTAATCTTAACACATTTTACACTGCCTTATCCAGAATTATTTTCTAAGCATAGCTAATTAAGAGTAAAAATTGGTGAAGGACTAACAGTAGGAGTGATAATTTGTCATTAAAAAATTACAAATCGCAAGATGCTGTAATTAATCTGCACCAAAACACAGTCTTGATTTAATAAATTATTAAAAGCACTGTAAATGTTTTTTCCAACCTTCAAAAACATTCTGTAAAATATAAACAATAGCTGGACATCAAACAAGCTGAAACGTATTAATTTATAACAAGTCATTACAATACGGGTGAACATACACAGTGGCAGACACTGAAGAGTATTTATACTGAGAGAAGCTTGTAATGGTAAATGTATTGCATTTGTAGCTATTAACAAACTAGAAGACAGACTGATATTTACCTGGCTTTGCATATGCTGGGCCTCCTTAGCAGACACATATGTGGGTGTCTCGAAGTCCAGCATGGCCTTGCCCTTCTCCTTCTCATACTTCTCCTTGTACTTCACCTGAACAGCACACACACAAGTAATGTCAAAGGTTCTGAAGTGACAGTATAAAATATTATGCAGGTACATTATCTACAGGTTTCCGATCATTCTAGTATGGTAGGAAAATCAAATAGAAAACACTTAAGAGATGTTTAAGTTGCGTAATTCATTACAGCATGCATTAAGACTCCATTAATTTTTCTAATAGAAATGATACATATGAAAGATATCATCAGGAATTTTCCCCAGGTGATTACTTACATTAAGACATCTTGTTGGTGTATTACAAGTTTTATGAGATGTATGTTTCACTATGCAAATGAGGCGTTATCTAATTAAATATGTGCTCATTTAAAACAAACAGAAATCCAAACATTGGATGAAGCCAAAATTTTTGTTTCATTTGTTTGACATATATGAGTCAAAGGTTTTTAAAGAGAGAAAAATACTGTCAGCCATTTCAAAAAGAATTATTTATTGCCACAATTTTAGGCTAAAATGTTATATCAATCCAGCTATATAAGATATATGAACAAATCCCTCTGTGTCTTCAGGATATAGATAGGAATAAAACTCATAATAATATATTATATAATTATAATAATAGCAAAATCGCACATCTCAAAATTGACCAGTGCAAGGAAAAGCAATGTTTTTTCCTGATGTGTCTGGCCTGTACATAAATAAGCCTATTTTATTAACAAATTAATGTAAAACTTCACTCCCTTAGGTACAGTAAATGAAGATATGAGATGCATATATAGCTAACAGATCGGTTTTCAAAGAAAATGGTTAACAGTTGAAACCCACAGCAGTTTTTTGGGTGGGTGGAGTGCTTGTTGAACCCCAGAGTCTGTATCACTTACATTGCTCTGAAGTTCAGAGGCCTCCTTGTGATGAAGCTGTTCTGGTGTGTCGGCAATCATATGGTAGTGACCCTTACTGTCCTCAAACTTCTTCTTGTAGCAGTACTATGGGGGAATTCCCAATCAAGTAAGACAGCTCAGTACAGCAAACGTGACAAAGAGCGTCTTTCTGGAGTTCACTCCCATCCATTATATAGTACAAAAAAATCTCATATTTAATGACAGAAACAAAAATAGTAACATTATCATTGGGATAAAAGCTTTTAGCAATGCCAAAAAATATATGACATGCTGGAAAAACAATATGTGGAAATTTTAAATGGTAGTTAAACATTGTCTGAAAAAATAATCTAGAAACAAGCAGGGAGTTTTGTGTTAAGTGATCATTAATAAGAATAGTTTTGTACAAACTACAGGAGGAAGAAAATAAAACTGAAAAAGTTAAGGAGTAGATATTATAGAAGGTGATGGTATGGAAAGGTCAAAGGAAGAGTCAAGGGTGAGAAGGGTAAGGATCACTACCAGATGAGGTCACAGAATAATGGATATTTGGATGATGGAATTTAGTGCATGAATCCAGGAGATAGTCAGTAATCTGCAGCATGTTGATTGTTATTGTGGTACGTGACAGAAACACTGAGTTCAAACACATTTCATTAAACCACAGAGGGCGCACTGAAATGTGACTGACTCCCAGAAGCTTCCTGGATATGAACGTGAGAAGGTTAAAGGCAGCTGATGTCTTACTTGGCTGGACAGTTTGCTGGTGCTCAGGTTGTGCTGCATGGACAGCGACTCAGCCATGTCCGTCACAGGCTTGTGGATCTTCTTCAGGTCACCCTTGTACTTCACCTGCATGTCGTGTTAGCAGACACACTTATTTATAAATGAACATATCTCACACTGGTCGATCTTTGTAATTGATGTATGGCAATTTCCTCATATTATTAATGGGTTGTTATGAGGGAGTTGGAAATGAAGTCTTGCTACTTGATAAAGGCTTAGTTGGTTTTAGTCTTACAGGGTTTATTAAAATGATGTGGAATGATGCGGGCCATGTGAGCACCTACCTCACTAGCCAGATCATTGGCATCCTTCAAAGTCTTGTAAATCTTACTGTCCTTGAGGTCATACTGTGGTCTCTTTCCTTTCATCTCCTTGTCAAACTTCTCCTTGTATTTCAACTAATGGGGGAGATATATGTGAAAGTTAGCGCAAGTGGTAAAAACCAGTGGAAGATCTACAGACTCCATCCCACTGGAAACACTTAAAGTACAACATAATGCTTTTTTTAGTGTATAACAGGGATTCCTTATAGGTAACTTTATGCAAATGCTGTGTACTATATGCTTCTCAATATTAAACAAATTCAGTTTGCATTCCTTGTCATTCAAGAAAAAAGTCCGATAAGATTTTATCATTTTCTCATTTCTCCTTTTCATTCAGCAATCATAGGGTTAATAAGTCAGGGGAAGAGGGATTCTATGGGTGTATTCACATCTGCAGTTTGGTTCCAGACTTGAGAAGAAAGTCCTCTATTTCGCTTTGTATTCCAGGTTTTCCAAAAGTTTGTTCAGTTTTTTTTTTATCACAAACAACTCCAGATATGTAATAAAACAATCACATGAAGAATCTTCTCAATCAAACCAAAAATGTCAGCTGTGGAGACCCCCAAAGACTGAATATCTCACATCCAGATGTATTCAGTCTGTACTTGGATGCAGATGAAGTGGATTGCAGTTCACACTTGAATAAGTATTTCAGCATTCTGTGATCGACATAAACACAACATGGACTTTACATATAGTAACGTATATATGAAAGAGGTAGGGCAGTACGGTTGTGGTTGTAATTCAGAGGGACTCTGGATTGTTCTTCCAATCCGCAGATCATTCAGCTTTAGGGAGAAGGTGACAGGCAATTTCCTTAAACAGTGTCTTAAAAAAAAAACATGTGTAAATCCAGCAGTAATGATGAATAAATCTGCACTATTACCTTAACACATTTGTAAACTTGAACCAACATGAAGAAGTCTACACTGACCTCTAGTGTTCAGACCAAAAACAAAGAAGCTTCACATTGTTCACTACTGGATAAACACATGTTTTAAAAATCCTTCCACACACTGACTGAGTGACTCGGGAGAAAAGAAGAAAATTCTAAAAATTTTGAAAAAAATAAATAAATGAGTGTCTTTAACATACAGTATTAGTACCAGTGCAACAAATGCAGTAACGCAAGACTTGTCATTGAGCCTCAGCTTATCAGTGAACAAAAGACTGCAAAAGATACCCTGCAGTACAATCCAAAGTCAACAAATTGGTCAGTCAAAAGGGCGATAAAAAGTGAACAGATAGACAAAGGAGACAGACATGTAGTAGCAGCCCTTCAGTTTTAGGGCATGAACCTCCTTACATCACTAGTCATGGCACTCATTTTCTTAATGTGGCGCATCTGGAGGGTATCGTAGGAAGCTGCTCCATGGAGGGAGGGCTTGGCCTCCACCTACAAAGCGCAGTAAGATGAAGGGATGAGAACACACAGACCAGGACATTTTGGAAGAGGAAAGAGATGAGAAATAAGAAGAGTAAAGTATAGAAGGATAGAGGAAGAAAGAGCAGTGTAAGAGGACAGGTTTGAGGATGGGGACATGTACAATGATATGAGCAGTTAAACATGTAAATTATGGAATCACAACGACAAGACTAAGACATGGATTATAATGCAGGATGGCAGAGGAAACGCTATGGAAAGGCCGCTAGTTTCATTGTTAGAACTGCAGCTAAGCAGCTACAACAGCAATACTATTATGCAAATATCAGCTAATGGAAGCAGATATGAAAATTGACACCCAGACAGAAGAGTGTGATATGGCTTCCACTGATTGATTCCGGCCATCTTGTATGTTAAATTAGGGAAACATTTTTCTAGGAGAGGATGACTGCAGGGAACCAGTGGGAAAGCAGAATGACTGGCCCAGGACCGAGACGGATGGTAGATATGGTTTGTTGTACCTGGCTGTTCAGCTTGGACACCTCAGTGGCCAGAGCAATGTCTGGGCGGTGGGCCAGAGAACCTCCACGGCTGGCCTCCTTACGGGCCTTGTCACGGTAGCCGATCTGAAAGAAACAAGACCAAAAAAGAATCAGTGGACCATGTACAAACTACTGTGGTGGTCTTAACTGTTTTTTAGTTTCATCTTTGTTTCTAAGCAGTCATTGTTGCTGTGTTGTTTGTGCACTATATGACGTCATTATTCAATTAAACAGTGTTGATGGTACAGCAGTTTTTCAATCCTTTTCTCATGAACAATTAGCATATTTCTACCTTTGTGTGTACAAGTTTCAGTCTTTAAACTACAAGTTTTACGCATATACTGTAGTTGCTGATTACCTCACTGATAAGTTTGGCCGCCTGGGTAGCCTTCTTTATGTCAGGACGGTCGATTACACTAGTGTAGTGTAGGTTCGCTTTGGCATCTTTCTTGTAGGCAACCTGTAGGGTTGGGCAGAAGTCAAGTCAATTTAATTCATGTAGCCCATTTCAAAAATCACAAATTTTTCTCAGAGGGCTTTACAATCTGTATGGCATATGACACTCTCTGTCTTCAGATCCTTGCATTGGGTAAAGAAAAACTCCCCCCCGAAAATTGAAGAAACCTTAGAAAGAGCAGCTGAGAAGGGATCACTCTACCTTGACGGACGAACAGTCAAATAATAAAATACCAATGTAAACAATCTATCTGACAAAATTACACATGGAATGTGAACATATATAAAAAAGATGAATTCAGAAGAGAAATAAGAGAGGCTGTGAAACTTTCAACATGGAGATTGTATGCTGTAAATACAATCAATACAATGCTATTTTAGTACAATTGTGGAGATGACTCACATTGCTCTGATTCTTGGCTACTCCCATGGCATGCTGAACATCAGGTGGAACAACCATGTTGTTATATATTGACTTGCCCTTTTCCTTCTCAAACTTCGCTTTGTACAGTTTCTGTAAGGAGGGAAGAGAATGTCAAAGGCCAACCACAAAAAGCTGTCCAGGATTATGAGATGGCTGAGCTACTTTTTTTAAATAAATGTGAGACAGTTGTACCCCGCTAATAAGCTTGTTGATCTCCTTGCTGTGGGCAGTGTCACGAGTCTCAGACAAGGTGGTGAATGAGCCTGACTGCATCTCCTTCTTACTGGCCTGCTTGTATTTGCTCTGAGGACGAACATAAGAATCCATAAATAATAAGAAAATAATAAATGTGATAAGAAAGCAGCTATTTAGACTAATATATCTTATTCTTAACTTGTACAAAAAATGGTTGACTTTTTACTGAATTCAATTTACCTCTGACGCCAGAGTGCGCACAGCCTTAGCATGGAGGATTTGAGGAGTGTCCGAGACTGGCACGTAATGGCCCTTTTCCATCTCATACTTCTGTTTGTACTTCACCTGCAGAGCAATAACAAATAAAGATTCAGTTCATGTTAAACATTCAATTCTGAAGAAGAACTTCTGAAGAAGTATTATCCTCTGATATTGGGAGCAGAGTACTCTCTGCCCTCAAGTAATTTCATTTCGTCATAGAGAAGGTAAAAAAGACATGGAAAAACTTACATCGCTGGACATTTCAGTACGTTTCATGGCCAGGAGGGTCAGCTTGTCATCCACAATTGGTATCACACAGCCCTTCATCATCTCTTTGTCGTACTTGTACTCAACCTGTGGGTGAAACAATGGGAATGGAATTAGAACAGTACCGTTGGATGCTGTTAAAATGAAAAAATAACGTAAATATAGAAGAGGCACCAACTCACATCACTCTGTTGCAGGGAGTTCTTGGCATTATTGAGAAAATCAGGTCTGTCTGTTGTCCAGATCCACTTGTTCTTGGTGGCTTCATATTTCTTCTTGTAGTCAAGCTAAAACGGAAGCAAATATGAAATCAATATTTCTAGATATTTCATGTTCAACTGATTAATGTACAGAATGTTTCATTTCCTGTTACCGTCACCAAAGACACTTACATTGCTGATGTTCTTGTAGGCCTCCTTGGCAGCACGGATCGAATGAGCCTCAGGGTCCATGTTGATCTGAGCCTTGCTCTTCTCATATACTTCTCTGTACTTCAGCTGCAACATGCATGAAAAACACAAAAATATGTTTCATATGTTGGCTTCCTATGAGAAAGAAAGTTGAGCCAGTCTGAGTGAGACTTACATTGCTGGTGATATCCTTGACCTTCTTCATGTGCTGTTGATGTGGAGTGTCATATGGCAAGGTGTATCCCTTAGCCTTGGTCTTGTTGTACTCCATCTTGTAGATGATCTAAGGATTAATCATCATCACATAGTAGGGAAAAATTAAAAAGACACCAAACATAAAGAAAGCAATAAGCACATTTTGACTGTTAAAGACTTAAAACATTTAACCCACAGGACAAAAACAAATTTGTTTTAAAGCTCACATCGCCGATTTTCTTGCTGCGTTTGTGGGCCTCATACTCAGGAGTCTCCAGAACTGAGGTGAACTTGTCCTTGGCACGTTCATACTGCTCCCTGTACCTCCACTGATGGAGGTGTAAACACAATAAAGTTAGTACCACTAACCACTAAATTTGCTAGTATAATCATTTGCTTTTATTTATGTGTATTTAGGAAGTTGAAGTAAAGACAAAAACTATCCAAGAAAAGGGGTAAATGAACTTAAAAAAAAAAGATGGACTGAGATGGACAAAAAGACAAAAAGTTTAACATGATGACAATGATGTCCTCCTCAAAGTAAATTTAGTTGAAGACTTTTGACTAATTCCTGTTAATACATAACAGAGCTAAAGGGTAAGAACAATTACATTATTTTGTTATTCATTTACTGTTGTACTGATGGTTCTGTTTCTTGTTCTTGGATAGTTCTCTGGCACCAAAGGCAGAAACAGTTGACTAACATGTATTATGTGAAAAATACAATAAGAGTGAAGTGGTGGCATGCATATGTTTAGATTAACATGCTTTATGAAACATGCAAAAACATATAGGGAGTTATTTTCCAGGTGAAAATGAGGACAAAGACACATTACCACTGTTCAGTCATGAAAGCCTGTAGTGCCCACGTAGCTCATGGTGACCAGCAGTCCATCTTATGCTATTGCTCACTGAATCTGAGGCTGATATATGGAGTGGCTTAATAAAGATGAGTTTTACTCAAGGAAAAACTGTGTTGAGTAACTAAAAACTAAAAATGTTGGTATTTTAGCAAAATAACAAAGTCTTATAGGAAGAAAACTGTATGAAATATACACATAGGCCTTAACAAATGTTTGTTTGTACATATTTATTTCCAAACATATCACTTGTATATTGAGCTACCTCTACTCAGCAATTTTGTGCAATATCCGAATGCTTTTTTCCTGTTTTATAGGTCCCAGAAAATTGCTGTTTAAAAAAGAAATTTTAATTTTAATTTTTCTCTATTTTAAAGTAATGTTCAAGAATGTGTGAATGCTTAATTAGGAATTCCACTTAGGTGTGTTGTATAATGCTTTGCAATGACAATTAAGGAGTTCTATTCTATTGTAAAATAACTGTATAACAGGTAATAAATGTACGGATAAATATATATAATGTCTCTGCAGCAACGTTGGTTTGTAATGCTGCAATTTTCTGCATATCTGACTCTAGATACATCTGTCGCGCAACTACTGCCCCGCATTTTACAGTGAGGGTAAAGGTTTGTAAATCAAAGAGACATTAAGAGGAGTGAATAAGTGATGGAGGGATTAGAGCATGAGAAAAAAGGGTGGTATGTGTGGGAGTTAAAACCCTTTTAGGAGTAAAGTGGTTTGAATGGACAGAAGGAGTTTATACAAGATGAGAGCATGATGTGATAAAAACTTGCCCAGAAACAGCACGGAGGAACAAAGTGACATGGTGACTATAGAGGGCTTTTTTTCTGCTTGCTTGTGGACAGGGGTCTTTACCTTACTGCTCATAGTGGACTGGTAAAGGGCTGTGAGGATGTCAGGGCGGTGTAGCTCATTGCAACCAGTCTTAAGTAGGCCCTTTGCTTTGGATTTATACCTTGCCTGTACAACACACACAACAACATACACACACAGCATGCCATAGTGAGGACACACAAAAAACAGCAGTAACACTGGGAGGACTGGAGAGAAGTACTCCGGATATCCAAGTGTGACAAAGGAGTTGCTAATCCTTATTTGTGCCTTCAAAGTGTCATGCATCTTCATCTTTAGATGTGCTAAGCTTAGTAATGACTTGTTTGGACATCATTCATAATTTAATAAGCATAAAGTAATCATAGTTCTAGGAGTGATTAAACTGTCTCTCTGATGGCACAGATGAAGGAGTCCCGCTCACTCAAGATAGCTTTCCAGCTGCTATTTAAGTGGCACGGTTCACAATTACCTCTTTGGGACTAAAAGAAAGAAAGAATGAACAGAAACTGATTCAGAAGGAAGAGCAATAATCGTGTTGAACTATCATGCTACGACGATCAACAGCAGTTCAGTCGACGACCTCATGCACCAGTGTCAGAGGTCTGGCGGACCGGACTGGAGGCAGCAGCGGAGGAGGCAGGCCAGTCGTACAAGACGACCAGAACGGTTACCTGGCTCATCTTATTGTTCTCCCTGGCCAGTAGGTATCTAGGATCATCTGTAGTTATGGTGAACTTATCCTTGGTTTTCTCATAAGTAGCTTTGTAGGCCCTCTGCTCAGAATTTCAGAAGGTAGTTAGAGACAATTGTCCAGAAAACAATGAGCACTGCCAAGTGATGATACTTGTCCAGGGAACAAAGGGTGGTTAAAACAAGTTGATATAAAGAACAACAAACACATTTTATACACTTGGTATTACGGTAACTCATAAAAAGAGCAGGTCATTAAAGTCAATAATCAGATAAGACTATGAATTCACACTCTTTTATCTTCAAGCTAAGAAGTCCAGTAGAGATGCACAAATGGGTCTCAACAATTATTACAATTATAATAAACTACTGTATAGGGCTAAAGAATGAAGGGACTCACATCGTTGATGAGAGTGGAGGCATACTTGGCAGCCTGGAAGAACGGACTATCGCAAGTGTACTTGAAGTTTCCTCTGTTCTTCTCAAAAGAGGCTTTGTACAGTCTCTGTTAACAAGAAATACAAACTGTTAATAGGAACATGCAGAAAAAATATATAGTACAATAAAAAGGATAATGTAACATAAATTTTAAACATCACAAGTACTACATGGTATTTTCTTCAGTATGAAATACACAAACAAGTATTGTTACAACATCTTATGAAATGATTGATATTACAAATATATAAATAAATAGATCCTTCACCTCACTGTACAGCGTCTTGTTCTTCTCAGCCTGCACCAGCTCAGGTGTGTCCCACACAAAGCAGCCAATACCCTTCAGCCATCCCAGATCCTCCTTGTACTTGACCTAATGAGGGACATAAAAAGGCGGATTTCATACAAACGTAACAAAGTATGTCAATTAAACTATATGACCTTTTCTCTACTGTTGGTGAACGTAAAAATAAATAAAAACACAGGTTGCATCATTTTGGAATCAATCAAGTCAAAAGTACTTACAGTGCTGATGTTATCGCCGGCAATTTTGCTGATGAGGAATTCAGGGCGGTCTGGGATGGACTTCCATGTACCCAGAGAGTTAATGTACTTCCCCCTGTATTTAACCTGAGGTAGAGAGATGGAGAGAGAAAAAACTGTATGAGGAATTAAAGAGCTCAAATCAAAATGATCTTACAATTTATGTTAACATTGTGAAAATATAACTGTGCAAAGACTATCACAAGAATTATTCAGTCAGCTAATTTTAAATGCTGACCTCGCTGATGTCATCAGTGACTCTGCGGTGGTAGGTGATGTCCAGAGCATCCTTGACTGTGTGGTAGTGGCCCTTGGCAAGCTCAAAGGTCTCTTTGTAACGCAGCTGAGGACATGGAAACAAAATGTGCCATATTTTAATCAAACAAAGAGTATTACTAATATTATTAAAACTCTACAGATGATCACAAAACTAACTGACTGACACACACACACACACACACACACACCACAATTTGCACTGATTTCTGATTTGTGCAAGGAGCATTTTATAGTATGGGTTAAAGGTCATTAACCAATATTTAGGCTATCGTAGAAGACACAGTAGTAGAGTAACTATTTACTAACAAGTTTTATAGAATAGCGCTCTGAAAGCAATTGAGCAACACTAATCAGTTAATATCAATTTCTCACTAAGATAATAGAATTATAAAACTTTAAACAAATTTCAAACACAGGTTTTCTGCTATATGGAAGATTGAGCAGAAGAACTATAGGGTAAGCTAAACATAATTTAAAGTGAAAAAGTCCTTTCCTGGTTCATTACACTAATATGAATATTTTTCTTTATTACGACAGTTAGCCAATGAACATACTCACATCACTGGACTGGAGGTAGGCTTTCTTGGCTCGGATCAGGAGAGGTGTATCAGCAATGGCAGTGTATCTGTGCTTCATCTTCTCATACTGGTCTTTGTATTTGTTCTAAGGGAAGTAATGATTTAACAACACATTTAACACACATGCAACACATCAGAAGAGAGTTACATCATTTTTGTTACATAATTTGGAAAACTAATTCATTGCTGCATTTACAATATTTTCTATTCTGTGGCAGAAAGTCAGCTACCAAATATCACTGAATACAAATACAAACACTGTTAAGCTACATATTCATTTCAATTCTACGGAGGTGAGGAGTAACAAAGGTACTTTAGCCCGCTGCCAGGAAACCATGGCGAAATTAATGAAATGAGAAAGGGGAAGACTTACATCACTGCAGACCACTTTCATTTTTCTAGCATGGCCCATGTTTGGAGTGTCAATTTCTTGAGTGAAATGAGCTCTCTCCCTAGCAGCCAGATTAGTGTACTGGTACTGTAGAGAAACAGATACAATACTGATTAGATTATCAGTAAAATGATAAAACACTTCAAAACACTACATTTAGCAAGTGGTGTATCTGAACTTGCTTTGTTAGACAGCAGCTGGGCCCATTTGACTCTCTGGTGCTCTACAGAGTCCACAGTGGTGGTGACCTTAGCCATTTCCTCTTTGCTCTGGGCTTTGTATATCATCTGAAAATAGAGGGACAGAAACAGTCAAGTAAAAAGCATGCTTGTCAAAAGCAATATTGACAGAATACCAACAATCGTCGGAACATAAACTTCAGGATACACTGAAGCTATTTGAAAGCTACTTAACCTGAGAAACCTGACAATCTAAGACTATTAATAAGAAGTGTGTTTGGGAAAACCACTTACATTGCTCATGTGGGTCTTTAGCTCAGTCACACGTTTATACTCTGGTGTGTCCAGGACCACAGAGAAGTTGGCAAGGTTCTTCTTAGCTTCCACTGGATAGGTCACCTGTAAAAGAGAAGACAATAGGCCAAAAAAGGATTGTGATGCCACCGCAGGAAGTTGATCATAACTGAAAATTAACAATACTGATATAAAAAGGATATTTTATCCAAATGGGAATGCATACCCTTTGTTTGGTGATGTTGCGGACATGGACCATCTCTGGGGTGTCATACAAGAAGCAACCAAGGCCTCTCAGCCACGTCAGATCCTCTTTGTATTTTAGCTAAAAACACAAAATGAATTTAACAGAAAATTCTATCTAAAGTTTTTAGGTTAATATTATAAAAATGTGTGTAAAACTGACTGAAAAATTACACTTTTCTCTATACCTCGCTGGTAATCTCATTGACGTGGTAGCAGTGCATCAGCTGGGGCGTAATGGGCAAAGAGATCAGCTGGCCTCTGGTGTTGTAGTATTTCTCTCTGTAGCACAACTAAGATGAGAAGGGAAGAAAAAGGTGGCATGAATAGAACAAACTAGTCAACTCCATCGAGCCCCATGAATAGAAAGAGGTACATGAATGACAAAAATTAAGTGACAATGGTTCCATACGTCGCTGAGGTGTGCCTGGTTCATCTTGACTTGTTTGATATCGGGGGTGTCGTAGGTTGTGTGGATCTTATCCTTCTGCTTGTGGTACATCTCCCGATACAAACGCTGAGGAAAGAAAGATGGCAACATTGTTTTATCCAGTAAAAGCGTCAGCAGTAAATCTCCAACGCAAATTTGTCTGGTGTCAACAATAGCAGCAGTGTGTTATCTTACATCGTTGGTGATCTTGTTAGCCTTCCTTGAGTTGACAAAGTTGACACCCTCTGGATGAAGAGTGTAGGCCTTTGCTTTTGTCATCTCATAGGCTTCCTTATACTTCACCTACCCATAAAAAAAGCAAAAGCATTGACAAATGACAAAACTCTATTGTCAAAACGATTTAATTGCTGTCAAAAGAACAGAATATCTGGATGATTCAAGACAGCTTTTGCATTTACATAGCTGGTGACAACGCTGTTCATCTTAGCCTGCTTGATGAGTGGGGTGTCTTTGGGCAGGGAGTAACCAGTGGGCATTGAGCTCTTGTTGGCCTCCTTGTACCAGTTCTGAAAAAGGACAAGACAACAAGGTGAATTTGTAAAACAGTTTTACAGTATACATATACAGGTAGACTGAATACTAAGGATTATTATCTTACATCACTCTGGATGTAGTTAGCCAGGCGTGCCCTTTCTGTGTCAATGGTAACAGCAGGAGACGTGTTGGTGCCCTTGATATTGGTGTTGTAATCATAGCGGTAGTGCAACTGGAAAAAGAAAAGAAAAAAATGATGAAATACATGATTACGATTTTGTAATACGTAATGGCATATAGACATGGTACACATAAGAACACAGAGTCACTTACATCACTCAGATTCTCTGAGTTCTGCTTGGACGTCTCATACACTGGAGTGTCGATCACCACCGAAAAGTCCTTGAAAGACTCAATGGCTTTGGCTCTGTACTTGTTCTGGAATGGAAACAGAAGGACATAGGGATCAGCATGGTTTCTGATGAAAAACTAGGTAGTATTTGTCCAAGGATAATTTGCTGAAAGGGAAGATAATGAAAGTTGTTTGAGTGCCAAATAGAAGAGGAAAATGTGTACAATGACAAGATAACTGAGGAGGATGTAAAACAGAGGGCAGCATGAGAATGAATTTACTTTGAGGCCTTACCTCACTCTGAAGATCACCAGCATTCTTGACACGGATGATTTCTGGTGTATCCCAGGCGTAGCAGCCGATACCCCTCAGCCAGTTCAGGTCATCCTTGTAGATGATCTGTACACAACAAAACACACATGTTAAGTGACTATGGCAGATGTATTGGTGCATTGCAACTGGTTTAAATCTGAATATCTTCTATATTATACACAATACTCAATGTGGTGTACTTAAATTTTTAAGAATAGAACATATACAGGCAGTGGGTAACAGGATAAAGAAAAGGTTAATCTATGAAATGATCTTTTACTGTATAAGATACTTATCATTGCTAAATAATGCAAGTTAAAAAAGAAGGTATAGCATCATAAATAATATAACTGACAAAATATGTATATGCAAGAATATGGCTGTACTTTTGACCAAAATGTTGCTATTGAGGCTAAGCAGTTACAAGCACAGAATCTTAAGCTGAGAGTAGTTACTCACGTCACTGAGCTGCTCGTTGACTTTGCGTGCTTGGGTGTACACCTGCATGTCAGGGAGGCATATCCATTGATGCAGAAACTTGCGATAGTGGATTCCACTAACGGTGGACTGGGTGTTGCGGGCAGAAAGGATCTCCAGCATGTCTGGTGGGATATGGTTCTTGGCCTTGGTCTTCTCATAATTCTCTCTGTACAGACGCTGTAAAGATGGACAACAGATGGGTCTTTTTTAGTTCTTGCATTGTGTATGCACAAAAAAAGCAATACAGTTTGATGCATTTTAGCAGCTTGTAACAAATTCAACAAATAGCAATAATTTAACTTACATCAAGGACCAGCTTTCCAGCTTTGATGCAGCGAGCAGTGCCAGGATCGTCCTCAAGAGACTTGGGCAGACTGTAGAGGGATTTGAACTTCTCATAATCCTCCTTGTACTTCACCTAAAAGGGGCAACAGGATTCATATTGTTTCTTAAAGGTGAACGGTAAAACTCATATGTAAAGAAAATTCCAGCACAGTATTTATCATGAAATGAAATAAAGAGAAGTGAAACTCACGCCGCTGAGAATGATCTTTTGCTGTTTGGCGTGTTGCAGGGCATGTGAGTCATGGGGAATACTGTAGCTCTTGGCTTTGATTTTGTCCCAGGCAGCAGTGTAAATATTCTGTTGACAGAGAACATTATCAACACGTTGCATGTGAATATGCCGTTTATAAAGCTGATATCTTTAGTCATGTCAAAGACTGAAAGAGAGATATGTTCATATTCACTTACGTTGCTGAAGAAGTGTTTGAAGTTGTGACATCTGGCATAGTCATGGGTATCCAGAATAGTGGTATACATGTGCTTTTCTTTATGATAAGCCTCCCTATAGTTGAGCTGTCAATGACAAATGTTTAATTAATGCACTCAATGAGGCATTTTAAACTCAAACAGTATATATATACTGTACTTGTTTTTAAGTTCAGGTCACTCACATCACTGGCCCAGGTGTTACCCAGGACAGCAGTCACATAAGCCGGGGTATCTGTCACAATGGAGTAATTGTTGAATTCTTTCTTGGCTCCCACTCTGTATTTAAGCTAGAAAGGAAGATATTACATGGGTAAATTATCACAGTTCAATGAACCTAAGAACTTAATTTAATCATATAAACCATACATTATGAAGTACATTTCTGAAGGTTTTCTGTTGTCTTCCATGTTTTCACTCACCTCACTCTGCAGGTCATAGGACTTCTTGGCACGAACAATCTCTGGTGTGTCCCATGCATAGCAACCCATGCCCCTCATCCAGTTCAGGTCATCCTTGTAGAACACCTATCAAATGACAACAGTAAAAAGCACATACTTATTTGTCTAATAAGGGAGAGAACATCTACGTTTTGTACAATCTCTTGCTTGCAAACAGATAAATCTACTGTAAATCACGTTATGCTCTAATGTTGTGCAGACCCAACAAAAATTTGTCTTGGGATAGGAATTGCTTATCAAAAACACTGTAGTAACAAAGAAAATGTCACTTCATTACATACACAACATTTAGGCTGGCAAATAACTACTTTAATTTTTAGAATGTCCTTATGATGAGAGCTTTTATCATATACCAAAAAATCAAATATATAATTCAGTACATTGCTTGTGTATCTAACATAATTAAAAAAAAAGTTGATGTGATTTGATTTTGTCCAAACGTCTACTACAAAACTCCGGTACAAGCAGCAGATGTGCCCTGAAGAGTGACTTACATCACTGAGAATCTCGTTGGTCTTACGGGCACGAATTGCGTCTTCCTGGTCAGGGTGGCAAGTCCACTGGTGCAGGTAGGTACGGTAGAGGACGTCGCTCAGCATGTCCTGGCACCGCTTAGCAACCTTGTTAGCAATGATGTCAGGCGGTATGTGGGTCTTGGTCTTGCTTTGATGGTAGTCTTTGTGGTAGATCCTCTGAGAAGACATGCATACCATGGAAAGTTATTGACATTTTCTTTACCATTGTGAATCAAATTGACCTAAAATCAATCTTATGTGGATTTGAACAACTGTAAATTATAATCTCTGGTCATAAAAGTGATGAAAGTGCTTAAAAAATCTAGATGAAATAGATTTGCAAGCCACACATCATTTACAGAATTTACGGTACAGTTAATTAGGCCCAAGTCTGTCTGAAGCCACTTTCCGACCGGAAGGATTTTTGCAGTTCCTAGAACATAACATTCCTGGAACTCTTTTTCTATCGTGTTTCGACTGGACCAATTTTGGGATAATTACATTCCTCTGACCGCAGTTCCTATAACTGTTTTAGCTCCTACTTCAGGGCAGGGTCAATTATAAAAACAATTTGCCATCATATTCATCACTAAATTCACTTCTGAGAACGTTTTAGGGGAGAAATTAACTATTTAGATTTTGAATATAGGAAGTATTGCAAAAGCCGTTGCCAAACTACCAATCTCTTTTCGGAGTTGAGAAACTCCATAAAGTGATGTGACAGCCAGCTAGCGCTTGCCGGGGCCGCTTGCTCATTGCTTGGCCAGTCATGCTTGGAGACCCCGCTGTGAGGCTTTTACTTCATTGTTGACACATTGTTTGGTTAAATATCACAACAGATGTCAATCATAAGATCAACAAGAACCTGGGATTAACAGTCTTTTCGGAGTTAAACTCAACAAGCTGGCTGGCCGTCACACACACACACACACACACACACACACACACACGCGCACACACACGCACACACACACAACACACACACACAGGACAGCAGGCAGAGGCGGGAGAGAGAGAGATACCCGTTTCTCTTAGGGAGACTTGTTTAAATTATGACATTGGCTATATACATTAGATTTAGTATTTAGTTCATACTTTTTTGGGGTGTATTTTTTTTCAGATTTTAATGCTAATGTTTATGTGCTTAAGTCACTCCCCTACCATTCTTACCAGTTCTATGGCCACTTGGCCAGTGCAAATGCAAATAGAAAAAAACGGTTTTGGTGGAGAGTAGTTAGTAGAACTGTTTAGAGTGGACTATTCCTATAACTACGTTCCTCTAACTACCTGGTCTGAAAGCAGCTTAAGACCATTTACCTGAAAACAAAAGGTGGTCTTTTGACTGTCAATTCTTACTCACTAACATTTAGGTTTTTAATGTTTTTCTGGGCAGGGGAATGTCATTTAGGCTCTTTTGCCCAAATTCTATGATCTTGTGGTGCATGTGATATCTGTTTGCTTTTATAGTACCTTGCAGATATATTAAGCTGCTTGATATGTATGGAAAAAATGGACAAACTGTATCTAATATCTTACCAGTCCCTTGTTCTTTTCCTGGTGTCCACAGCGCATCACCTCAGGGAAGTCTACCAGGGTCCCAGCCATGTAGTGACCCTTGGCCTTCTCATGGAGTTCCTTGTACTTGACCTAGTAAGATCCAAAATAATAAAAGTCTTAACTTCTGTTTACATAATGTAGGGAGAAAACATGATTCCATGCGCTTTTGCCTTATCACCAATGATGACTATAAAGAAGTGTAAGACACTCACATCACTAGCGATCTCCCTGCCCTTCTTGCCGCTGAGAAGTGGGATGTATTCATGGTTCAGCTGGTAGCCTGTAGCCTTAGACTCGTCCCATTGCTGTTTGTAGAGTTTCTGAAATCACACAAAGTAGGCACACTGTTTAAGACAAGGGTGATACAATACGTGAAATACAATCAACAAAAATTGTAATTTAATGAAATAATAAATTGTTTACATTACCTCACTGATGTTCTTAGACACATCCCTGCTATGGGCCAGTTGAGGAGTGTCTTCTGAACCAATATAAGTACCCTTTTCTGCATTGAAGGTCTCTTTGTACTTTAGCTATAGTAGAAAGCAAACAACAGAATTTATATTTGTTTGTTATCACTATGCTTCTTGAAATTTAGATGTTTAAATTAGATTTTTACATACATCACTAAGGTTGGCAGCATTTATCCTCGCCAAGATAAGCTCAGGGCGGTCCACAATCAGGGTGAATTTTCCAAAGCAGTCTTTGGCATTCTTCTTGTAGAGTCTCTGAAAAAAAAAAAATTCAGCTTTGAGGTGAGACAAAAAACTGGGCAAAATGAGCTAAAAGAAAACCAGCCAAATAAAAGACTAAATGCAATACAGTAAACCTACCTCGTTGAGAATCTCCTGGGCCTTCCTGACCTTGACGTGATCAACAGATTCATTTGGCATCCAGCCGCATCCACGAATCCATTCCAAATCAGCCTTATACACATTCTAAAGACAAAAAGGAATATACATATGAGGAAGGTAAAATAGAGGTTTCTGTCAATTTTTTATACCAATGTGATGAATACGTCCCAGGTTAGTGTGATCAGCAGTCACATCACTTTGAAATTCATTGGCTTTTCAGGCCTGGAAGTGGGATTGCATGCTCAAGAACACATAGTAACTTAAGGCAATTTCCATTATGGAAATTATGCTTTTTGGTATAGGAAAGGATTAGAGCTGAAAACAAACTCCAAACAATCTGCTCTTACTTCATCAATTCTCAACAAGCCCGCTAAAGTTTACATGCACCTACATCACTCTGTAAGTCACAGACCTTTCTAGCCTGAACTATTTTCTTGGGCTAAAATAGATATAAACAGTATAGACCCCTCAAAAGACCCAATACATATTTGATCATTGTTACAAGAGTGTATGTGAATGAATAATATCCACAAGCACTACTATTAACTTACATCGCTCTGAAGATCGTAGACCTTTCTGGCTTGGACCACATCACTGGAGTCTGGCAGGCAGGTCCACTGGTGCAGGCGGGTTCTGTAGAGGTCATCATTAACTTGTCTCTGACATTTCTTGGCCAGTTCAAACTGCAGCATGTCCACCGGTAGGTTAAACTTGGTCTTGGCCTTGTTGAAGTCCTTCTTGTACAAGACATCACTGGCAATCTTGGCTGAATTCAGAGCCAGCACGAGCAGAGGATCATCTTGGACGCAGCGAGCACCGATGTGGTGGCCAACCTGCTTACGGTAACTCTCATTGTACTTATGCTACAAGACAGACAGAAAACATTATTATCTCAGATTATTATACATTGTATAATTAATTAAAGTTCTTATTATGAAAGTAACATAAACATTTTTTTATGTATGACACAGAGTACTGTTTTCATATTTTTATATTTACGTGGTAAAATAAAATCAATCACTCACACCTACTACTCACTTGACTCTGCACTTTACTCGTGAGGATGCACTGCTTGATTGGTACAGCATCTCCGGGCATGAAGTAGCCTGTGGCTTTGACCTTATCCCATGCTTTGGTGTACAATTTCTGCAAGAGATGGAAATGTTTATTACAGGTTTATGATGATGTATTGTTTATCAAGCTGACAATAACAGATACAAATGGTACAGGACAAAGAATGTTAAATTGAAATATGTAGCAAATACCTCCCTTGAGGAGTCATCTTACCGGGTGAAGGTTCTTAGCCACCTCTCTGGCTGTGGCAAGAATTGGGGTGTCTACCATTGTATACTTGGTCTTGTCATTGTGCCAGGCCTCACGATATTTGGCCTGAGCAGAGTGATAAATCATAATGCAGTTACCAAAAGAAAAAAAAATCTGTCATTGTTACTATTCTGGTAGAGGGTTCCACTGAAGACAGGACTAAAAGCATTTCCAAACATCATCTGAACAGCAGAAAGTCATCCTCACCTCGTTGAGGACAGCAGCAGCATTCTTGGCACAGATCAAGTCAACTCTGTCAGTTTTGACTGTGAATTTCTGATTATCCAATTTGACACGATAGCCTCTCTGTAAGTAGCAAGAAAGAACAATATTTTAGCAAATTTAAGATGGACGTGCATTTTTCTAGCTAAAAACATTCTTTGAAATGTTTACAAATGTAGAGAAAAGTCTGTAATTTTGCAAGTAATTAAAAAGTCAAATTGTAGTCAGACTTACATCAGCCAGGATCTTCTGTGCATGCTTCACCTTCAAAACCTCCACAGACTCATGTGGTATCCATCCACATCCACGGATCCATTCCATATCAGCTTTGTAGACAGCCTGGAAAAAACAGGCATTTAATTATTTGTTTTTATACTAATATTAAATTTATACAGACAATAATCACAATGTGAGAGTTTCTTGGGCTAAAATAGGTAGATACAGTACAAATCCCTCGAAGACCCAATAGAAATTCAATCTTTGCTAAAATAGGGTATGTGAATCCATACTATCCACAAGCAGTACAATAAACCTACATCACTCTGCAGATCGTAGGCCTTTCTAGCCTGGACCACATCACTGGAGTCTGGTAGGCAAGTCCAGTTGTGCAGATGTGTTCTGTAGTTGAAATCGTTGACTTGGATCTGGCATTTCTTGGCCAGTTCAATATTCAGCATGTCGACTGGAAGGTTGAATTTGGTTTTGGATTTGTTAAAGTCCTTCTTGTACAGGGCATCACTGGCAATCTTGGCTCCGTTCATAGCAAGCATGATCAGAGGGTCATCTTGCACGCAGCGAGCACCAATGTGGTGGCCAACCTGCTTGCGGTATCCTGCATGGTACTTGTACTAAAATAGAAGAGATGAAAAGTTGAATGATGATGAAAAGACAGAAAGTATCCCATTTATTCCTCTCTTGTATTTAAACCTGATCCAAATTTATATTCTTACGTCACTAATGATGTCTCTGGAAGCTTTAGCCTTCAGCACAGCGATAGTATCCTCCTTGATATGGTAGCCTTTGGCTTTCTGGTCATCCCATGTCTTTGTGTACAGTTTCTGCAAAGAGCAAGAACATATGATCAAAAAGACTGTAAGAAATAGTAGTGTCAGCTGATCGAAATCACAGTAAGCATGCACTGGTCGAATGACAAATAAGAATTTAAATAAATAAAATTTTTATATACAGTACTTTTCAGAATTTCAACATAGGCAAAACTGGTACAGTCCAAACTTACATTGCTGATGCTGATAGCATTGGCCTTGGACAGTACAAAGCTGGGGGCATCAGGTGGCAGGTGAAACTTGACCTTGTCTTTATCCCAGACTTCCCTATATTTCCTCTGTTAGAAAGAATCAAACAATAACTTATCATTTACACAAATATTTGTACAAGATATGTATTAAGTTTAGGATTCACTAGAGAAAACATTTATCATGTCCACATATTTTATTACTTACATCACTGATGTTGAGGGCATTTTGCTTGGACAAGACAATGGCCGGGAGGTCAGAAACACTGGTGAACTTGACAGTGCTCGGGGGCTGGCGGTAGAGCCTCTCATTGATAATAGCCTGGGCATTTTTTACTTTGATGACATCCACACAGTCCTGTGTTGACCAGCCACATCCCCTCAGCCACTCCAGATCAGCTCGATATACGGCCTAAAAAACAATATCAGTTTTAACTTTACCAAATATTGTTATGTTTTTGTTTTTAAATTTGTTTAAAATGCGGATCGAAATTCAAATGCTACCATTGATCTGAATCTATTAAACCAACAAACAAACATTCTCCAACAACCTTAAGAATGAGTTTGCATATAAAAGAAAACATAGTAACGTAAGGCAATTTCCATTATGGTATTGATGCCTTTTGGTGTAACAGTAAGGGTAGGATAAGAGCTAACAACAAACTCCAAAAAATCATCTCTTACTTCATCAAGTCTCAAAAAGCTTGCTTAACCCTACATGTACTTACATCACTCTGTAAGTCGTAGACCTTTCTAGCCTGAACCACATCACTGGAGTCTGGCAGGCATGTCCACTGGTGTAAGTGAGTTCTATAGTTGAAGTCATTCACTTGCTGCTGGCATTTCTTGGCAAGTTCAATTGACAGCATGTCCCCTGGCAGGTGGTACTTGGTCTTGGTCTCGTGGAAGTTCTTCTTATAGATGTTGTCACTAGAGATCCTGGCTGCATTAGCGGCCAACATAATCAGTGGGTCGTCTTTAACACTGAGTGCACCAATATGATGGCCACATTGCTTGCGGAAACCAGCCTTGTATTTGTACTAAACATTTGGAATAGAAATACATGGATTAGTTTCATAATTGCAGTGAAATAAAAAAAAAAACTGCGGAAGAATTCAGCTTGTGAAGCGAGAAAAAGAAAACGAGAGGTACAGACTTACATCACTGACGATGTCTCGGGAGGCTCTGGCTGATAAAACAGAAATTGCATCTTTGGGAAGGTAGTAGCCTTTGTTTATGGTGTCCATATAGCCTTCACGATATTGTTTCTGAGAAAACCAGAATAAGGATTTCAGGTCGTCTAATATACACTCTGTGTGCTATACACCATTGTACAAATAAAAAACACCAGTATTGATGGAGTAGACAAGTTCTTTCACACTAGATGTGATTAAAAGTTCCACAACCACTACATGACAATATTGTTCTTTATTTCAAACGTTAGCACAATTAATTAATTTAGATACATAAAGTTACCAATTATTGATATGATCATTTATGATATACTAATTAGTTGTACAACTACATAAAGCGGCATTGTATTACCAGACTGGTGTTGATTTTATTCTGCTTGGCCAGGATGATCTCTGGGGTGTCAGGCTTGACGTGAAGCTTGATCTTGTCCTTCTCCCAGGCAGAAGTATATGCTTTCTGTGAACAGCATATTAACACGGTTTAGTGAGACATGACTGTATCTGAGTCACATGATACCATAATAAAGCAAACTGAGTTTTTGCTTAAACAAGCTGTCCTCATTAGGGTCAAACAAATGGAAGTGATGAAACATTTAGCCAAAGATTTGGTATACAATTTTTTGAATTAAAAATAAATAAATAAAACACAAAATGCAAAGAAAAACAATAAATACAATGACATAATATTGAAGAAGTAATCTCTACCTTGTCCATGATATGGGCATTAGCCTGAGCAAGGACATATGGCATGTCACTTGTCTTGGCAGTGAATTTGAAGTTGCTGGGATGCTGACGATACTTGATCTCGCTCAGGACCTCTCCTGCTTTCTTGACTTTCTCCACATCAACTGAACCAATTGGCACCCAACCTGTTCCCCTGATCCACTCCATGTCAGCCTTGTAAACAGCCTACAAGTCAGAGCAGGAGGAAACATTGAGTTTAAAAAAAAAAAAATCTTGCAGTCTTCAGCACATTCTGAGAAATATTCATTACTTACATTACTCTGCAGGTCATAAACCTTTCTGGCCTGGACCACATCGTTGGAGTCTGGTAGGCAGGTCCAGTTGTGCAGATGTGTTCTGTAGTTGAAATCGTTGACTTGGATCTGGCATTTCTTGGCCAGTTCAATATTCAGCATGTCCGCTGGCAGGTTGAACTTGGTTTTGGACTTGTTGAAGTCCTTCTTGTACAGGGCGTCACTGGCAATCTTGGCTCCGTTCAGAGCTAGCATGATCAGAGGGTCGTCGTGGACGCTGAGGGCGCCGATGTGGTGGCCGACCTGCTTACGGTATCCAGTTTTGTATTTGTACTGTGAAGAGAGAAGTAAAACGAAAATTTACAGATTTATGTAAAAATAAGCCAAAGTCAATACCACAAAGAAAAGTATTAATTTGTATGTTACGTACATCACTGATGATCTCTCTTCCTCGTTTGGCAGCAACAACAGAGACAGCATCAGCCTTAAGATCATAGCCCTTTCTAAAGATCTCCTCAACAGCTTCCCTGTATAGTTTCTGAAAGAGTAATGAAAATAGTTGAGTTATTAAATGAAAATCATGATGCCTATATATCAGTAATATTTTCTGACATGGATGTGTATTACTATTTTTCAAAACAGACCAAACGTACCTTGCTGATGTTGTGAGCATTAGCTTTAGAAAGCAAAATCTCAGGTAAATCAGGGATAACATGATTCTTAACCTTGTCAGCCTCCCAAGCAGAAATGTACTTTCTCTGTAGTCACAAATAGAAAAAGAAGAACACACAAATGTAAACAGCACAAATGGATTTTGTTTGTATTAAAAAAAGAATAAAAAAGAAAAAAAGGGATGTGATATTCCTACCTTGTTAATGATCTCAGCATTTGCTTTGGCCAAGACCATGGACATGGAAGACATGTCAGTTGTATATTTCTGTGTGTCTGGTTTCAGCCTGTAGAGATGTTCACTGAGAATTCTTCCAGCATTCTTGGCCTTCACCACGTCAATTGAACCGATGGGGACCCATCCTACGCCTATGACCTCATCCATGTCAGCTTTGTATACAGCCTATTAGGAAACGCATAAACATGTTACATTAAAGCACAGTTGACGTAGTATAATAAGTTGTGATATGTTGAATATGTCACGGAAGAGCATACATCACTTTGAAGATCGTAGGCCTTCCTAGCCTGGCGGACATCATTGGAGTCTGGCAGGCAAGTCCACTGGTGCAGGCGGGTGATATAGTTGGCGTGGTTGACCTGAATCTGGCATTTCTTGGCCAGTTCAATATTCAGCATGTCCACTGGCAGGTGGAACTTGGTCTTGGACTTGTTGAAGTCCTTCTTGTACAGTGCATCACTGGCAATCTTGGCTGAGTTCAGAGCCAGCATGATCAGAGGGTCATCCTGGACACAGCGAGCACCGATGTGGTGGCCGACCTGCTTACGGTATCCCGTCTTGTACTTGTACTGATGATTTCAGCAGAAAATGTTTTATGTTACAACTAGAACATCTCTCACATGATGTCCATTACCAGAGTGTCAATCATTTAGTATAAAAACATTTCAAATACAGTAGGAGTCACTCACATCACTGATTATGTCCCTGGAGCCTTTAGCAGCCTTGACAGAGATTGCATCCAGAGGGAGGTAATAGCCTTTGTTGATGGTGGCCTCAAAACCTTGTCTATAGAGTTTCTGAAAAGTAAGACATTTATGAATACTTTTGCTTACTGTTTAAACCAATGGAGGTCTAAAAATGGAAATTAATTCTGGAAAGCGTCAGGCTTTCCACTAACCTGACCTTGCTCATGTTGATAGCATTCTGCTGAGAGAGGATGATCTCAGGAGTGTTAGGTTGGATATGCAGCTTGATCTTGTCCTTCTCCCATGCTTCAGTGTAGAGATTCTGGAATAAACCACACATTTTTCAAGTGTTACTTGATGGTAATTACTTTAAAAGATCTCCAGAGAGATCTCCAATGCACATGAAGGTAGTTGTTATTTTTATAAGCCCTTTCACACAAATATAAAGTTGTATTTTACCAAAAGAATTATGAATTCTAGCACGAAACTCAAATGTTTTTTTGTGATCACATTTTTATTTTGTTTACTCTGCAATGGCGTCTCCATCATCGTGCTGGACTTTGTTTTTGTTTGCCACTCTTCTTCAAGTAACTCTAACGAGCACAAAGTGATAAAATATCAAAGTTGGTACCACAGAAAACACCTATTTGACAAATTTGGGCCAGGAGCTACACCTTAAGCTGCCATCTCTGTCTACCTGATCACGTGACTCAAAATAATCATATTCCTATTTGTTTGTTAAGTGTTATCTTTCTGAAAAAAAAAACATTAATATGATACACAATTAAATGTTAAGGCAGTAGCTGCAAATACCTTGTTCATAACCTGGGCGTTGGCCTTAGCCAACACCATGGGTATGTCTTCAGTGGTGATTTTGAATTTGAAGTTGCTTGGGTGTTGACGATACTTTCTCTCACTCAGGGCCTCACCAGCTTTCTTTGCCTTCTCAACATCCAGTGAACCTATAGGCACCCATCCAATACCCTGCAACATCTTCAGATCTTCCTTGTAAACAGCCTGGACAAAACAAGAAATGGCTTGTTATGGTTAATGATGTTCCAAAACTTAAAATTATACATTAATAAATATGAACATTTTTCACAGTATAAATTCAAGGATTGTTACTCACATCACTCTGTAGGTCATATGCACGTCTGGCCAGGCGGACATCATTGGAGTCTGGCAGGCAAGTCCAGTTATGGAGGCGAGTGATGTAGTTGGCGTGGTTGACCTGAATCTGGTTCTTCTTGGCCAGTTCAAATGCGATCATGTCCACTGGCAGATTGAACTTGGTCTTGGACTTGTTGAAGTCCTTCTTGTACAGGGCATCACTGGCAATCCTGGCTGAGTTCAGAGCCAGCACGAGCAGAGGATCATCCTGGACGCAGCGAGCACCGATGTGGTGGCCAACCTGCTTACGGTATCCAGCATGGTACTTGTACTGGAAGAAAAATTTAACAATATCATTGTTGATTAACATTTACACACACATTTTGTCCGATGGGTAAAATAAAATAATTTATTTACTATTCTGTTTTGGCAAACATGATTAGTTGTCTATAATAAAATTCACATGACATTTATAATATAAATAATATTACAATTAACGATCAATTGTCACTTTCCAATAAATAACTACGATGAAAAACTTACATCGCTGGCAATGTCCCTGGAAGCCCGGGCTGCTTTAATGGAAATGGCATCATTGCGGATATCGTAGCCCTTCTTCTTGGCATCTTCGTTTGCCTGTTTGTACTTTTTCTGTAACCAAACACAGTTATCCCAGAGACGTTAAGTATGTAAACTTAACACTAAAAGTAATCCATGAATACAAATTGCTGTACCATCATTACTATTTTATTTTCCACCTACTATGCTGTAGTTGACATTGTTTGCTTTGGCTAGAAGAACGTCCATAGCATCAGGCATGATGTGGATCTTTGACTTTTCATTATCCCAGGCTTCAACGTATGCTTTCTGTAGTCAGAAATAGGAAACATGAGAAATGATTTACATTATGAAATTTGCAAGTAATCATTTTTATGGTTAAATCATTTCCTTATCATATCAATATGTAGTTGCTTTAGTTATTTGATATTATACAAAATAATTTGTAAATATGATTTCTTACCTTGTTCATAACCTTAGCGTTGGCCTTAGCCAACATCATGGGCATGTCTTCAGTGGTGATTTTGAATTTGAAGTTGCTTGGGTGTTGACGATACTTTCTCTCACTCAGGGCCTCACCAGCT
>NC_048417.1:7617469-7619580 GCF_013103735.1 Etheostoma cragini
TTAAAGGAAGGCATGTCATCTTTCAAATTAATTAACTAATACACCAACTGGAAATATTGTACAGATTTCCTTATTTGTCTAGTGTTTATTTTCTTTACAAATCATGATAGATCTAACAAAAAAAAATGGAAATGTGTTAAGAAATTAAGATATCGCACTGTACCTCACTGACGTTCTTCTTGTTTCCTCTCGCGAGAACAATGTCCATTGCATCAGGCATGATGTGGATCGAAGTCTTGTCTTTTTCCCAGGCAGTTGTGTAGGATTTCTAAATACAAAACATCGTTGGTGTGACATCTAAAACATGAATACTAGAGAAGAGATATGTATGTTTTTTTCACAAGAGGTCCTTTTCATTACCTTATTCATAATCTGGTTGTTGGCAGTGGCTAGTGCCAGATCCATGGAGTGCATGTCCTTAGTAAATTTGAAGTTGCTAGGGGCTTGACGGTATAGACTCTCACTGAGAATCTTGCCTCCTATTTTTGCTTTTTCAACATCGAGTGATCCAATAGGGACCCATCCTATTCCCTTTATGAAGCTTTCATACTCACTCTTGTACTGGTTCTGAGGGAGATCATAGACATAAATCATTTCCTTCACAATGCAGCACAGCTCCATACAGCAACAGTAACATGAATGTAAAACTCTGGATTTCTATTTTGAGATGATTAAGTCAGACTCTCTACATACATCACTGGCGATGAATTGCATGTTACGCGCTAGTTGCAGGTTCATGGCATCAGGCAGCACAGTGTAGTGGGAGATTTTCTGTTTGTATCCAGCCATAGTTTGAGCAGCAGAAGCCTGCTTGGCATGGACCAAACTTATCATGTCCACTGGGGAGTGATACTTCAGCTTAGACTTCTGGTAGTCCTTCTTGTAGTTCTTGTCACTCTGCAATCTGGCCACCTCCATGTAGTGAACCAGAAGAGGATCGTCCTTGATGCTGCGGAAGCCGACATGGTGGCCTCTGGCCTTCTCGTAAGCCAACTTGTACTTGTACTGTGACAGCAAACACATACTTTGTCACTCACAGAGACTGTACTCTCATGCAATAGGGATTTTATCAGATCTTTTGTGAATATTGATTTCCTACAGGAAGTTTTTTGTTGTTGTAACTTACATTACTGGCAATAGTGGTACCAGACTTGGCAGCCAGAATTGGGATGGCATCTGCTTTGAGGTGGTAGCCCTTATTGGCCATCTCCACAACACCGGCTTTGTAAAGTTTCTGTAAAAGATTAAGATAACAATGAATAAAACAGTGTTCACATTTACAGACTGATCGCCATACATAAATTAACTACTGCAAGCAGTTTAATTTATTTTGATTTATTAATTTCATGGATTCCCCCTTACATTGCTCATGGTGAGGGCATTAGCCTTGGCCAGGAGAATCTCAGGAGCATCTGGCATGATGTGGACTGTCAGTTTGTCCTTCTCCCAAGCTGCAGTGTATGCTTTCTGTAAATAAAGACACAAGAAAAAACAAGAGAATGATGATTGTTAAACAATATAATCAGCAACATTTGTGTAGCCCTACACTTTAGAGTACAGTTAAACATACTGCACCTTATTCATGATCTTGTTGTTGGCAGTGGCCAGAGTCAAGTCCATGGAGTCCATCAGCTTGCTGAACTTGAAGTTGGATGGATGAGTGCGGTACTTTTTGTCACTCTGGATCTGACCTCCAAGTTTAGCAGTCTCAACTCCAATTGAGCCAATAGGGACCCATCCAATACCCCTGATATAGTTATTCCATTCAGATTTGTAGTTACACTACAGACAGAAATGCAAAACCACATGAGTAAAGGGATAATACAACAAGTAATTGTTATCTGCCTTTAATAATACATATAATTATTGTGGGCATAGCGCAACTGGTATTTTGACATTTCAAACCTACATCACTAGACTGGGTGTTCATGGTGCGAGCAAGTTGCAGGTTCATGGCATCAGGGAGGAGAGAGTAAGTGTGCTGGATCTTTCTGTAACCAGCATAGGTCTGAACAGCAGAGGCGTGCTTGGCCTGTACCACACTCATCATGTCTACTGGGGTGTGGTACTTCAGCTTGGCCTTGTGGTAGTCCTTCTTGTAGTTCTTCTCA
>NC_048417.1:7619680-7643246 GCF_013103735.1 Etheostoma cragini
TATACAGCCACATACACAAACACAAATTGTAATGTAATTTAATGCCTTACATTGCTCATGGTGAGGGCATTAGCCTTGGCCAGGAGAATCTCAGGAGCGTCTGGCATGATGTGGACTGTTAGTTTGTCCTTCTCCCAAGCTGCAGTGTAAGCTTTCTGTAAATAAAGACACCAGAAAAACAAATAAATGATGATGCTTATGAACAGGATTATAATTTTTATTTTGTGATCCTGCACTATATATTTGAATATGGTTGAACCTTGTTCATGATCTTGTTGTTGGCAGTGGCCAGAGTCAAGTCCATTGAGTCCATCAGCTTGCTGAACTTAAAGTTGGATGGATGAGTGCGGTACTTTTTGTCACTCTGAATTTGACCTCCAAGTTTAGCAGTCTCAACTCCAATTGAGCCAATAGGGACCCATCCAATACCCCTGATATCGTTATTCCATTCAGATTTGTAGTTACACTGAAAAAATAAATGAGATGCATAAAATTTCTGAAGTTGAGATCAATGACAATTATCTTTTAAACTTGAAGAAAAACATAAATATCAAACACACAATGTAGATTTATTGTGGTTGTCTTTTAAACATAGTTTTGATCCTAAGAGACATAATTCACAGATGAAAACTGCTACTTACATCACTTGACTGGGTGTTCATAGTGCGACATCGCTGAACGTGCAAGTTGTCAGGAAGAAGCATGTAGCTGTGAGGGATCTTTCTGTAACCAGCATAGGTCTGAACAGCAGAGGCGTGCTTGGCGTGTACCACACTCATCATGTCTACTGGGGTGTGGTACTTCAGCTTGGCCTTGTGGTAGTCCTTCTTGTAGTTCTTCTCACTCTGCATCTTAGCCACCTCCATGTAGTGAACCAGCAGAGGATCGTCCTTGATGCTGCGGAAGCCAACATGGTGGCCTCTGGCCTTCTGGTAAGCTTTCTTGTATTGGATCTATGAATAAAAAAATAAAAAAAGTGTTAGTGACGCCTAGGTGAAAAGGACTCATTGTTTCAGTTACATGGGGAAAAAAGTGCTGAATACATTCAATGTTTATTTATGATTTACATACATCGCTGGCAATATGTCTGCCTTGCTTGGCATGCAGCACAGAAATAGCATCCGGCTTCATGTCATATCCCTTTGCAATATCTTCCAGCCACTTGTGCTTGTAGTGACTCTGTGGATAAAGAGCAAAATATTACATATATTTATAACAATATTTAGCATAATTATTAAGCTGATATACACTTGGCATTTCAGGCTAGTCAGATTTCTTTGACTTGCACATTTGGAAAAGAAAACATTGTCTAACTTTGATTTTCAATAAAAAATATTGTGCTCAAACCTCGCTAAGGGTCTGGGCGTTGAATTTAGCCTGAAGGAACTCAGGGCAGTCAGCGGGTAGATTATAGGTGTGCTTGAACTTCTCGCCAGAAGCTCTGTATGAAGCCTAGAGGGAGTGAAAAAGAACAGTAAAACGTGTGAATTTGTGTAACTTTCCCATAGGAAAATCTTTGTTCTGACATGCAACAACATTTCAACACATTTTAAGAGATGTGAAGCCATTGCATCATCAATATAAAGATGGCATTCTTACATTGTCCAGTGTCTTTGTGTTGGCCAAAGCCAAAGCCGTGTTAATGGCATCAGTCTTGCTTGTGAATTTGAAGTTACTGGGATGCTGGCGGTAGCCTCTTTCTGCCAGTGCAGATCTAGCAACTTTTGCCCTCTCAACATCCAAAGAACCAATAGGGACCCATCCTACGCCTCTACTGTAGTTGTTGTATTCTGACTTGTAGACATTCTGTGGGTTTATAGAAAAAAAAGGATTTTGTCCTCACCTCACACATTGCTTTGGTACTGTGTATATAATCAATTTACACATTTAGGTACCAATTATACTAGAATTACACTATGGTAACATATAGTTTAAAAGTGAAAACATACATCACTCTGGATCTCCATCATGCCACGACACCGCTGCATGTGCAAGTTGTCAGGAAGAAGCAAGTAGCTATGCGGGATCTTCCTGTATCCAGCCATAGTCTGAGCAGCACTGGCTGTCTTGGCATGCACCAAACTTATCATGTCCACTGGGGAGTGGTACTTCAGCTTGGCCTTGTGGTAGTCCTTCTTGTAGTTTTTCTCACTCTGCATCTTAGCCACCTCCATGTAGTGAACCAGCAGAGGATCGTCCTTGATGCTGCGGTGGCCAACATGGTGGCCTCTGGCCTTCTCATAAGCCAGTTTATACTTGTACTATATAAAAGAAAATAGGAGGTATGAATTACAGTAATGAATACAGATTGAATCAGATTATTATTACCATATTCATAACTTACGTTACTGGCAATGTTGGTGGAGCTTTTTGCTGCAACAACGGAAATGGCATCTTCCTTCACATGATGCCCTTTGAGCAGATCTTGACGATGAGCGTAGGTGTAGTAATTCTGAATAAAATGATCATCAGTGTTATGTTAACAATAGAGTAGCAATTTAATGTCTACACGTTGTCCACCAACGCTGTAAAATAGCAAACAAGAATCTGCAACTAACTTGGCTGATGTTGACGGCATTGTATCTGGCTTGCATCAGTTCAGGGACATCAGCGGGGAGGTGGTAAGTGTGCATGAACTTCTCTCCACTGGCCTTATACTCTTTCTGCACAATTACAATTACAAAAAGAGATAGGTTTATGTCTATTCTGAAAAGGAATTCAAAGACGTACTGTGAATGAGGACATTTATTTTAGAGCAAATTAGGAAGTTATTCGGTTTTCTCCTTCTCACCGCATTCATGATCTTGGCATTGGCCTTGGCCAACTCCATGTTCATGGAGTCGGTGACACTGGTAAATTTGATTGTGTCAGGGTGCTGGCGGTACTTTTTCTCATTCAAAGCTTCTGCTGCTTTTTTGGCTTTTTCCACCTCTAGAGAACCAATGGGAACCCAGCCAATTCCCTTGACAGAGCTCTCATAATCCAGTTTATAGTTATACTGAAAAGTAAATGAGATACATTAAAAATTATTAGACCTGCAGAAACACCATATTTTAGCCAATACATAAAGTATTTACCTAGATGATGAAACAAAAGTCATAAAAAGAAACAATAAACTTACATCACTGGAATTGATGTTCATGTTGCGAGCAAGGTTCAGACTCATTGAGTCAGGCAGAAGCATGTAGCTGTGAGGGATCTTTTTGTAACCCGCATAGGTCTGAACAGCAGAGGCGTGCTTGGCGTGAACCACACTCATCATGTCTACTGGGGTGTGGTACTTCAGCTTGGCCTTGTGGTAGTCCTTCTTGTAGTTCTTCTCACTCTGCATCTTAGCCACCTCCATGTAGTGAACCAGCAGAGGATCGTCCTTGATGCTGCGGAAGCCAACATGGTGGCCTCTGGCCTTCTGGTAAGCCTTTTTATACTGGACCTAGAAATTAAAGGGCATATAGCATCTCTAATTATTTAGCTTTATAATAACGTTAATGATTATACGATGCAACAAGAAGTACAGAGTACAGCGCATGTTAAAATGGAGTTTGTTGGCTCAGTTGTTTGGAGAACTTACATCACTGGCAGCATGTCTGGCAGCTTTGGCGGCAACAATAGATATAGCGTCAGGCTTCAGGTCATAACCTTTAGCAATCAATGCCTGCCAGTCAAGCTTGTAGTAGTTCTGAAATGACAGATTAAAGGTGTAAACAAAAACAAAAGATATGCACATTTGATAGGTTTAGCATGGATCCGCGCATCTGCGTGTGTGTGTGTGTGTGTGTGTTAATGTGTATGTGTAATGCTATTTTGGATCCATTTAAAGTACTACTTTAAACACATACTACATAATTCAAAAAAGGGATCTGTCAGTGTTTCTATGCTTTACCTTGCTGATGTTGTAGGCGTTGCACTTGGCCTGGAGAAACTCAGGGATATCATGAGGCAGAGAGTACTTCTGATGGACCTGCTCCAGACCTCTCTTGTAGAACAGCTGGAAGCAAGGAAGCAATAATGGCACAAATCACACGAGTTGTACTAAGATCGGAGTAAAACTTAAAACAATCTTCTCAAATGTGATCTTAGAAAAATAAATAGTGCCAAAAGATTTCAAAATATCTGACTCACATCACTCCTTAGAAGCTGGTTGACTTTGGCCTGCATCATGGTGGGGTGGTTGTCAATAGAGGTGAAAGGGACTGTGTCTGGGTGTTTTCTGTATTTTTTCTGTAGGAAATAAGTAAAAAACACAAGTTATTACATAACATGGTATGTGACATATGCCGCTAACTATCAAACAAATCCTTTTTTATTGTCAAGGGGGCATTTGTCGCAAGGAGTTAAGGTATGTACAGGAAGACTAAAGTGTTTCTTTTGCACACATACCTCACTAAGGATGTCAGCAGCTTTCTTATTCTTTTCAACCTCCAAAGAGCCAAGGGGGATCCATGGAGCACCCTTGGTGAAGTTGTTGTAGTCAGACTTGTACTCATTCTATGATGCAGGAAAACAAAAAATAAATTAAAATGGTGTCACTGAAAACATACCTACACTCATAAGAACCATCTAGTACAAGTTTAATATTATGATTAAGCCAAAAACCAAAACTCTCAGCATTAAATCAGTTTAAAGTCTCTCTATGCTTACATCACTCTGGATGATGTTGGCTTTTTTGGCCAAGTCCAACAGCACACTGTCATGAGGAAGGAAGTAGTTGGCACTGATGCTCCTATACCCAGCCATGCTGGCAATCCCCTGTGCTTTCTTGGCCAAGGTGACTGACATCATATCCAGTGGTGCATGGTACTTGGTCTTTATCTTTTCATAGTCCTTTTTATATTCCCGCTGTGAAAATATCAGTAAAAGATTGTTCAAGAGTGCCCTCTTATCTCATCTCTAGTATAGGTTAATCAAGGGAAATGTAAGTCTTAAAGTAAAACAGCAAGCTAATGACTTACATCACTCTGGATTTTGGCCACGTGAACGGAGTGCAAGATCTTTGGATCGTCATTAATGCTGAGGGCTCCAACCATGTGTCCCTTGTTCTTCTCATACTCCTTTTTATATTTAACCTGAAAACAAGTGAAAGGGTGATCAATTACGAGATGAGTAAAAACAAAACTGGGTGCTAAAAGTAACTGAAACAAAGTCAGAAATACTGAAACTTTAAAGGCTGATATTGTAGCATACTTACATCACTGGCGATGTTTGTGTGAGCACGGGCAGCAAGGATCGAAATAGCATCACCCCTGATCTCAAACTTTTTTGCTTTAGATTTCTCCCAATCATACTTGTAACAGTTCTGCAAGGAGACAATCACGCCATTCAGGAAATTACAATCTTATGACAAATTATAGCTGATAGCAACTTCATTTTGGTTACTGCTGGAAATTAATTGTACACTATTTACTTACGTCACTGAGGTTAAAAGCGTTAACTCTGGACTGGATGAAGAAGGGATAGTCGGGGGGCAGACTATTCTTGAACTTTGTATCCTCATACTTTGCCTTGTAGTTCAACTGCAAAAAGAACAAAGTGATAAAATGATGTTTGTTTGTTCTAGCGCAAACAAAAGTTTAGGTCAAGTGTTATTGGATTTTCTGTCACTGGATGGCAGCAGTGTATTAGCTGGACTCTATTTGAGACATATTGACCCTCCCTTTCCCATTCCCTGCCTCGCCAGCCCTTTTCTGATCACAAGGTTTATTCTGGGCCAACTGAATGTGTGATGCTATTTATACTACAAAGATGGCTCTTCAGTTTCCATGGTGCCCACAGAAAGACAGCTGGGCTACGTGGATGATTGGGCAGATTTTAAGTTGATCAACATATCTAGGAGAATTTGAGCTGAAGCCTTAGCTGGCAATTGTCGCAATTTCAGTAAATAAATGAACAATGTAAAGAAAGAATTATGTTCACCTATGCAACTTATTTAAACCATTTATATTATGTATGTGAACATACAGTAAGAAGAGAGTTCTTGAGACATATTGTACCATTTCCAATTCTATTATATTTTGTATTAGCACTAAGAAGCAGGCCATGCAGTCATACATCACTTAGCTGTTTGGCGTTGATGGCGGCTTGAAGCTGAACGGGGGAATCCACCACTTGTGTAAATTTCACTGTGCCTGGATGTTGCCGGTAAACTTTCTGCAAACCATATGATAAACACATTTTGTAACATACAGTACATACAAGTAAACCAAAACAGAAGAACTGTGAATCCTTTTTACTTCAAATACATTTTTTATCAGCCAATACAACTCACATCATTACATTGGTAAAGCTTCTTCCCAACTTCATATTCAGGCGTCAATGTTTGAGGGAAAAAGCACCTTGTCTTAATGTCTTCATAGTCAGATTTATATAGTTGCTGCAAGACACAATAGGAAAATTGCAAATAGACTGATTAAAATATATAATGAACTTTATAGTAATTCATTATATCTTACACAAGTGATTTGATTTGAAAAGTAAAAATGCACATTATATTATTCATTTACCTCATTCTTCATTTCCTCAACTTTCTGGCAGTGAAGCATGTAGATATCTTCGTAGCTTCCAATATAGTGGCCCTTCACCTCATTTTCATACTTATTTTTGTAACGTACCTAGAACAAAAATTAAAATGCAGATATTTAAAAAAAAAATGGAAAGAAAAATAATATTTAATCATTATTTTAAGAAAGTATTTAAACTCATGGATTATACTTACATCAGAGAACTGTTTAAGTACGGAGTCCATCTGAAACTTGGGTGTGTCACAGTAGTTGATGCTGGAACCCCTGGATTTTTCATAGCTGGATTTATAAACTTTCTGCAGAAAACAAATGTAAAATCACATTTAACTGATGATCAGTAACTCAAATCAGCAAACACTCAAAAATACACAAACAGAAAAAAACAATGGACATCTGTCCACATGGTACATGAAGTAGATGTCTAAACACCTTGCTTACTACCGGTCAGACTGTTAACTTGATTTAATTAAATCAATTAACTCACTTGATTTCCCAATAATAGATAATATAAATAATGTGACAATGCCCTTAGAGGAGCTTTATGTCAGACACTGTAGATAACACCCACAACTACTAACTAACTAACCGTATAACAAGAGTAATTGCCATATTCATGCAAGCACCATCTCTGTCCATACAAGAACAGGGGACCTATAATGCACTACTTCAAAGATTTTGCAATGAGTTTTTTCCCCAAATTGTATTTACAATTTTGCATTAAACCAGCTGTGATTGAAAAATTCCTGTGTTCTTCAGATACCTACATCACTGAGGATGGTGCCAGCATATCTGAGCTGTCTGAGGAGAGGATTCTCTGTGGCGGGGAGCGTGTTGTAGTCACACTGCGCTTTGCTTTTCTCGTATTCCTTCTTGTATTGGACCTGAAAACAAAAACATGGACAAAAGTGTGAGTAAGAAGAAAACAAAGTGTGTCGATGAGTCTTTTTAGCAAGATTTCCACACTGACTCATAACATGACGTTGGTAGAGTCTGTCATGGTGTCTTTATCGGGTTTTATTAATTTTGGTTTTTTAATGATGTACGTTTGCATTCTGTGTGAATGTGTTGGTTATACAGGAGCTAAAAAGCCTCTTCACATAGCCTGATATGTTGTTACTGGGGACTAGTTATTTGAACTACACACTCAGTTTGTGCAGAGAGAATGGACTAAATGTAGATCTCTCAGTCTTACTGTGCATGTGTGGGCACAATACAGTGTGTTCCTCCCTGTCAGCGTGGACTCGGTGTGTTGACTCACACTCTACACTGGGACACATGTCAACTCTCTGTCGTGTCTTCCACATGACATAAGACCCATAAAAATACTCTGATATTTTTGTGTGTGTATTTGTGTGGACTTACCTCACTGGCAGCAATACGAGCTTTCTTGTTTGCGTCATAAACGGGTGTGTTTGTTTGCATAAAATAAATTTGGTCTTTCGTATCCTCATAATGTTGCGTGTATTTTTTCTGAAAGGAGAAGGTATTAACATTTAGATACAAGAAAACGAAAAACTAATACCATTTTCAAAATGTTGCCCCTTAGATAGTAGTATGCTCTTACACTGCTTAAGTTCTCCATTGCCACCCTGGCAGTGGCCACGTCAAAGTATGGCGTCTCGCACCATTGACCCTTCACATTTTTATTGTAATCCTCCTTGTATTTAAGCTGTAGATAAAAACAGTAAAACATTGAAGTTAAGCTTTGGAAATAAAACGTTAAAAGAATGTTGTTGTGGTAGTTAGATAGATAGTTCATATCCATATGAACAGTTATCCATAGCAGTAGCTCGGGGTTGATTGGTCTCTAAGGGCCCTGTTTCCATTTTCAGTTCGTGGACTGTGCAAAGTACAAGTTTGAGCCTCTAGAATGTAATTTCCTGAGAAGCAATGAGGTTTATTATACTTCTACGCACAACTGTGTCTCACTTTGTCTACCTCTATCATCCTGTGTTTATTATATTTGTTTTACACTAGACAATGTGTTTGAAAGACAGATTAAAATTGTTCATCTTACATCACTGCGTTGATGGGCCACTCTCTTGGCCAGCTCCATTTCAGGAGGATTAGCCAAGGAGGTGTACTTAGCCTTGCGCTCATCATGACCCTTCTTGTAGAGAATCTGTGGGGGGCACACACAGAAGGAGTGGAAATTTACTAAGGTGGCTAATTCTTCAACACCAATAACACAAAAAAAAATACATATAATAGCAGAGAAAACATGCAACTGTTCAGGTGAATTTAAGTCACATTATACTTAGCTCATTTTTATACAACTGACCATATGTTAGATATTCAACAGTGTTTAATATCAAAACACTACAAGAAAAGACATCAAACAATTGTCAAAATCCTATATCGTGGTGTATTTAATATGTAATATGTAAATAGATAGATAGATAGATAGATAGATAGATAGATAGATAGATGTTTATTGATCCCAAGAAAAATGGAAAACTACGGTGTTACAGCAACAAAATCAGTCACAAAGCACAAAATATAAATATAAATGAAATACTAGGAAAAATATACATACATACAATATACATGAAATAATAATATGAATAAAATAAAAGACATATTTGAATATATACAGGATGGGAAAACAGAAAATGATGTAACTCCAACATTGCAGTTCTTCTTGTTGATAATAATAATAACCAAATAAAAGCCAGTTAAAGTGAGAGCAGCCATGGGATAAAGGCTAAAGCAAACTCTTTGGCAGTTGACTAGATTCTAATGGTGTATATTATCATATTGCCAAACCCTTGAATCACTAAAGGGTTTTTGGCAAAACAAAATGTCATGATACTGTTATTTTTCACCTTGCAAGCATTTAAACCACACACTGTCTAAAATATGAATGTTGGACAACGTGTATTTTCGTTTAGTGCGGTTGAAAAAACTCAACTTACATCACTCAAGACCTCCTGAGCCTTGGCCACCCTGCGCAGCTCAGGGCTGTCGCTGTAAGGATAGAACATGGTCTTCTCTTCATTCCAGTCCTCCGTGTAAAGTTTCTGAACAAAGTGTTAAGTCATGAATTATTCTTATTCTTTATTTTAGAAAGGAAAATACACATTAATTAACATTTCTGTGCCAGTGTTTGCCAGCAAGCTAATTTTCAACTGTCGTCCTTACCAAAGGCATACAAAATATTTAAGAGATTTTTTGTATTAAATAATACATCAGATGTGTTTTTGATTTTTAAAAAAAGATTAAAATAAAATATAGTGCTTGAATGCTGCATTGTGCTTACTTTGCTGTAGTTAGCAGCATTCTTCACAGCCAGGACAAGTTCAGGAGCATCAGGAGGAAGCAGGTACCGGTCCTTAGTCTCATCCCACTTCTGTCTGTACAGAACCTATAAGAGATTAGCAACACCAATTGTGAAAAACATTCAAAATAAAATGTCTTCAAATCTTGGTTATATATTGTTGTAAGTTCAGGTAACTCACCTTGCTGATCAGCTCAGATACACGCTTGACGTGGGCAACCTCTCTGGCCTCACCATCATACAAGCTTGTCGTCCGAGTTTTATTTCCCTCCATGCGGTATTTAACCTAATAACAAAATGTGTGTAATTTCTTAATATTTATGACTAGAGAAGATGAAGTTTGAGAAATGCAGATATATATATATTTTTTTTAATCTTCATCTTTTACACACCTTTACCAAAAACCTAAATCACAATAAACGTATTAAGCATCTATGCCCTACATTCATAACGTCACATTCAATCTATTGCTGGCCACAGAACAGTTTTATTTAAGTCATTTTAAAAGCAAGATTTAAACCAAGAATCTACCATTCCAATAACCCTCCAATGGTCCACCGTGAACGTTAGACAACATGACTGGGGAAAAAATATCACCACAGTCCTCAGTGGTACCTCGCTAAGCTGCTCCTGGGCCTTCCTGATGCGAATAAGTTCAGGTGTATCATTGATGAAGGCAGTAGGCGTCCCTCTGGACATGTCATAAGCTTGCCGGTACTTGTTCTGTCAAGAAGAGCGATTACTGAATTAAATACAATAGTCATGAATTAAGTAAAACTTAAATACAAGTACAACAGTAAATCATGAAAAATATTTAAAAAAGAGAGTAGTAATAATTTTCATAACCATATACTGCTGCAGAAGACAAAATAGGGATTAGAGGTAAGTATTAATTTTTACCCAAAACCCAAACATGTAGCTTACATGGCTGAACTGCTCCAGCATCTTCTGGCTGTGAGCCAGGTATGGAGTCATGAACTTGGAAGTATCCACCTTGACCTTCTTCCTGACTTTCCTGGTGGGCAAGCCAGACTGGGGAAGGACATAGGGAACTACAATTAACCACACAACTAACAAAATGGCCTAGGTTCCTTGATTAGAGGAAACATATTGGCCAGGTAGTAAAACTACATCCACAGACAGGGCAATCATCAAATAAAAGGAGAAGAACTCAGTGACATTTCAACAAAACAAATTATTTAAGGTATTTTTTACACTGTTATGTAAATTTGTTAATTAAATAATTTATAAAAATCTGATCTTGTCAAAATGAAGAGAAAACTTCTCATCAAATTGATATTAACTTGTATGAGTTTGCAATATACCTGTTACTCTAATAGCTCATCTTCAACAATTGAAGTGATTCAAGTCAAGACTTAAAGGGGTGTGACCACATCAGTAAACGATTCTACTTGAAAGTAGTTAGGACAATGTCATGATTATGTACTGAAACAAACACAAATATATATATATATACACACATACATACATATACACTGTATATATATATATATATATATATATATATATATATATATATATATATATATATATATATATATATATTAAAAGTATATAAAGTATATACAAGCATCATGCACTGCATGCAATGCCTGCCTCAGCAACATGTAGACATGAGGGTTACAGTATCTCATCTTTTGGGCAGTAAAGCCACAGAGAACTAAATTATAAGAAACAATTAAATGCCCCAAAAGAAGCTATTTTTCTTGGAGTTTAGAAATAAAATGAAATTAAACTTTTCTTGTAAGTTACTGAAAAGTTAAATCGTCATGCAGAGTTTGATGATATAAAACCTGCCAAGACGAAGGACAATATGCATTAAATAACCAGACAGTAATAGCATATCCATAAAGGCATGCAGCAAAGGAGGAGAATGAACCATTTTCAAGACAAGCGAGTGGTATCCTGAAATGTTTGAACTGCTGTCCCTTGGGAGAAGGTGCTTTACCTGAGCGAACTGAGAACTCTTGTGCTCAGTGACAGTCGTCGTTGTAATCTGCTCAACATATTACAAATATAGGACTGGGGTTTCAAAAGTGCCAGAACAAGTTATGGGAGAAACAGCACTTAATTTCTATTGGATTGAGGGTGATTTTTCCACAGCTCTGGTGTTCATCAATTATGGCTATTAACACTTCAAGTAAGACAGGAAATCACTCTGCACTGATCACGTTTGTAACTGTCCTGTCAAACACCCTCAAAAGGTCCATCAACTGCATAAAAGCAGAGAGTGAATCTTTGTCCTAAGGTTTAATAAACTGATCAAACAGTGTCACTAAAAGAAAGGTGGGATCCATAAATGGGACTGAACTGTAATTATGACGGCAGTCTAATTAAGCCTGTGTTGTACGGAGGACAGAGAAGCATTAATATCCTCTGTTATGTGAGCCTGACTGCTCTAACTCTTTGGCCAAGTCTATAAACACCAGGCACCCACATGACAGTAATTCTATTCTTATTTATTTATTTTTTCAAAGATCAATGTTCCTGTTATCAGTTGCCATAGCACACCTCAGTACTCAGACTGTTTAGACAGCTTTGTAATCTGATTGTCTCAACACACACAGTGCTCAAATTACAAAAAAATACTAATGCTCTTAATTATTTCAATGGATATCTAGCCATGCATAGTTTTTATTTTTTAAATATTTTGAGATACCTGTCTCTACGTTGGCCTTAACTCCAATATAGTGAATATGAAAGAAATTTAATTTGTGGTGCCAACAGCATTGAAGATTGGCATTTAAGAAAACAACAACAGTGACTTAAATTTCTAGAAACAATGTCCTTGTTACTCCACAGAGGATAGGAACTGTTTTTTTCTTCCTAAGTAGTAGTCTCATACTGTATATAAACTGGCAGTTCTTTCCGTGGATTATCCAGAGTAACAATTATGTTGTTTCTGCTGTTGAACCATAAATGAAACCCTGATTCACTACAATTATATTGGAGCGGAGAAATCCCCAAATCTGGGGTTATAGTAGGCTATATTCAAATGTTTCTGCATTCTCCACTAGAAGATTGAGAAAACAGATATTTTACATTTGGGAAAAAACAATGATTTAAGGGGAAAATGTTCTTTTCCAGCTAATCACCCTAACTCTTAGACTTAAGTTACTGACAGCAATCCTACATATAGCATACAGTTCCATGAATAGCCAGTCTAAGTTACAGCCTGCCTAAAGTACACTTCCTTCTACTTAGGAAGTATCTCAGTGATACATTAACAGTCATGTCGTGAGGGTGAACATTTTGATACCGGTAAACAATAATCCTTCAAATCTACCAAACATCTAGAAATAACCAGAGCTGCGAGAAAGAACATCTCAATCATGTCTTATCAACATTTGGAGGAGGCTTCAATATCTGAATCTATCAGACAGGAGAGAACCATATGTGTGAATGAGTCCCTCAACCACCATTTTACACATCACTACAAAGTAATGCAAAACGAACCTCTCTGCCAGCCGGCAGGCACTCTTTCCATCTCCTCTCCTAAGCAAATTTCTAGCACTGTGACGTTAACACGTTCCAGGCTATCAGAGTGTGATTTATGCTACAGTAGCTCGTTACAGTTTGCCCCCCCACTTCTGCCTCCATCTCTCTGCCAATGTGCCGTAGATGTCCACTTCTAAATTTGTCTAAATGCCAGACAGACAACTCTACCCTCCACCCCTTAATGACCTGAGGAGTTCTACGTTTTTTAAGTTAACATGAAGGAAATACTCATGATCATCACGACTTATAAAGTAGATCATTAAGAAATAGAACTAAAATGATTTGCTAACTAAACTCTTTTTGATATCATTAGATAATCAAACTAGCTCTAAGTTCTTGTGTGTTTTTTGCTATTACACATTTTCTTATATATGACCTTAACATCACTATGTTTCTCCCCATTCTGTAGATGTAAATAAGAAGCCGTCTCACTATTTATTCAAAACAATGCAACTTTTCTCCACAGTGTAGATGAAAGTGCAAGTGAAATCAGAGTGTATTGATTTTGTGGGAATCCATTTGTTCCGCCTCCCAAACGATTTACATCTTTTTAGTAAAGATGTCAAATCTATTTGAAACAGTTGATATGTCATACGGGAGTTAAATGATGACTGATTTCTTGGTACAATGAGGACATTTTGTGACAGCTAAAAACAATCATTTAGACTCCCCTATGAGATATCAGCAATATTAATGTGTATGAACAAATACAAGGCAAACCTTAATCCTATTTCACCAGGAAATATAGGATTAAGCTGTTAGCCTTCTGCTTTCACTCTTCCATTGGCCACTGACAGGGAGACCTTTAGAAACACAATGATTCATACACAAAATGCATTCTAAATGCAGCATAAAAACATCCTGAAATCTCAGGGATATGAGGTTTGATCACATAATCTGGAGACAAATATGACTAGAGATTGGTGTGAAATGGAATGTCATTTTAAATAAAAGACTGAATGATAAGTTCCAGAAACTGTCACACAGCCAAATATGATGTAATCCAATCTTGCACTATATATGCTACACAGGACGGATACCATCAGATTTTGGGCAGCATTACAGTATTGCAAAGTATTGTTCATCTATTGGTAATGACAATAGCTAATGGCCTGCTACAAAAATGTAGTTAAGTCCTCTACATCTTGTGAATCTGGCAGTTGTGTAATAACAACACTAGATTTCACTAGATTTCAGGAGGGCATACTAACCACATATGGCTGCCTGCCATAAGGCATACAACAATGTCCCAGTAAAATTCTATCTTCAGTTTTAAATAGTTTTGATTTATAGTTGGCTTTTAAAGCCAATCCAGGATGTTAAACCTGTCAGTTGTCCATCTGAAACAGGATCCAACCGCAGACATGGACTACTGGTTCCATGAACTGCAGACTGGAGGGGGTTACTAATTTAACTATTCACAGGGCCTTCCACTGGCTCCAGTATCTTAGGTTTTATTCATATTTAGCCTGGAAACTTAACAAATTAAGTATAGAAAGGAATCTTGCAATTTACAATCAATATATAACCCAATGACAGGATGTCTACTTACCCCGTCCACAATCTCCTCTTCCTCCTCCTCAAATTCCTCATATTCCTCCACAATTTCCGTCATTTTAGGACGGTTTTAGAGGTTCTATGGAAAACAAGGATAACATTTATAGGCATTCATTTTTCATCCTCGGAAGGAACAAGGTTTGGCCTCATAAGCTAAAACACATACAACATATCAGTTTAGCAGAGGTAACATAAATGTTCTATCAGTAGCACCAAATCCTATTTTAAGACAGCATATGCTGGGGCTTTGACAAGAGATCAAAGGACAACTGCACCTGCGATATTTTAGGATACTGACTGTTGTTGAACCCAATTAACCGATTCAAAAATAGGAACAATAAACAGCAAACGCATGCTAGAAAAATACACAATATATTGATGTTAAACCAATAAGCATGCCATACCAGGGAAAGATCTCCAGAGTATTTCCTAACAGTAAGGAAGTTGCCATCCACTAGGGTCTCAAACTTAAGGTCCAACTTTGTGATTTGCCCAAATCCTAAACAAAGTAATACAAATGTGTGAAACAACTCACAAACTAGGCAACAAGTGTAAATCAGTAATTGCACAGGGAGAATTGCAGATTAGAAACTGAGTGCATTATAACAGGCCTTTAAATATTAGACAGCCACAACACAGCTCAAAGAACTGTGCCTCCTGGCTGAAGGTTGGCGACAGCTGCCAAACAGTGCTTCAGCTATTTGACATGTAAGCTAATGCCACAGCCTGATTGGTTGACTCTGTTTAGCAAACGGTGGGGCAATGCCTTCTGAGGCTGCAGGTTAAATTTAGGATGGCATACTAAGTACCTTTTTTAGCACTTGATTACCCTCTCTTTAAATCGAAATATAATTATCTTTGTAAAATAATAAGAGAAATAGTTGAAACAGTTGAGGTGTAATGACAAATAGCCCAACAGGTGTTGCAAATTCAGAGAGCAGACAAAATGGCCCGACTGCTGCTGAGATTTCAGATACATCCAAAGGTATGCCTGGTCAGATCTTTCTTGAGTCTAGCAGATCTGTATAGTTTGGTTACTCCTTCCATGTGCAGCAGAGCCTTCACACTCCTTATCCCTGAATTAGCTGTCCTCTTGGATCCAGATGGCAGCAGATAACGGAAGAGATGGAAGTCCGTGCAGATGGAAAACCATGCAAGGCATAGAAAATATTGATATGTGTTCTTTTTCTCCTTTTCTTGCTTACCAGTTAAATCAAAGATGAATGGTCTCCCAAGCCGCCAAAGCCTCACCAGCTTCCCTCCAGAGAAACGCTGGGCGACAGAACACAGCTGGGATTTCTACCCAGGTTATCATGTGGCCGACACAGCCAATCGGAGGCCAGTGCTCTCAGGTTTCAAATTCTAAATATACGTAAGTGATCATTTTAGAAAGGAGCACCTGTTGAGGCTAATGCATCAGCAGTACAGTTGGGAGGAAGGCAGTGGGGAACGGGTGAGGGGGGTCTCAAGAAAACAAGGGTAAACCCTGACTGTTGGTTGTGTTGACAAATGCAACAGTTTTTTTTGTATAAGGTTTGGAAGTAGGTTTGACCATGGGGAAGGATATGACTTTGAGCCTACAAGTACATGCCCCCATACATATGAACCAAATAATAGTTTATTTGGTTTATATGTTTGACTGTATGGATCTGAAAAAAAAAAAAAGTATTATAAATTCCCCCTTGGATTAAGGACAAAGCCTGCTAATGAAAAATAAGTCACCCCGGGCAAGTCTTTTACTTTGGAATGAAGATTGAGGACATCTGACATGATACATTTAGACGTACTGCACGTGCATTTATTTGTAAAGTTTTTAGCTTTACAGTGGAAATGAAAATTAAATTCAACCTTGTTCCTTTTTGCATTAACAAAACCTTAAAACAATATGACTAATGGATCAGCTCTAGATGCTGTCCATATATATACACTGTATGTTCACTTTGTTGCAAAATAGACTAAAGAAATTCCATTCAACCTCTCACAAGTGGCTGATACCTGTGTCAAAAAAGCAACATTTCAAAGCAGTGGATCGGACTGCCACTCAAGTTTCAAACCATGAGAGTGCATATAAAGTATCTGACTTTCAAAAAAACTGTACATATAAAACTATTTCTAGATAACATAATGTTAACCATACATTTGAGGTCAAATTACAGATATAGTTTAATCTAACAACAGTTTATTAAATATAAATGAAATTAAGAGGCATACGGCATCAACTCTGAACATGTGGTGCCACAGAACTTAAGACAAAGAATGAAAAATGTATCATATATTTACATTTCCTCTCTTCAGATGATGTGCCTCTATCTCTCTGGTATGTCATACATTTGCTCTCACTCTTTGTGCCAGGAGCTGGGTGCTACCCAGGGACCAAGACGGACAGCAACAGCTGAATATCTCTCTCCCCTCTGGAAAGTGGCAATGACCCTCCATTCTGTGATGCAGTGAACGGACGCTGCTTGGTCCTTTTAGCTACATCACTACAATTTTTATCTAATTTGCAAAACTAAAGAAGTCGTCATGTTTTAAAGGGTGACATATTGAAGCCTATCTCAAAACCTGGGCATACAAATCCAAAACTATTTACCACCGAGGGACCCTTCAGACAAAAACAAACAAACAAAAAAACAAGTTTTGAGTTTATGTTAGTCTCATACTGTATGTGTATGTGTAAGGATTTGTCTATGGAAAAACATTCACTGCATTTCATTTTAAGTTTAGACAGGGTATCACAGACTTATGATGATTCTAGCGGTCAAAAAAATGACTACCCAATGCCAAGGACACTAAGGGAGAGGGCTACATGATGCTTAGTCACTGGAAAAAATGACTGATGACCAGTGAGACCAGAACATAACAGCTGTGGGATAGGCAACCACAACACAAACACTGCCAATTGTCAAGCTTAGCCAACCAACACCTTAGGAAACAATACATTCTAGTGAGGTAAGAGGCCTAAATTGACCAATTAGTCAGTCATGGAAAAACTTTTCAAGAACAGGATAGGTTGTTGATTACGGAAGATTTCCAGATGAACACAAACATCTGCACTGACCTTTCTAGCTCTATAAGAGGAAAGTGATATCTTGGGGAAGATCATGCTAGTAACCAAGCCTTGGAATCATCAAATTTCATGGAATCAACTATAATGTTTGTTATCACTTTGCAATTTAGAAAGATTTGCTAGCCTGTACTATTGCACACGTCTTCATTTATCTTACCATAAATTAGACCAGTCCAAAAAAGTATGTCAACCAAAGGACTAAACTCTCTATTCACAGCTTTGGGGTGGTTATACTGTGGGACACCGTCGTTGACACATTACTTAAAATAAACTGAGAATGCACAGGTCTTCTGTCCTGCACTGTGGAATGGTGAAAAACTGATACAAAATGGACAGTACTTCACTAAATAGTTATGAAGATAAAAGAAATGGATGTTGGATGTTATTGAAATTGTGTTGACTGAGTATTATTTGGGTTTGACTTACCTGCTACAATGTCTGGAATGTCTGCTTAAACTGAAAATTATAAAAAACATTTTGACTGGAAGCTATTCACAGATCAGTGTGAAAATCTGAGCAATGGAGCCAACAACTCCAGTCTAAGGATGTTTCAATTCAGTATGAAGCAAATTCCCAATTGTGTGAGCTTTAGGAACCATGGTAAAAACTTGCATATTACATGTGCATCAATTCATGAATTAATGCAGAGCATATTTGAAATGGCTTGAAAAAAGGATAAAATATGCAAAGTAGGGTTGTGCTGATGGACAATATCATCGTCCATCCACCATCTACTAGCAGAGACACTTGCGCTAGGCTTTGCGCTGTGCATCACCTTAAGTGCAACCTATTTGTAGGGATACTCTCTCTGTCTCTCCCCCCGTCAGTATAGTAGCTCGCTCTACCTGATCTACTCCTCGGTTTGGACACAGCAGTCTTGAGTGAGATAGAAGAGTTGTTAACATGGAACGCTATCACACTTTCCTTTATCCCCTCATTGGACTAACTTTGTGGACACTACTGTGTGAAAGCATCAATAAGTAAGTCTGATGACAATGTTATCGACAATATAATTATCCATCACAACGTTTTACTGTTAACATTGTCAACTAACAATTTAGGGGACATCGCCCAACCCTAACGCAAAGGTCCACTAACAGAATTTTCTTTTTGGTGCTTTTAAGACACATTGTTTGGTCTTTTCACATTAGTAGATGGCGTTTTCTCAGTTGACCTAGCAGTGATATGATCTTCACACACAAGAATTTTACTAAAATATCAAGTGTTTGTGTTCATTAATTTATATCTCCACTCCACCTTTTTTATTGGTCAGAGAAATGAGCAGTGTAAAAGTGAGCTAAAAGACACTAAAAAGGGAGCGGATGGTTTGGGTAATAATTCTCTGTGGGCATGTTACTTTTAGATTATACACAGTCGTTTGATTCAATGTTAGAATAAACATATTAATATATTAATGCTCACAGTGAAACTAGCTTCTCAAGATTAAAGACATTTCAAGAAGCTTGCTATTCAAAGACAAGGCCAGAACAGGTAGCTATCACACAGAATGAAAATATGTAAATGAGCCATATTTATGACTAGATTTAAAGCTGTTGAGTCAGCTGTTACATTCGGCAAAATGGAAGAAAGTAGCAAACCAAGATGAAAAGATAGTCACAAGACCAAAGCTTGGGAACATGTCATGATGACAAATTTAAGGATGAAGTTAGGGCTGTTTGCCGACCTTGTAAAAATCAACATTACCACAATAATGGATCCGAGGAGGCAAAGCTATCAACGTAGCGAGGCAGCGGAGGCACCACAAATGAGTAAAATAGTTTGGCTTTGGTTTCTGTTAGTTCCCATTAATTTGAACTTGATTATCCTACTATGCAGTCCTTGTTATTTGGCTGTACTTTCTTCTTATCTTAAAAACTCACTGTGTGCTTGGACTTGGTCTCTTCTTTTCTCCCTGAATCCCTCTGCTGTCTAACTCTGGCTCTCTCCTCTCTAGTCCTGTAGCTTCTGATCATACTCCCTGAAAAGCACCAGGGACCATGAGCTCATGTGACACATTCTGCCCTCTAAAGGACTTTAAAAAAAGAATAACTGACGTTACAAACAAGAAACTCAATATAGTTCACAATTATACTAACTAAATTGTTCAGAAAAAAAAGAGCAATCAAGTGAGTCACCTGAAAGAAATAATCATTTATGACATGCTGCAATTCACCTGAAACAGATAAAAACACTTTATTTCACTGATTACTCATAGGGACTGAAAAGAAGAGGGTATTTTGTGACTTTACCCTCCTTTCTGCACTTTTCAGTAACCATCAACCATCATCATTTGAACATTCTGCTGCAGGCACCAGGTTAAAAGAGAATACTGGACTGTACACACAGAGAAGGGGGCAATAAAAACTGCCACAGCCAGTCTGGCAACACTGCAAGGCCACCGTGGGCTAGAGTCACACACAGCAGAAGAATAAGTCCATGTAGAGTTCCGTGTCAGACACCCTGCTGACTTCTGTGTTTTGCTGAAAAGAAAACCGTGCACACATTTCATTTTAAATAATTGGAGTCTCTTTTGTTTTTCAATGTCCTTCTGAAAAGGTCATGTTTTTTGTTCTGAGTTCAGATGTCTTTTGTAAAATAAATTATCACAGAAGAATATAACGTCTTGGCAGCGGTCTGCCCACGTCAGCATCACAGGGAAGACGAGAGCTCCTTCCATCAATCGACCTCAACCCCATCCTCATTTCAAGTCAATGTCTGGAGGCAGAGAAAACAAAGAGCAAGGGCGCACTCTTGATCAATGTCAAAGGTCATCATCTCACGCGCAGCCGTGACATCATCCACTCAAGACCCTGGCACAACCTGGAGGTAAACAAGACATTGGGAGAGTTTTAGAGGAACGGGGATGTGGAAGAAAGAGGGACAGGAATGCAGAAAGACAGGCATTAAGATGACAGCTCTGTATGTATACTGTATACAGAAAAATGTTTTCTGACATGAAAACACAGTGGTGTGACTGCACACAAGTCTTTCTATGATCTAGTGTAACAAGTAGTAAATGCAATTCTCACCCCTCCCCAGTAAGGGCGCAGCAGGCCTGGATGTGCCACTGGTGGTCTTTGACAGAGGTAAGCTGAAGGCTCTGGGAGATCTCAGCTACAGACAAGCAACCTTTCACATCCTGCTTGTTGGCAAAGACCAACAGCCCTGCCTTTCTTAAATCCTGGAGGACAGAGACATCAAAAGACAAGATGGTAAATAAATGTAGATTCGTTCTAAGACAAATTATGTATACGAGTACAACAAAATCACAATGTAATTTCATGGAAAAGGACTTGTATTGCTTTGATTTGAAATAACTAAGTCTTCATCTTAAACAGTGCTGCAAAGATAGGTCACATAAAGTTCCCATCTGCATTTTTTAATGCCAAATGGCTGTGTATTGTACTATTTCAAAACAGTATTAGAGAGTGTTGTCACATAACACAATTTTAAAAAATCCTTTTCCCTTAAAATGTGATTATTTAGGTTTAAAGAGCGCTATCAGTGACCTCTTTATGCTTTGAAACTGCATGTAAGTGCTGTTTTACGCTAAATGCTGCTAACTGATGTTACATTTAATTTGACCCTTTGTGAGTTTAGTGTATGATCATTTAAAGTCATTTTCCATTAGATGTTGACATTACGTGACATTTGTCTACCCCTAGGACCTCCAACATTTATATCTATAAACGTTGATTAACTGATGTAATGTAAAAATTGATATACATTTTCATAATACTCACTTCATGTGCTAGCATTCTGTAGAGTTCCTCTTTGGTCACTGAGATCCTTTCTCTGTCTGTGCTGTCTACCACCACAATGACAAACTACACAAAAAAAGATAAAATACCGGCCATTAAATGAAACAGTATTGCATCTTAGCTTTGCAAGATAATGGGCATATCTGACATAGTACAGTAGCCATTTATTCAAACTATAGCCTGACCAATGACCAATGCAAGCATCACTAGTCTTTATGATTAGATGATTAGCAGTGAGTCAGCATAACCTGTTACTACCTCTGTGTTTGTGTAGTATGTATTCCATGATGACCTAAGAGACTCCTGGCCCCCTATGTCCCACATCAGGAAATGGGTGTTGTTGACCACAATCTCCTCCACATTGCTCCCAATCGTAGGAGAGGTGTGCACCACCTCATTCATTGAACTATAACACAGACAAGGGGGGGGGGGGACATTAGGTTGTGGGGTAACACAAGCGACATTGAAAAAATAACCACTTTGAACTCACATGCACTGACTTCACAGTCTAACCCCCAACTATACACCTACTGTGCAATATTTTCTATTTAATACTATTGATAATAGTGTGCAACATACCTACTGAGCAATATTTTCTATTTAATACCATGCAATTTTCACTAATGTGTATCTGCACACTGTGCAATAGACAGTGGGGCTCAAACGTATGTGCACCCCAGTAAAAAAGTTGTATTAATGTGCATAAAGAAGCCAAGAAAATATGGAAAAATCTCCAAAAGACATCAAATGACAGATTAGACATTTGTATAATATGTCACAAAAAGTTAGATTTTTGGGCACCCTGCAGAGTTTCTAGCATGCACCATCCCCTTTGGAAGGCTGAGACCTGACACTGTCATGGATTGTTCTCAATCATCGTCTGGAAAGACCATGTGATGTCAATCTTAAGGTTTTAAATGCCCAGACTCATCTGACCTTGCTCCAACAATCAGCAGCAAGGGTTCTTGTAAGCAGTTGTCTAGAAAACTGAAAGCGAAAATAGTTGAGGCTAACAAAGCAGGACAAGGCTATAAGAAGATAGCAAAGCGTTTTCAGATGCCAATATCCTCTGTTTGGCTTGTAATTAAGAAATGGCCGTCATCAGGAACAGTGGAAGTTAAAGCAAGATCTGGAAGACCAAGAAGAATATCAGACAGAACAGCTTGCAGGATTGTATGAAAAATAAGTCAAAACCCACGTTTGACTGCACGATCCATCCAGAAAGACCTTGCAGACAAGTGTAAATGATGGAAATAAAATCTAACTTTTTGTGACATATTATACAGATGTCTAATCTGTCATTTGATGCCATTTGGAGACTTTTCCTTCTTTTCTTGGCTTCTTATTGTCATAAGGGGTGGCAGTAGCTCAGTCCATAGGGAGTTGGGTTGGGAACCGGAGGGTCACTGGTTCAAATCCCCGTATGGACCCAAAAAGTTGGGAGCGTGGATTGGTGGCTGGAGAGATGCCAGTTCACCTCCTGGGCACTGCCAGGTGCTCTTGAGCAAGGCACCGTACCCCCCGACCGCTCAGGGCGCTGGTTCAGCTGGCGGCCCACTCACTCTGACATCTCTCCATGTATAGTGCATGTATAGGTCCGGAGCATGTGTGTGTATTTCAGGCCTGTGTGTGAGTACTAACAAAAAGTGTGTACACAGAGTGTAGTGCAGTAATTTCCCCATTGGGGACTAATAAACAAATTATCTTATCTTATCTTCTTTATGCTCATTAATACAAACTTCCGAGCCCCACTGTATTTACTCCACACATCATATCACCCTGTATATAAAACCATACTTATCTTTTTACGTTTATTTGTATATGTACGCAGATTAGTATTCGTAGATAGCGTCTTAGAACTGTGCAC